>NC_068445.1:24774250-25374250 GCF_023373465.1 Oncorhynchus keta
CCTCAACCAGAGGCTAGTGGCTAGGAGGAGTTGAGGAGGTTGCCCTCCTTTCTCACACCCGCCTATCGTCAGAGCGAGACAAAAGGTTAAGGTTAAGGGGGCCTCCGGGTGCTCTGCCGCCGCTGAAGCGCCGGTAGGGCTGGGGAGGCATTGAACCCCCGCCTGCGCCGGGGTGTAGAGCGGTTGACTGGGTTCCCAGTGCCGAGCGAGGATACTGGGCGATACTCAAGCTACTTAAAGATTTAAGACCATTTTGGGAAGTCCCGGGTCACCGGACACCCCCAGTCCCCTTCGGTAGCGGCCAGACTCACCCGCCCATAGGTGCGCCATGTGGCCGTGGCTAACGGGGAAAGGGGATGAAGCCAGTCAGGTGCAACCCGGACAAAAAGGAAATGCAGGGAACCGGGCTAAGACCGGAGACACCTGCGCCAAGGGAAGGGAGAGGCGGGATGCGTGAGCCCCCTACCCTACCCAACCCACAGCAGAGTTTTGTTTCTGGAGCACATCCCCATGCCGGCGGCTGGCAACCCGTTTAATGATCCTTCTGCAGATTCACCTACGGAAACCTTGTTATGACTTTTACTTCCTCTAGATAGTCAAGTTTGATCGTCTTCTCGGCGCTCCACCAGGGCCGTGACCGACCTCGGCGGGGCCAATCCGAGGATCTCACTAAACCATCCAATCGGTAGTAGCGTCGGGCGGTGTGTACAAAGGGCAGGGACTTAATCAACACAAGCTTATGACCCGCGCTTACTGGGAATTCCTTGTTCATGGGAAACAAGGTCCTTCTGTAGCTCAGTTGGTAGAGCATGGCGCTTGTAACGCCAGGGTAGTGGGTTCGATCCCCGGGACCACCCATACGTAGAATGTATGCACACATGACTGTAAGTCGCTTTGGATAAAAGCGTCTGCTAAATGGCATATATTATTATAAATAATTGCAATCCCCAATCCCTATCACGAGTGGGGTTCAGTGGGTTACTCTCGGCGAAGGTTAGACACACGCTGATCCACTCAGTGTGGCGCACGTGCAGCCCCGGACATCTAAGGGTATAACAGACCTGTTATTGCTCAATCTCGTATGGCTGACTGACCGCTCGGGGCCGCATAACTAGCATGCCGGAGTCTCGTTCGTTATCATTAATTAACCAGACAAATCGCTTCACCAACTGAGAACGGCCATGCACCACCATCCACAGAATCGAGAAAGAGCTGTCAATCTGTCAATCCTTTCCGTGTCCGGGCCGGGCATTTCCCGTGTTGAGTCAAATTGAGCCGCAGGCTCCACTCCTGGTGGTGCCCTTCCGTCAATTCCTTTAAGTTTCAGCTTTGCAATCATACTCCCCCCAGAACCAAAATACTTTGGTTTCCCGGACGCTCCCCGGCGGGTCATGGGAATAACACCGCCGGATCGCTAGTTGGCATCGTTTATGGTCGGAACTACGACGGTATCTCATTGTCTTTGACCTTCCGACTTTTGTTCTTGATTAATGAAAACATTCTTGGCAAATGCTTTCGCTTTCATCCGTCTTGAGCCAGTCCAAGAATGAATTTCACCTCTAGCGACACAATACGAATGCCCCCGGCCGTCCCTCTTAATCATGGCCCCAGTTCAGAAGAAAAACCCACAAAATAAAACCCACAAAATAGAACCGGAGTCCTATTCCATTATTCCTAGCTGCGGTATTCAGGCGACCGGGCCTGCATTGAACACTCAAATTTTTTCAAAGTAAATGCTTCGGACCCTGCGGGACACTCAGTTAAGAGCATCGAGGGGGAGCTGAGAGGTAGGGGCTAGGACCGGCGATAGCTCACCTCGCGGCGGCCCGCGAGCTCGATTCCCGAGATCCAACTATGAGCTTTTTAACTTCTTGCGACTCCAAACCCGTATCCGGGAGCGTAATCATAGCCTCAAGCTCATTACCATAACGCAACGTTTCCTATTCATGAAAATCGCAAATGAAATTAAATAAATATATTGAAACACAAGCTTAGCCTTTTGTTAACAACAAAATATGCTTTTCAACCAAAGCTACACAAGCATTTGTGTAAGAGTATTGATAGCCTAGCATAGCATTAAGCCTACCATTCAGCAGGCAACATTTTCACAAAAACAAGAAAAGCATTCAAATAAAATCATTTACCTTTGAAGAACTTCGGATGTTTTCAATGACGAGACTCTCAGTCAGATAGCAAATGTTAATTTTTTCCAAAAAGATTATTTGTGTAAGAGAAATAGCTCCATTTGTTCATCACGTTTGGCTAAGAAAAAAAAACGAAAATGCAGTCAACACAACGCCAAACTTTTTTCCAAATTAGCTCCATAATATCGACAGAAACATGGCAAACGTTGTTTAGAATCAATCCTCAAGGTGTTTTTCACAATTCTATTCGATGAAAAATCATTCGTGGCAGTCGGTTTCTCATCAGAGGCAAACGGAAAAATACTGCAGCTGGAGATTACGCAATAATTGCGACAGAGGACACCAAGCGACCACCTGGTAGATGTAGTCTCTTATGGTCAATCTTCCAATGACATGCCTACAAATACGTCACAATGCTGCAGACACCTTGGGGAAAACGTGGAAAACGTAAGCTGACTTCTAGCTCCTCCACAGCCATATAAGGAGTCATTGCCATGAGGCGGTTTTAAAAAATGCGGCACTTCCTGATTGGATTTGTATCTGGTTTTTTTCTGTAACATCAGTTCTGTGGCACTCACAGACAATATCTTTACAGTTTTGGAAACATCAGAGTGTTTTCTTTCCAAAGCTGTCAAATATATGCATAGTCGAGCATCTGTTCGTGACAAAATATCTTGTTTAAAACGGGAAAATATTTCATCCAAAAATTAAAATAGCGCCCCCTAGTTATAAAAGGTTAACTGCAGCAACTTTAAGATACACTGTTGGAGCTGGAATTACCACGGCTGCTGGCACCAGACTTGCCCTCCAATGGATCCTCGTTAACTTCTTGGTGCACCCATCCCGTTAGCGGGATCATTTTCGTCAACATCCGCTGAATTGCAGAGCGCCAAATTCAAATTAAATCACTACAAATATTTAATTCTCATGGAATCAGCAGTGCAATATAGCAAAACACAGCTTAGCTTGTTGTTAATCCACCTGGCATGTCAGATTTAAAAAAAGCTTTACAGCAAAAGCTATTCAAGCGTTTATGTTAGGACATCTCTCTCAGCAGACAAAACATTACAAACAGCTAGCAGCAAAGTAGATCAGACAAGCAATAAAATGAATCGCTTACCTTTGATGATCTTCGGATGTTTACACTCATGAGACTCCAAGTTACACAATAAATGTTCCTTTTGTTCGATAAAGAGTATTTTTATATCCAAAACCTCCATTTGGTTGGCGCGTTTTGTTCAGAAATCCACAGGCTCGTGCAGGTCACGACGGGCAGACGGAAATTCCAAATGGTATCTGTAAAGTTCGTAGAAACATGTCCAACTTTCTTTTATAATCAATCCTCAGGTTGTTTTTACAATAAATAATAAATAATATTTCAACCGGACCGTAGCTTTTTCAATAGGAGAGAGAGAAAAGGTCTGCTCCAAGCTGCTCGCACATGCAAAACTCTGGGGACACACAGCTATCCACTGACGCGATGTGATCATTCTCACTCATTTTTCAGAATAAAAGCCGGAAACTATGTCTAAAGACACGTGGAAGCTATAGGGAAAGGAATCTGGTTGATATCGATTTAAATGGAGGACAGGCATCCAATGGAACAGGGAGATTATTTTCGCTTAGGCACTTCCGGGTGGATTTTCCTCAGGTTTTCGCCTGCAATATCAGTTCTGTTATACTCACAGACAATGTTTTGGAAACTTAAGAGTGTTTTCTATCCTAATCTGACAATTATATGCATATTCTAGCTTCTGGGCCTGAGAAATAGGCAGTTTCATTTGAGTACCTTTTTCATCCAAACATCAAAATACTGCCCGCTAGTCTCAAGAGGTTTTAAGCAAATGTTCATATTGATAAAACTAACACTGTGTGGAAATGATCCCACTCATGGTTTACATATAGATTTTTGACTTAGCATAATTGACAAATGAGGCCCAGGCCTCTACGCTATAAGCACTCAGTCATGCATTGAACAGTCTTTTTTTGCAAACAGTGGTTGAGTTTTATTAATAGCTTAAATTATGACTATCCAATCTACTCATCACATTGCAAATAGTAAATCTGCAAATGCGATGATGCATGGAATGCTTTATTATAAAGGTGCATTCTTATGGTGAAAATTTGCTTCCCCAAACTTGAAACTTACGCGCCAACTATGCATTGGCAAGTGATTTTGCTGTTAGTTACTGGTCTTGTTGGCTGGGGAAAAGTAAATGTGGACAGTTATTCTAACATCTTCAAAGTATGCGGTCAGGACACATGTCATATCCTCGACTTGCAGTTCTGTAAAGATTAATTAACATAATCTAATTGTGATATCTATCATTCTGAGCACCGTGGGTTGATGCCCTAATCAGGGTATGCACCCAATACATTTATCAAATGTCCAGTATATTAAAATATTGCCGATCAAATATCCGGCACTACATTTCCATAAAGGAATTCCTGATTGGAATGTAGTGCTCTGTCTCATCCCTGACTCTTTCCCATGTTGAGGAACCTGAGGAGAACCTAAATGGAGCCTCACTGGGCTGACACCCTGTGGTTAATTTAGAGGACAGCCGCAACGAAGAGACACACAAACACAAACACACACAGATGTCTACGGCTGCTACATACATGAAGGGAACGATTTAGCATTATAATTGATGAGGATCTTCATATGGCAAATGTACGGTCCCTTACTAGACTTCCACTTGTTATTGAAATAGGCCGCGAGCCTTGAGTCGTGCGCCAGGGCCAGCTCCCCCGGGAAGTCATCAAATGAAGTCTCTCGGACATTTGGTTTCCGTTTTATGAAATGTTTAATGTTTGGTCATTTTTCCGCTGTACCGGAACATTCTACCAGATGGTGACTGGCTGCTTATTGCAAATGGACAAAGCATCACCAAACGGACATGGCCATTTCTCCTAAACAATAAAGACTTTGAAGATGAAACTCGGTGAGCATTGGCCAAATGGGCTTTTAGCCCAGAAACAAGTTGGCGTCGAGGCCTCAATGCTTTTTGAGTTACGGCCCATTTTCTGGGATTAAAGGTCAAAAACGGTAATAGAGGGGAAATTTGAATGCTTCACGTCAAAGTACATGAACCTACAGAGTAAAAAAAAAGAACCAGCCATTTATCTATCGTAATTTACGAGAAATTGTACAATGTACGATTGTATTTATGTGGCAACAACGAGACAGCCTACAGGGAGGAGGTGAGGGCCCTCGGAGTGTGGTGTCAGGAAAATAACCTCACACTCAACGTCAACAAAACAAAGGAGATAATCGTGGACTTTAGGAAACAGCAGAGGGAGCACCCCCCTATCCACATCGACGGTCCCAGCTTTGATGCACCTGTACTGACCTCGCCTTCTGGATGATAGCGGGGTGAACAGGCAGTGGCTCGGGTGGTTGTTGTCCTTGATGATCTTTATGGCCTTCCTGTAACATCGGGTGGTGTAGGTGATTTACCTTTGAAGAACTTTGGATGCTTTCACTCAGAAGACTCCCAGTTAGATAGCAAATGTTCCTTTTTTCCAAAAATATTATTTTTGTAGGCGAAAAAGCTCCCGTTTCTTCATCATGCTTGGCTGAGAAATTGGCCGAAAAATGTTACTACTACAACGGCAAACTTTTTTCAAAATGAGCTACATAATATCGACAGAAACACGGCAAACGTTGTTTAGGATCCATCCTCAAGGTGTTTTTAACAAATATATTCGATAATATATCCGTCGAGGCAATTGGTTTCTCATAAGAAGCGATTGGAAAAATGGCTACCTCAGTATTTCACGCAAGATTTTCTGCGGGAGACACCATGTGACCACATGCTATATATGGTCCCTTACAGCCATTCTTCAATGGATTACGCAATAATTGCGACGGAGGACACCAAGCGACCACCTGGTAGATGTAGTCTCTTGTGGTCATCTTCCAATGATATGCCTACAAATACGTCACAATGCTGTAGACACCTTGGGGAATGCGTGGAAAATGTAAGCTCATTCGTAGCTCATTCACAGCCATATAAGGAGTCATTGGCATGAGGCGGATAAAAAAAATGCGACACTTCCTGATTGGATTTTTATCTGGGTTTCGCCTGTAACATCAGTTCTGTTGCACTCACAGACAATATCTTTGCAGTTTTGGAAACGCCAGAGTGTTTCCAAAGCTGTCAATTATATGCACAGTCGAGCATCTTGTCGTGACAAAATATCTTGTTTAAAACGGGAACTTTTTTCATCCAAATTTTTTAATAGCGCTAACTAGTTGCAAGAATGGACTCAAAATATTGATGTTTTGTTCTCAGAGGCACTTAGTTATCACTTTTGCCTTATGGTAAGGTGTTCCATCATGCTGGGAAAGGCATTGTTCGCCACCAAACTGTTCCTGGATGGTTGGGAGAAGTTCTCGGAGGATGTGTTGGTACCATTCTTTATTCGTGGCTGTGTTCTTAGGCAAAATTGTGAGTGAGCCGTCTCCCTTGGCTGAGAAGCGACCTCACACATGGTAGTTTACTCTGGGCACGCTTTTCATCCAAACGTGAAAATGTTGCACCCCATCACAAACAGGTTAACTTCTTTGGGATAGGGGGCAGCATTTTCACTTTTGGATAAATAACATTCCCAATTTCAACTTCCTGCTACTCATGCCAAGAATATAAGATATGCATATTATTAGTATATTTGGATAGAAAACACTCTGAAGTTTCTAAAATTGTTTGAATCATGTCTGTGAGTATAACATATCTTATGTAGCAGGCAAAACCCTGAGGACTAACCATTCAGAATTTTCTTTTTTGAGGTCACTGTCTATTCAATAAGTTTTCATTGGGAAACGAGATTTCTAAGGCACTTGTTTGCAGTTCCTACCGCTTCCACTGGATGTCAAGAGTCTTTGGAAATTGGTTGAGGTTATTCCTTTGTGTAATGAAGAAGTACAGCTTCTTGAATATGTGTCATTTGAAGTGTACTTTTTGAGAAGGCACATGACAGGGAAGTAGCGTGGGTTTGTTGTCTTCCTGTATTGAACACATATTGTCCCGTCTACAATTTGATCGATTATTAACCTCTTGCTCCTACCTGGCACGCAGGCGTCCCATATATAGCTCTGGAAATGCAAATGCGCTACGCTAAATGCTAATAGTATTAGTTAAAACTCAAACGTTCATTAAAATACACATGCAGGGTATTGAATTAAAGCTACACTCGTTGTGAATCCAGGCAACAAGTCAGATTTTTTAAATGCTTTTCGGCGAAAGCATGAGAAGCTATTATCTGATAGCATGTAACACCCCAAAAGACCCGCAGGGGACGTAAACAAAATAATTAGCATAGTCGTCGCTACACAAACCGCACAAATAAAATATAAAACATTCATTACCTTTGACCATCTTCTTTGTTGGCACTCCTAGATGTCCCATAATCACTATTGGGTATTTTTTTCGATTAAATCGGTCCATATATAGCCTAGATATCGATCTATGAAGACTGTGTGATAAACGGAAAAAAATAGCGTTTCATAACGTAACGTCATTTTTTAAAATTCAAAAAGTTGACGATAAACTTTCACAAAACACTTCGAAATACTTTTGTAATGCAACTTTAGGTATTAGTACACGTTAATAAGCGATAAAATTCATCAGGAGGCGATGTCAATTCTATAGGTGTCTGTCTCGAAAAAATGTCTTGGAGAGAGCTCGACCAAAACATCCGGTCGGAGACCGGAGGGAATCGATTCCCTTGATTCGGTTAGACCAAGAATCAAAGCTGAATCAAATTACAAGACTCTAGACAACGTGTGGAAGCTGTAGGCACTGCAACCTCGGCCTCATTTCATTCGGTTCACTTTGAACAATTCCTGGAAGTGGCGCATGGATAATTATTTTCATTTTCAGTGATCACATTTTCATACACTTTTCGATGAAACGCACGTTCTGTTATAGTCACAGCCGTGATTTAACCAGTTTTATAAACGTCTGAGTGTTTTCTATCCACACATACTAATCATATGCATATACTATATTCCTGGCCTGAGTAGCAGGGCGCTGAAATGTTGCGCGATTTTTAACAGAATGTTCGAAAAAGTAGAGGGTCGACTTAACAGGTTAACGTTTAAAAATACCTAAAGATGTATTCGAAAAGTAGTTTGAAATGTTTTGGCAAAGTTTACAGGTAACTTTTGAGATATTTTCTAGTGACATTGCGCAAATTTGAAGCTGTTTTTTTCTGGATCAAATGCGCCAAATAAATTGACATTTTGGATATATATCGACGGAATTAATCGAACAAAAGGACCATTTGTGATGTTTCTGGGACATATTGGAGTGCCAACAAATGAAGCTCGTCAAAGGTAATGCATGATTTATATTTTATCTCTGCGTTTTGTGTGGTGCCTGCAGGGTTGAAATATGCTACTCTCTCTTTGTTTACTGTTGTCCTATCATCAGATAACAGCTTCTTATGCTTTCGCCGAAAAGCCTTTTTGAAATCTGACATGGCTGGATTCACAACGAGCGTAGCTTTAATTTGGTATCTTACATGTGTGATTTAATGAAATTTTGAATTTTATAGTATTTTATTCGAATTTGGCGCACTGCATCTTCCCTGGCAATTGGCCAGGTAGGACATTTGCGTCCCACCTTATTCTAAAATAGATTTTTTTTTAATCCTAATCAATCTACACACAATACCCCATAATGATGAAGCAAAAACTGTTTTATATATATTTTAGAAAATGTATAAAAACTACAAAACTCAAATATCACCTTTACATACAGTGGGGAGAACAAGTACTTGATACACTGCCGATTTTGCAGGTTTTCCTACTTACAAAGCATGTAGAGGTCTGTAATTTTTGTCATAGGTACCCTTCAACTGTGAGAGATGGAATCTAAAACAAAAATCCAGAAAATCACATTGTATGATTTTTAAGTAATGAATTAGCATTTTATTGCATGACAAGTATTTGATACATCAGAAAAGCAGAACTTAATATTTGGTACAGAAACCTTTGTTTGCAATTATGGAGATTAGACGTTTCCTGTAGTTTTTGACCAGGGTTGCACACACTGCAGCAGGGATTTTGGCCCACTCCTCCATACAGACCTTCTCCAGATCCTTCAGGCTTCGGGGCTGTCGCTGGGTAATACGGACTTTCAGCTCCCTCCAAAGATTTTCTTTTGGGTTCAGGTCTGGAGACTGTCTAGGCCACTCCAGGATCTTGAGATGCTTCTTACGGAGCCATTCCTTAGTTGCCCTGGCTGTGTGTTTCAGGTCGTTGTCATGCTGGAAGACCCAGCCACGACCCATTTTCAATGCTCTTACTGAGGGAAGGAGGTTGTTGGCCAAGATCTCGCGATACATGGCCTCATCCATCCTCCCCTCAATACGGTGCAGTTGTCCTGTCCCCTTTGCAGAAAAGCATCCCCAAAGAATGATGTTTCCACCTCCATGCTTCACGGTTAGAATGGTGTTCTTGGGGTTGTACTCGTCCTTCTTCTTCCTCCAAACACGGCGAGTGGAGTTTAGACGAAAAAGCTCTATTTTTGTTTCATCAGACCACATTACTTTCTCCCATTCCTCCTCTGGATCATCCAGATGGTCGTTGGCAAACTTCAGACTGGCCTGGACATGCGCTGGCTTGAGCAGGGGGACCTTGCGTGCCCTGCAGGATTTTAATCCATGACAGCGTAATGTGTTACTAATGGTATTCTTTGAGACTGTGGTCCCAGCTCTCGTCAGCTCTCTGCCGTGTAGTTCTGGGCTGATCGCTCACCTTCCTCATGATCATTGTGAGATCTTGCATGGAGCCCCAGACAGAGGGTGATTGACCGTCATCTTGAACTTCATCCATTATCTAATAATTGCGCCAACAGTTGTTACCTTCCCCATCAAGCTGCTTGCCTATTGTCCTGTAGCCATTCCCAGCCTTTTGCAGGTCTACAATTGTATCCCTGATGTCCTTACATCCTCTCTGGTCTTGGCCATTGTGGAGAGGTTGGCGTCTGTTTGATTGAGTGTGTGGACAGGTGTCTTTTATACAGGTAACGAGTTCAAACAGGTGCAGTTAATACAAGTAATGAATGGAGAACAGGAGGGCTTCTTAAAGAAAAACTAACAGGTCTGTGAGAGCCGGAATTTTTACTGGTTTGTAGGTGATCAAATACTTATGTCATGCAATAAAATGGAAATGAATTACTTAAAAATCATACAATGTGATTTTCTGGATTTTTGTTTTAGATTCCGTCTGTCACAGTTGAAGTTTACCTATGATAAAAATGACAGACCTCTACATGCTTTGTAAGTTGGAAAACCTGCAAAATCGGTAGTGTATCAAGTACTTGTTCTCCCCACTGTAGGTGCTTAGTTGAAGCACCTTTGGCAACGATTACAGCCTTGAGTCTTCATGGGTATGACGCTACAAGCTTGGCACACCTGTATTTGGGAAGTTTCTCCAATTCTTCTCTGCAAATCCTCTCAAGCTCTGTCAGGTTGGATGGGGAACATCACTGGACAGCTATTTTCAGGTCTCTCCAGAGATGTTCGATCTGGTTCAAGTCCGAGCTCTGGCTGGGCCACTCAAGGACATTCAGAGACTTGTCCCGAAGCCACTCCTGAGTTGTCTTGGCTTTGTGCTTAGAGTCATTGTCCTGTTGGAAGGTGAACCTTCGTCCCAGTCTGAGGTCCTTTGCACAGGTTTTTAACAAGGATCTCCCTGCACTTTGCTCCATTCATCTTTCCCTCGATCCTGACGAGTCGCCCTGTCCCTGCTGCTGAAAAACATCCCCACAGCATGATGCTGCCACCACCATGCTTCCCCGTAGGGATGCTGCCAGGTTTCCTTCAGACGTGACGCTTGGCATTCAGGCCAAAGAGTTTAACATTGGTTTCGTCAGACCAGATAATCCTTTTTTTTATCATGCCTACTTTAAGTCTAGTTTTGGGGTGGGGCTCTGGGGGGGGTGATTTGGTAGGGGATCCGTGTGTGTTCTGCCCTCTACCTGTTCTGAAAAAAACTTTTTTTTCTGTTCTGAAAAAACCTTTTGAAAAAGAAAAGACCCGAGAATCTTGTTCCTCATGGTCTGAGAGTCCTTTAGGTGCCTTTTGGCAAATTCCAAGCGGGCTGTCATGTGCCTTTTAATAACGAGTGGCTTCTGTCTGGCCACTCTACCATAAAGGCCTGATTGGTGGAATGCTGCAGAGATGGTTGTCCTTCTGGAAGGTTCTCCCATCTCTACAGAGGAACTCTGGAGCTCTGCCAGTGTGACCATCGGGTTCTTGGTCACCTCTCTGACCAAGGCCTTTCTCCCCCGATTGCTCAGTTTGGCCGGACGGCCAGCTCTAGGAAGAGTCTTGGTGGTTCCAAACATTTTCCATCTAAGAATGATGGATGCCACTGTGTTCTTGGGGACCTTCAATGCTGCACATTTTTTGGGGCATCTTTCCCTAGATCTGTTCCCCCGACACAATCCTGTCTCGGAGCTCTACGGACAATTCCTTTGACCTCATGGCTTGTTTTTTCCCTAACATGCACTGTCAACTGTTGGACCTTATATTGACAGGTGTGTGCCTTTCCAAGTCATGTCCAATCAATTTAATTTACCACAGGTGAACTCCAATGAAGTTGTAGAAACATCTCAAGGACTATCAATGGAAACAGGATGCACCTGAACTCAATTTTGAGTCTCATAGCAAATGGTCTGAATACTGATGTAAATAATGTATCTGTTTTTTATTTTTAATAAATGTGCAAAAATGTCTATAGAGCTGTTTTTGCTTTGTCATTATGGGGTATTGTGTGTAGATTGATGAGGGGAAAACATGTATTTAATCAATTTTAGAATAAGGCTGTAATGTAACAAAATGTGGAAAAAATGCATTTCAATTTAGTGTGCCTGTGTGTTTGCAATAAGAAATTGCTGCCCATAATCTATTCAAACAAAGTCCTTGCAACCTAGATCATAATAAATTGTTGATGTTTGCAGTGGTAATTCCAAAAAGAGTCCATGTAAAAATATACCCACAGGGAAAAGCCCACGCAGGATATCAAAGTTATATGCTTAGTATTTTAATGTATTTAGATCCAGCACATAAACACCCATATCCTGTATCTTCTGCTACCTTTCTTACACATCGTATGCTAACTCTACAGACATACAGAACAACATCTGTATACCCACTGCACTGCGCCTCCCTCACATTTCTTCCAGTTATCTGCTGTTGATTATGTACAACATCAAAGCCAACCTCGGGCCATAGGGCACAGTCAAACGAGCCTCGAAGAGACACACACATAAGAGTATGTCTCATAATCGTCATCACCCCATTGGTGCATGTTCTGATAACAACATTAGTCATCAGCCCGTTGGTGTCGAGTCGACGTCATTAGAGCTTGACACTTTACAAGATTGTTCCACAGAACAGAACCCTGATATCCATGGTTGTGTCCCAAATGGAACCCTATTTCCTATATGGTGCACTACTTTTGGTCAGAGCCATATGGACCCTGGTCAAAGGTAGTGCACTATATAGGGAATAGGGTGTAATTTGAGACACAAAACCTGTGTGAGTTCCCCCTATCTATAATGTACAGCGCTCTGAGCACTTTGAGGAGCAGGCAGTGTTATATATAATTTACCATTATTGTATTACCCCATATTAACAGATCATGTTGCTTTTTGAACTTATGGGTGAAAGTGTTCTCTTCTTTCTAAATAGAAGCATGCAGTAGATAACATTAATAAAACCAGAATGAATGGGGTTTTGGCTGTTCTGCTCCTTTGTTCCACATTATGAATGCTAATTAGGCCAGAGTATTCATTTCCACTTCTCATATCAGCTGGCAAAGGTAACACCTGTTTCATTAAAAATCCATGTGGAGAAAATGTACTGGATGTAAAAACACGCACTGCAACAGGGCTTTAGTGTGAGAGTGCGATGAGACACTGAAAAGTTCTGAAGTTCCTTTAGGCAAACTTATGTTTTTTAACATTTATAGTTGAAGATAAAAACACATAAATCTATGCAGTGTCAACTGTTTCCCTATTCCAGCCAGGCTGTGTGCACTGTGCAGGCTTTTGTTAGAATTTTACAGCAAGTAAGACACCTTATTTAACTAATCAACTTAGATCTTAATACACTGAATCAGGTAGTGCTGAGCTGAAACAAAAGCCTGCAGCCCTGTACACCCAGTTGTTCTCCAGGAGCAGGAGAAGCCATGGGCAGCCTTGTTTTACACTCAATACTGGAGAGACTGTTGTAGGGAAGACCCTGATTACTGTAGAAGCTGAATCAAGTGCGTTAGTGCTGGGCTGGAACAAGAGCCTGCACACCCCACATGACCAGGAGTAAAGAGCACTGTCACTTTCTGTAATGGTTAGACAGATTGTCAGCAGGCAGTCATTACAGGGAAAAGTAGGTAAAAACACTGAAGCAGTGTAGGAAGTGTTGTGGTCAGTGAGTTTAGATAGACGTTGTCTGGGGGACGAAGAGGGAAAGATTGTATCTCTGAGACTGGACATTCCTGAAGGCCTTGTATTGATCGCTGCTCTGCTAGCTTCTATTACACCTCTGACATCATCTGTCGATATGAATTAGAACTCGGGATGTGACAAATGGACAATTCTTCTTAACATTTAAACTGCCATTTTTTCCCGATTAAACAATAAGAAAAAAAAAACATAAAATTGCAAATGAATTCACAAGGCAAAATATGGTCCTGCATATAACCGCTAGGGAGCAATTCAGTTCCATCTTGCACAGTCATGACTACTCCGTCCCTTACCGCAGTTATTTTGTGTAAGCTGTCTTGTGTCTGTTGTTGGGGGCCAGCAATGGGTTCCACATTCCACATCGCAAATTACAATTTCACATCGCAAAGTTTGCATTTCACCACCTTCTCATTTAACTTCTCAAAGTATTACCATACAGGACATTGCTGTCGTTTACCTTTCTCTGCCATTTTTCCAACAATGTTGACGTAGTGGTGGAGAGTCCTATCCAAAATAATTGATTTGACTCCTTGCATGTCGACTCCTGGTTTCAACTCTCGTTTCTGAGTGTCAAGATTCGATTCCGCTAGCCTAGGAATCGACTCCTCGACTCCTACGATTCAGTATTTTTGCAACGAAGGAGACTGACTAGTTGCCGTAGCCTAGTTCCGAGAACAAAAACACTCACATATTTCATATCGTGGCTAGCGAGAGAGAGTCAGAACTGTTCATTATCAAATCCAATTTTATTAGTCACATGCGGCGAATACAACAGATACAATACAACCTGACAGTGAAATGCTTGCTTACGAGCCCCTAACCGACAGTGTAGTTTCAGAAAATACAGATAAGAATAAGCGATAAAAGCAACAGGTAATTAAAGAGCAGCAGTAAATATATATATATATATACAGGGGGGTGCTGGTACAGAGTCAATGTGCTGGGGCACCGGTTAGTTGAGGTAGTATGTACATGTAGGTAGAGTTGGTTAAAGTGACTATGTATAGATGAAAACAGAGAGTGGCAGTGGTGTGGAGAGGGGAGGGGGGCAATGCAAATAGTCTGGGTAGCCATTTGACTAGATGTTCAAAAGTCTTATGGCTTGGGGGTAGAAGCTGTTTAGAAGCCTCTTGGACCTATACGTGGCCCTCCAGTGCCACTTGCCGTGCGGTAGAAGAGAAAAAAGTCTATGACTAGGGTGGCTGGAGTCTTTGATCATTTTTAGGGCCTTCCTCTGACACCGCCTTGTATAGAGTTCCTGGATGGCAGGAAGCTTGGCCCCAGTGATGTACTTGGGCCGTTCGCACTACCCTCTGTAATGCCTTGCGGTCGGAGGCCGAGCAGTTGCCATACCAGGCAGTGATGCAACCAGTCACAATGCTCTCGATGGTGCAGCTGTAGAACTTTTAAGGATCTGGGGACCCATGCCAAATTTTTTCTCCTGAGGGAGAATAGGTTTTGTCGTGCCCGTTTCATGGCTGTCATGGTGTGCTTGGACCATGTTAGTTTGTTGGTGATGTGGACACCAAGGAACTTGAAGCTTTCAACCTGCTCCACTGCAGCCCCGTCGATGAGAATGAGGGCGTGCTCGGTCCTCTTTTTCCTGTAGTCCACAATCATCTCCTTTGTCTTGAACACGTTGAGGGAGAGGTTGTTGTCCTGGCAACACATGACCAGGTCTCTGACCTCCTCCCTATAGGCTGTCTCGTTGTTGTCGTTGATGAGGCCTACCACTGTTGTGTCATCTGCAAATTTAATGATGGTGTTGGAGTCGTGTCTGGCCGTGCAGCCATGAGTGAACAGGAAGTACAGGAGGTGGCTGATCCACAGACGATGCATATGCTTATTTGAAATGGGTGTGTTTGTCTTGGACAGGAATCAAATCCTGCACATCCAGTTTCCCTCTCGCCCTCTCTCTCTCCCAGGGCTACTTAATAAACAACAGAGGTACCATTCCCCCATCAATCAACACCTCTCCCTTTTTCCATCTCTCGCTGTCCTCTTTTCCATCTGATTTATTCTCTCTTTCACTGCTGGTCCCAGCGCATTCTCTCCCAATCGCTTTCCTCTAAATTTCTGCTGTCAGCTTCTCTCTCCTCTCCTCCCTTCACTGTGTGTTCTTCAATCTGAAAAACGCTTCCGTTTTACTGCTTCTGGCTCCGTCATCTCCCTCTCTCCCTCTCATCCCTAGTCTCCCGCCCTCCCCCTCACCGGTTTGCTTTCTTCTGAAGTGAGCAGAAGGCTCATTCTCAGATCTCTAGGATTAAATTAAATACTTCCACCCAAAAGGGAATTTCTATGCTAAATCACGCCATGCATATCTTCACAATACCTTAAAGAGCTGTCTAAATTGAAATGCAATACCTGGAATTAAGCATGGAGCCTTGAGACTTTTCTGTGCATATTTTGAATAATAAGATGTGCCATCTCAAATCCCTCACAGGACTGCAGCATGGCAATGTTAGCCTGTTGCCTGCCATTGGCTGCAACTCTGCATCTGAATACTCTACTTCATCTCTCCATTCAGACTATTAGGAGAGGATGAAAAATGCCAAAAAACAATGACAATGTATTATTTGAGGAGAAGTAGTCGTACCCTGTGGCTCCCAGCTTCAGAGAATCATATTAGCTAAAACTTCTGAGAAAAAGCGGAGAGAAAACCAGAGAGAGGGAGACAGCGAGGGGGAAATCGCTAAACATATCAAAGTTGGGGTTTTCTCCACAACTCCAACATTTTATATTTTGCTTCATTCAGCATTATGTGGATATAAAGGTTAACATAAAAGTTCATTTTCTATCAAGGCAACCTTGGTGGGGGTTTTTAACTCTCAAAGATAATGGTCCACTAAATTCTATCTTTTGTTGTTTTGCTGACAGGCTTTACAGTTGCCCACTAGGATTTGCTGAATTAGCTTTCAAGGTAGTTTACAAGTTACTCCTAAAAAAAACAACAGTTGTGGAAAAATAATCTCTAGAGCTCATAGACAAATGAAGAAACTGAATAAATGATTACATTTACATTTAAGTCATTTAGCAGACGCTCTTATCCAGAGCGACTTACAAATTGGTGCATTCACCTTATGACATCCAGTAGAACAGTCACTTTACAATAGTGCATCTAAATCTTAAAGGGGGGTGAGAAGGATTACTTATCCTATCCTAGGTATTCTGTGATGATATTATTAATGATATTATGTTTATGTTCATGTGAGTGTGTGTGTCCAAGCGAGTGTTTGTGTGTGTGTGAACATGATACTGATTGCCTGTGGTTGTTCAATAGTGGGGTATACAAAGTGTTGGGCTGTAGCCGGAACCTGACTCATTCATAGAGATCCTATTACCCATATTAGACCTATATGTCATTCAGTGGAATCAGCTCCCTGACTCTTAACATTCACACTGGTCTCAATAGTCTTTATTCCTCTTTCTTGTCTTCTTTGCTCTCTTTTCTCTATCAACATGTTTTCATCCCCCTCTTTAAATTAAACATCAAGGCCCCATCCTAAACTGCAAAATGGAGAGAGAGAGAAAAGAGGAAGAGCGAAAGAGAGAGAACAAAGTGAACAAAGCCTTCAGTCTCTCCTCCCCGTTGATACCTGACTGGGCCAGAGAACTGATAATAACACCTGAATTCAAAAGAAGGCTGTTTTCTTAGATGACAGGTAATCATAGATGAATAAAGGTATTCCCTTTGTGAGAGGAAAAAAACACAATATCATTAAACTGCAGAGATCATAGACAGAAAAACGTAAAAGTTTGACTAGAGAAACAACAACAAAAATGTTCAACTAATTGTGTGTGATTTCTTTTTTTACCCCTTTTTCTCCCCAATTTCGTGGTATCCAATTTTTGTAGTAGCTACTATCTTGTCTCATCGCTACAACTCCCGTACGGGCTCGGGAGAGACGAAGATCAAAAGTCATGCGTCTTCTGATACACAACCCAACCAGCCGTACTGCTTCTTAACACAGCGCAACCAACCCGGAAGCGAGCCGCACCAATATGTTGGAGGAAACACTGTGCACCTGGCAACCTTGGTTAGCGCTCACTGTGCCCGGCCCGCCACAGGAGTCGCGCGATGAGACAAGGACATCCCTACCGACCGAGCCCTCCCTAACCCGGAAGCCCAGGGACTCTGATGGCACAGCTGGCGCTGCAGTACAGCACCCTTAACCACTGCGCCACCCGGGAGGCCCTTGTGTGTAATTTCTCTTGAGCAAATTATGGATTCAGGCACAAACATGTTTTGGAATAGTTGTTCCTGGCAAATCCAGCACCTGAATCTACTGTAGCAAGATTCACAGGGTTTTCTCTTTATTTCTGGCAATAGGAACAGGACTAGTTGGAAGTGAATTACTGCTGTCGTGCTAGGCAGATGGATAAACCAAATTCAGGAGGATTCAGAAGTGCACTGATGTCTTTGGCAAATGCTGGATGAGTTATTATGGGAAAAACTAAAATATATAAATGTTTGGAGACATAGGCTACATACATATTCATCATACAGTGTCATAATACATCTGGGAAGGGCATATTAAACTTATGGGAGAGACAATAGCTAGTGAGCCTACATCCCATGACGTCCATCTCATAACTGTTTTTCCATAGACTGGATAGGTACATCAAATAGAAAGCAAGAAAGACAGAGCGAGAGGGAGGGTGAGAGATGGTGCGAGAGTAAGAGTGATAGAGGACAGATTGCAGATTGTAAAGCACTAACATGCACACACGCACACGCACACACACACACACACACACACACACACAAAAGACACACACACACACACACACACACACACACACACACACACCTTTAAATTAATAATACGCATAATAAGATTGTAACATCCATATCACGTGTTTAAGCAAGGACAGGAGATTGCTCTGTAAAATGGGGCATATTCTATTCCACAGCACACAGAACATGTATGACACCACAGACAGTCTGTCAACAGGAACCAAGAGAAACCAGCTCCATTCATCCACTACCATTTTTAAATGTATGTAGTTCTGTTCCTGTTTATTAATGCTCTGTATTATGTCATGTTTCATGTGGACCTCAGAAAGAGTAACTGCTGCATTCACAACAGCTAATGGGGATCCTAATAAAATACCATAGAATTAAAATTATAAATCAATCTATTAGAATTATAAATCATTGTATTTCTACGTTCCCCACCACCACTGCTGGAGCGATCATGAGTGAGTTCAGCCATTACATTTTAATTATCACATGTGCTCCAGTTACAACAAAAGCTAGATGCAAACTCAACATTTGCATAACATAATTGAGCCTCTGGACCATAAAAAGAGAAAGAAAATGAAGTTTAATTCACTAAAAAATCTAAAAAAGATTTAACTCGGCCCTTAGAAAGAGTTGGGTTAATAGTGTTGAAAGTGGTTTTGGAAACACTGCATACATGTAGTGTAAACCCAAGGGACATGGTTTTAATTATGTGAAAAATAATGACAAATGGATTTCCCCAAACGCAATCTCAGATAAATAATAAACAGTTGAATGACAAACAGCTCTTCTCAGCCTCTCTCGCTCCCCGTCTCTAGTGAAGAGCCAATTTAGAGATGATATGCGTAAACATCCCAGAGAGCTCGCTCCAACTCCCAAACGGCCAACGTTCTGATTGGAGGAAGATTCAGAGAATAGAGAGAGTACAAGAGAGAGAGACAGTAGGGAAGGAAGAGAGAGAGAACCAAACGTTTCTGGGCCATAACTTCAACCATCATTGCAGCAGCCCATAGAGACAGGCAGAGTGAACCTAGAGAGCCTGAGAGTGAGATGAAGAGTAGAGTGATTGGGAACAGAGACAGGGGAAGAGAGAGAGACTGAAAATGTATAAGAGAGCTGGAAAGAGAGAGATTACAAAAACATCTATTAAAGTGTTAATTTGTTGGAGGGATGGAGCCGCCCCTGGACCACTTCAAAGCCACTGTTTATTACAGGCCTACTAAAATGAATAAACACTCCACCAGCCTCTTCACATACTGCAGATGTAGCAGCACGATGAGCACTATAAATGTGAAGAGGCCAAAATAATGCACCACACTACACGGGGCTGGGGTGTACCGGGGCGTAGGTGGGAGAATGTGGTGTGTGTGTGCTTGTGTGTGTGTGTGTGTGGGCGGGATGGGCTTCTAAGCGTGCCTCTAAATGTTCTGTGTAAAAGTGTGAGACAAACAGACCCCACAGACAGACAATGCTACCATGTTCAATAATACATTTGGAGAGAAACAATCATTAATCAGTAAACTTTTAAGCTTCGTCTTTATTTTTTATTGTCAAAACATCCTGATATCATTAGAGCAACAAAGAGAGAGAGAACGGGAGAGAGAGAGAACGGGAGAGAGAGAGAACAAAGGAATGAAGGAAGCGAGAGAGAGAATCAAACATATGGGCCATAAAGTCCAAGAAGAGAGTGACAACATTTTATCATTGCCATTCATTCATTGGACACAAATACTGCTAATTGTTCTTTACATGGTGTTTTGGTGGTCAGACTGGAGTCTGTATGTATACTGTACATCATCTGAGGACATCAAGTTGTGGATGTAGCCTAGCTATGCCGAATATATAAACATCACTGTATGGGACTACAGGGATAACCTAATATACAGTATAGATTCAGAGAAGTCCTGTTCCCTGATTATCAGGGATATGTCTTCAACTGAAGGCCTAGAGCCAGGGGGTTTTCTTGATTATATAACAATCCATACACAGAGAATTTCGCAAAACACTATGCAAGTGCAACGTTAACAAAGGGATTTATTTTGTGAATACATGTAACGTTCGTCGTCCTCGTCTGAAGAGGAGTATGAGAGATCGGACCAATATGCAGCGTGGTACGTGTCCATGTTCATATTTATTCAACAAAGAACACTAAACAAAATAACAACGGCGAATGAAACGAAACAGTTCTGTAAGGTGACATACACTAAACAGAAAACAACTGCCCACAAATCGAGTGGGAAAACCAGGCTACCTAAATATGGTTCTCAATCAGAGACAACGATTGACAGCTGCCTCTGATTGAGAACCATACCAGGCCAAACACATAGAAAACCAAAACAACACATAGAATGCCCACCCCAACTCACGCCCTGACCAACCTAAACAAGAAACATAACAAAGGAACTAAGGTCAGGACGTGACAATACATGCACGCATGAATATTAATGTTGTCCGCAACCTTGGGTAGCACTATGATTCTACCAGCGACCACAAATAACTTCCCTGTGTTTGCCGCACAATGTGTGTTGGTACCATAAAAACTGCTCAGGAAAATATCAGGGCCCTACTTTATACACTGTACTGTCTGTATCTTCATATAGGCAAAATTCGACAATAAACCACATTTTACCCTGATATTCTACACTAATAATTTGGTTGTTATTCCATTGGTTACCTCGAAGCAGATGCCCCAGGGGCAGAGTGGGGCCACACTCATTGAATATGGTGCTTTTAAATGTTAGAGCAATCACTAGTAAAACCTTTCTTGTGAATTACCTCATTACTGAGCAAAATGTTGATTGCATGTTTCTCATTGATACATGGCTGTCATCAGACTGTAGTGCCACTCTTATTGAAGCCTTTCCCTCCAGCTACAGCTTTTCATACTATTATCAGAAAAAGGGGAAACGGGTGGAGGGACAGCCTCTATTTTTACTAATGCTCTCAGCTGTAAGGTGACTTTGGGTCTTTTGAGCATCATGCTACACTGTTTAAATGTCAGCCACCAGTGCTGGCCATAATACTGTATAGCATACCAAAGCACTGCCCCAATTTCTTTACTGATTTATCTGAACTATTGTCTATTGTCCTTGAGAACTATGATAAAAATCATTGTGTTGAGTGATTTTAATATTCATGTTGACAAAGGGACTGACTCTGAGGCCATTGAATCATAAAACACGGGACGAGATGTTAAAAACTGTCCATTGTGCCAATAGATGGAATGCACTCACATGAGATTTGCAGTGATGTAGATTTTTTGGTGATGGAAGCACATCATAAACAGCTCTTATGATGAAGCTGATGTTGCTTGCCTCCATTTGCCAAAGCTCACTCCAGTTGATCTTTCTCCTCTCCAGGCCTTCCCACCGCGTCCATTGCCCTTGTTTAGCAAGAGAGACAGCCTTCTTGCAGTCTCCTCCTGTCTGCGCACCTCCTCGACCACCAGCTTCCTGCGTTCAGATGTTGTTGCCTTATGGAACGTTGGTTTGCTTGCTGCCAGGCCAAAGCCTCCTCTTCCATGCTGGATATTCCCCACAATGTCTTGGTGTCTCAGGGCTGATGTTGCTTGCTGCACAGCCTTGGATGATGTCCATTTCCGTCCAGTTTGTAGGAGAGGTGCAGCCTTGCTAATGGTCTGGTCTTTGGAGTCCTTCAATGTCATCTGAAGTCTTACTTTAGAGCACTTGTACTCCTCCGTTAGACTTGTAAGAGGTAGTTCAAGGACCCTTTGCCATAGAGGCCGATGTTACTCAGGCATCGTGGGACACCCAGCCATTTCTTCACGTATGAGGTAATGGTTCGCTCCATCTTCTCCACTGTTGTTATTGGGACCTCATAGACGGTGAGTGGCCACATTACCCGGGGGAGAAGTCCAAACTGTAGGCACCAAAGCTTGAGCCTCCCAGGCAGTAGGGTCTTGTTGATGTTCTCAAGACCGTCAGCGATGTCCTGCCTTACTTGCTGCACTTGATCTTTATCCCCGAGGCTTTCGTTGTACCATCTACCCAGGCTCTTGATGGGTTGCTCAGATACCGTTGGTATCGGGTCATCTCCAATGCAGAACCTCACATCTTTAAGCTGTCCCTTGACTATGGAGATGCTTCGAGATTTGCTTGGCTTGATTTTCATCCGGGCCCACTTGATGTTATCCTGCAGTTTTGCAAGTAGCCGCCTGGTGCATGCTGCAGTGGTGGTCAGTATAGTCATGTCATCCATGTATGCTCGGATAGGTGGGAGACGGAGCCCTTCCTTAGTTCTCTCACCGCCGACCACCCATCTCGATGCCCTGATGATGACTTCCATGGCCATAGTGAAGGCCAGAGGAGAAATTGTACAGCCTGCCATTATGCCTACTTCCAAGCGCTGCTTTGTTGTTGTGAAGTCAGGTGTTGTGAAACACAATTGCAGGTCTTGGAAATAGGCCTTTACCAGTGTAGTGATGGGTTCTGGTACGTGGAAAATGTTGAAGGATTCCCAGAGGAGTTCATGGGGAACTGAGCCAAAGGCATTGGCCAGGTCGAGGAAGATGACATAGAGGTCTCTCTTGTTCTTCTTAGCTGTTTGGATCTGGTGCCAAATCATACTAGTATGTTCCAGGCAACCAGAGAAACCAGGAATGCCTGCTTTCTGTACAGATGTATCAATGTACTTGTTCCTTTCCAGATAAGTGGACAGCCTCTATGCTATTATACTGAAAAAGATCTTCACTTCGACGTTGAGAAGGGAGATTGGTCGGAATTGACTGATGTCTGTCGCATCCTTCTCTTTCAGGATTAGCACACCACCAGCCCTTCGCCATGCCTTTGGTATTATTTCCTTCTGCCACACTATCCTCATGAGCCTCCAAAGAAAGCGTAGAACATCCGGGGCGTTCTTGTAGAGCTTGTATGGTACTCCATTAGGCCCAGGAGCAGAGGCCGCTCTTGCTCTTCGGACAACGTTCTCTACTTCCCTCCATTTTGGAGGGTCAGTGTCCAGATTGAATTCTGGTGGTTAAATAGGTGGGATGTCATGTGGGATGATTATCTGCTCATGCGTTTTCATGTCCTGGTGGACATTTTCCAGATGTTCTTCCAGTTCAGGCTTTGGAGTTTTTAGGATTCCGCACTTTTCCTTTGCGAAGAGATCTTTGACAAACTTGAAGGGGTTTTTATAGAACCGTGTTCTTGAGTGTACCTTCTTCCTACGAAGTTTCCTTAAGTTTTCCGCTCTTCGCAAGGTTGCCAGCCGACATTTAATGTCTGCTTGGAGTAGCATGAGACCTTCTCTCTCTGCATCAGAGGCCTTCTTCCACTGCTTCCTCAGCTGCCTTCTCTCTCTGACAAGTATCTCGATCTCCTGCTGTCTCCTAGATTTGGCTGGCGGGGGTGGTGTCTTGCCACTTCTCCTTTCGTTTACTCCAAAGCGCTCTTCTCCGTAGTGGTAGATAATGTCTCCCATCCTTTCAAGCTTTTTCTCTGCTGTTCCTACCTGTTGTTCCAAGATTTTTGTCAGGTCGTTGTTGATTGTTTCCCACTCTCTCTTTTCAACAGCTTTGGGCCACTTCACACTCGGTCTGTGCCCTTTGATCTTTTCCTCTTTTAGAGGTCTCTGTGGTTGGGTGAGTTCATCCACCGGCATTTCTGTGCTTGTGTTATCCTCCTCAGTTACAGGGGTGCTGATGCTCTGCGAACTTTGGTTTGCGTCCCGTCGCTGTGCTTCATTCGACTGATTTGACTGGCTGCTTCGTAAGAAGTACTGGTCAATGCGAGGTCCCTGTCTCTGCTCTCCCAAGCACCATTTCCTCCCTTGATGGATCCTTAACCCCCTTGCCGATGTTACTCTCTCCCAACCACAGCTGCACACCTGAAGTGTGTGTCCTGCTGCTGTTATGGTCGTCTCATGTGCTGTGTTCCTACTCGTAGTCGTTTCCGTTCCTGGGTCCGTAACCGTGTGATCAGTCGTTGAGCCATCTTGCGCCCCAGCTCTCGCAGGCTCTAGGGGTATGTTCCTTTGTTGACTTTCATTAGCACTTAGCGGGTGTCTCCAACATACTGAAACAGCGTCGGAGACTGCCAACATGGGTAGCTAGCCCATGACAGCCCCAGTGGGGTCTATTCCCTCCGGTCAGCTGTCTCTCCAAGCTGTCACACAGACTTCCCTATGTTGTCAGCTGTCCTTTCACAGCAGTCACTGGACTGGTCCAGATGATCAAAATCATAAAACACGGGACGAGATGTTAAAAACTGTCCATTGTGCCAATAGATGGAATGCACTCACATGAGATTTGCCGTGATGTTGACAGAGTGGCATGGGAGGTTTATTTCTTAGACTGGGGTAAGATGTCAATTTTGGGACACATCGTCAGTAGTGTGCCTTCGAATCAGTGGGTGTTTCGGCCTTTAATCACTAAACACCCTCATCAAAGGTGGCCAGCTAAAGGGTAATCAAGCCTTAGCTTGTGTCCCATGCCCAATTAAGATGTCCCACGGGACTATGCAAGGCAGGGGCGTCCTCTTCCCTGAGCCAGCCAGAGCCAGCCATACAGCTGACCGCATACTTCATATGCCCTCCTCAAGTTGGAGGGATCTGAATTGGGTTCTCAGGTGGGGGTGGGGGGTCATGAAGTTATAGCCCAGCAAGGGTCCTTCCGTTTGATCCAGATCCACTGGCTGCCTCTTTCAGCTGCTTGAGAAACTGCTCTGACGGTCTGCCGCAGAGCCTGTCCATGGATTCCAAGTTCTTTCAGCAACCTGATGATGGAAGAAGCCACGAATCCTCTGCATCCCACTTCAACTGGCCAGACCTTTGCATTCCAGCCACGCTGAGTTGCGTCTGCTGCCAACTCTGTGTAACGCAGTTTCTTACGCTCGTAGGCCTCTTCAACAGAGTTTTCCCACGGGACTGTGAGCTCTATGATGTACACAGCCTTTCGTGAAGGGGACCAGAGTACCATGTCTGGCCTAAGGTTGGTAGAAGCAATCTCAGGTGGAAAAATGAGTTGCTGGCCAATATCGACAAGCATCTTCCAGTCCCGGGCCATGGCTAGGTGTCCAGTTTCTGGCTTTGTAGGAGGATACTTGGGCCTTTTCTGTCCCTCCCGGATGAATGTTGTTGTTTTGATGGGATTGCTTGTTTTTGGAGGTAATGAATTGGTTGCACTCCTCTTGGTCTCAAGTGCTGCAGCCAGGCTCTTGAGGACCTGATTGTGCCTCCAGGTGTAGCAGCCTTGTGAGAGGCTGGTCTTTTAACCTGTCATTATATGCCTGAGAGTCGCTGGAGCTGGGCAGAGGGGGCAGGTCGAGTCCTCGCCATACCATTGATGTAGATTTTTTGGTGATGGAAGCACATCATAAACAGCTCTTATGATGAAGCTGATGTTGCTTGCCTCCATTTGCCAAAGCTCACTCCAGTTGATCTTTCTCCTCTCCAGGCCTTCCCACCGCGTCCATTGCCCTTGTTTAGCAAGAGAGACAGCCTTTGCACTTCTTGCAGTCTCCTCCTGTCTGCGCACCTCCTCGACCACCAGCTTCCTGCGTTCAGATGTTGTTGCCTTATGGAACGTTGGTTTGCTTGCTGCCAGGCCAAAGCCTGGCACCAAATGTAGTATTCTTTTGAGCTCTATGAACTTTAAACAACATGTTACTGGGCCCACCTATAACCACAGCCGTACTCTGGACCTGGTTATTACCAAGGGGCTTTCTTTTGACATATCTTCTTTTTTTGATTTTGCTTTACATGATCACCACTATGTATGTTTTACTACCTTGTTGCCCATAGCACAGGGTAATACTGAACGCGTTACAAAGAAACACGCTATCTTACCTCGGAAGTTGCTACAGATTTTATTGAGTGAATGAACAATACTCCACCACCTATTCTGTTTTCCTCTTGTGATGATTTAGTTGATAACTTTAATAGCAAATTAAGGGGAATATTTGATGCCATAGCGCCAGTAAAGTTGAAAAAGTCCACATCCAAATGGAGAGCCCCTTGGAATGGTTAGGAAATAATCAATTAAATTAAACTGAAGAAAGTCGAAGTTGCCTGTCACTTATGATATTATGGCAGAGTAACTTGGCATATATAACAAGGCAATTAGAAATGTCAGACGGGTTCCTTTTTCTAACTAGATCACAATTGATTTATTTTTACATTTTATTTAACCTTTACTTAACCAGGTAGGACAGTTGAGAACAAGTTTTTAGTTACAACTGTGACCTGGCCAAGATAAAGCAAAGCAGTGTGAAAAAAACAACAACACAGAGTTACACATGGGATAAACAAACGTACAGCCAATAACACAATAGAAAAATATATGTACACTGTGTGCAAATGTAGTAAGATTAGGGAAGTAAGGCAAAAAATAAGCCATAGTGGTGAAATAATTATAATTTAGCAATAACACTGGAGTGATAAATGTGCAGATGATGTGCAAGTAGAGATACTGGGATGCAAATGAGCAACAACAACAAAAAACAATATGGGGCTGACGTAGTTGGATGGGCTATTTACAGATGGGCTGTGTACAGGGAAAGTGATCAGTAAGCTGCACTGACAGCTGATGCTTAAAGTTAGAGAGGGAGATATAAGTCTCAAACTTCATTGATTTTTGCAATTCGTTCCAGTCATTGGCAGCAGAGGTGTTGGCTTTGGGGATGACCAGTGAAATATACCTGCTGGAATGCGTGCTACGGGTGGGTGTTGCTATGGTGACCAGTGAGCTGAGATAAGGTGGGGCTTTACCTAGCAAAGACTTATAGATGACCTGGAGCCAGTGGGTTTGGCAACGAATATGAAGAGAGGACCAGCAAACGAGGGCATACAGGTCGCAGTAGTGGGTAGTATATGGGGCTTTGGTGACAAAACGGATGGCACTGTGATAGACTACATCCAATTTGCTGAGTAGAGTGTTATTTTGTAAATGACATCGCCGAAGTCAAGGATCGGTAGGATAGTCAGTTTTACGAGGGTATGTTTGGCAGCATGAGTGAAGAAGCCTTTGTTGCGAAATAGGAAGCCGATTCTAGATTTAGGAGAGTTTACAGTCTAACCAGACACCTAGGTATTTGTAGTTGTCCACATATTCTAAGTTAGAACCATCCAGAGTAGTGATGCTAGTCGGGCAGGCGGGTGTGGGCAACAATAGGTGTCGTCTGCATAGAGGTGGATCAGAGAATCACCAGCAGCAAGAGCGACATCATTGATATATACAGAGAAAAGAGTCGGCCCAAGAATTGAACCCTGTCGCACCCCCATAGAGACTGCCAGAGTTCTGGACAACAGGCCCTCCGATTTGACACACTGAACTATCTGAGAAGTAGTTGGTGAACCAGGCAAGGCAGTCATTTAAGAAACCAAGACTGTTGAGTCTGCCGATAAGAATGCGGTGATTGACAGAGTCGAAAGCCTTGACCAGGTCGAGGAAGATGGCTGCACAGTACTGTCTTTTATCGATGGCGGCTTTTAATTAGAATAATTTGAGAGTGCTCTTCTCAACCATTGATGGCCTGATAAATCCTACCGCCTCAAATCCTACCCCCTCAAACTTTCCTCCACATCTAAATGTGATGAGTTTATGGCATATTTCAGAGATAAGACAACCAACATTAGGCTGGATATCAGTAAAGCAAAAACTGATGAGAAGTTTGATGTTATATGCCCTAGCCTACCACGCAAAGGCACTATGGATTTATTTTCCCTGGTTGACACAGACATACTCAGGAAAGGGATATCACAACTTATACCTTCTACCTGCCTTCTACCTGCCTTCTACCTGCCTTCTACCTGCCTTCTCGACCCTTTCTACACCACCTTCTTCAAAACAGTTTTTAATTGCATATCTGAAGAAGTATAAGCTATTGTTAATCACTCCCTGTTCACAAGCACTTTCCCCACTGCACTAAAAACTGCTACGGTGAAACCTTTTTTGAAGAAAAGTAATATAGATTCTTCAGCTCTTAGCAATTTTCGGCCAACCTTCTATTCTTAAGCAAAATTCTGGAGTAATTGGTTTTCAAACAGCTAAATTATTTTTTAAGTGTATTTTTGAGTGTACAAAACATTAGGAACACCTTCCTAATATTCAGTTGCACCCCTTTTTTGCCCTCAGAACAGCCCCAATTCGTCAGGAGCATGGACTCTACAAGTGGTCGAAAGCATTCCACATGGATGCTGGCCCATGTTGATTCTAATGCTTCCCACAGTTGTGTCAAGTTGTTTACAAGTTCAGGAGAGAGACAAAGAGAACAGCCAGAGGCTGGTCATACACACACCAGCTAGACGTTCGGCCGTGGACACACACTGTTGTAAAATGTTAATTTGTACCCACAAGCCTCCCTCCGGTCTCGGCAGAACGAGGATGTGTGACATGATGTGAGAGGGAAAGATAATGCCAGCTTTGTCTGAATGCCTGTGCTTGGAGAGAAGAGTGGATAGGAGGACAAAAAAGAGGAAGAGAAGAGAAGAGAGAGGACTTAGACAGGCAGAGGCTCACCCTCAGGCTTGGTCTTGTGCCTCTGATATAAAGATCAAACAGACACACGCACACTGATAGCAGTGCTGAGCGATTCACCGACAACTATGATCATTTTTCAGTTTTTAATTGACATCAGTTCTATTATTTGAATTCCATTTCGTTGTTTTTTTGTGAGATAAAGGCTCTGTTTCTGTGAAGATAATCAGATCAAGCCCAAACTGTTTAACCATGCAATGTAGTAGGGAGTTGAAGTTTCCAACCGGCCAATATTCTACAAAGTTTAGCGCAGAAAACATGGTAATTAACTAAAATTACCATAATCCATTGCGAACCAGCTTGTCCATTCTGTGCGGAGTAGACAGAGACCTTGTTTATGGACAGAAGAGAGAACAAGACTCCCTAAATTGTATCAGCATATCGATTGCGCAACCAGGGCTGGTAAAACCTTGGATCATTGCTATTCTAACTTCCGCGACGCATATAAGGCCTCCCCCACCCTCCTTTTGGAAAAGCTGACCAAGACTCAATTTTGTTGCTCCCTGCCTACAGACAGAAACTAAAACAAGAGGCTCCCGCGCTCAGGTCTGTTCAACGCTGGTCCGACCAATCTGATTCCACCCTTCAAGACTGCTTCGGTTACGTGGACTGGAATATGTTCCGCATTGCTTCCAACACCAACATTGACGAATACGCTGATTCGGTGAGCGAGTTCATGAAAAAGTGCATTGACGATGTCGTTCCCATAGCAACGATTAAAACATTCCCAAACCAGAAACCGTGGATCGATGGCAGCATTCGCATGAAACTGAAAGTGCAAACCACTGCTTTTAATCAGGGCAAGGTGACTGGAAACATGACTGAATACAAACAGTGTAGCTATTCCCTCTGCAAGGCAATCAAACAAGATAAGCATCAGTATAGAGACAAAGTAGAGTCACAATTCAACGGCTCAGACACAAGAGGTATGTGGCAGGGTCTACAGTCAATCACGGATTACAAAAAGAAACCAGCCACGTCACGGACCAGGATGTCTTGCTCCCAGGCAGACTAAATAATTGTTTTGCCGCTTTGAGGACAATACAGTGCCACTGACACCACCAGCAACCAAAACCTGCGGACTCTCCTTCACTGCAGCCGAAGTGAGTAAAACATTTAAACGTGTTAACCCTCGCAAGGCTGCAGGGCCAGACGGCATCCCCAGCCGCGTCCTCAGAGCATGCGCCGACCAGCTGGCTGGTGTGTTTACGGACATATTCAATCAATCCTTATCCCAGTCTGCTGTTCCCACATGCTTCAAGAGGGCCACCATTGTCCCTGTTCCCAATAAAGCTAAGGTAACTGAGCTAAATGACTACTGCCCCGTAGCACTCACTTCCGTCATCATGAAGTGCTTTGAGAGACTAGTCAAGGACCATATCACCTCCACCCTACCTGACACCCTAGACCCGCTTCAATTTGCTTACCGCCCAAATAGGTCCACATGACGCAATCGCAATCTCAACCACACTGCACACTGCCCTAACCCATCTGGACAAGAGGGATACCTATGTGAGAATGCTGTTCATCGACTACAGCTCAGCATTTAACACCATAGTACCCTCCAAACTCATCATCAAGCTCGAGACCCTGGATCTCGACCCCGCTCTGTGCAACTGAGTAATGGACTTGCTGACGGGCCGCCCCAGGTGGTGAGGGTAGGAAACAACATCTCCACCCCGCTGATCCTCAAAACTGGGGCCCCACAAGGGTGCGTTCTGAGCAATCTCCTGTACTCCCTGTTCAACAACGACTGCGTGGCCATGCACGCCTCCAACTCAATCATCAAGTTTGCGGACGACACGACAATGGTAGGCTTGATTACTAACAACAACGAGATAGCCTACAGTGAGGAGGTGAGGGCCCTCGGAGTGTGGTGTCAGGAAAATAACCTCACACTCAACGTCAACAAAAGAAAGGAGATGATTGTGGACTTCAGGAAACAGCAGAGGGAGCACCCCCCTATCCACATCGATGGGACAGTAGTGGAGAGTGTTGTAAGTTTTAAGTTTCTCGGCATACACATCACGGACAAACTGAATTGGTCCACCCACACAGACAGCGTCGTGAAGAAGGTGCAGCAGCGCCTCTTCAACCTCAGGAGACTGAAGAAATTTGGCTTGTCACCAAAAGCACTCACAAACTTCTACAGATGCACAATCGAGAGCATCCTGTCGGGCTGTATCACCGCCTGGTACGGCAACTGCTCCGCCCACAACCGCAAGGCTCTCCAGAGGGTAGTGAGGTCTGCACAACACATCACCGGGGGCAAACTACCTGCCCTCCAGGACACCTACACCACCCGATGTCACAGGAAGGCCATAAAGATCAAGGACAACAACCACCCGAGCTACTGCCTGTTCACCCCGCTATCATCCAGAAGGCGAGGTCAGTACAGGTGCATCAAAGCTGGGACCGAGAGACTGAAAAACAGCTTCTATCTCAAGGCCATCAGACTGTTAAACAGCCACCACTAACATCGAGTGGCTGCTGCCAACACACTGATTCAACTCTAGCCACTTTAATAATGAGAATCGATGGAAGTTGATGTAAAATATATCACTAGCCACTTTAAACAATGCTACTTAATATAATGTTTACATACTCTACATTACTCATCTCATATGTATATGTATATACTGTACTCTATATCATCTACTGCATCTTTATGTAATACATGTATCACTAGCCACTTTAACCTGCTATGCCACTTTGTTTACATACCCTACATTACTCATCTCATATGTATGTACTGTACTCGATACCATCTACTGCATCTTGCCTATGCCGTTCTGTACCATCACTCATTCATATATCTTTATGTACATATTCTTTATCCCTTTACACTTGTGTGTATAAGGTAGTAGTTTTACTCGTTGATTATTACTGCATTGTCGGAACTAGAATCACAAGCATTTCGCTACACTCGCATTAACATCTGCTAACCATGTGTATGTGACAAATCAATTTGATTTGAAAGCAGTTGCTGTTCAACTCTGTACTTGAAAATACATGATCTAAGTGATTGATAGTTGGTATTCAGCAGTCATAAAGGTATGCTTTATTTACTTTGAAGAACTACTAAAATAGTGATTTTGTCAGACAGCATAGGCATAGAGATGAGATGGAATGAAATAATGGTCATCAAATAAAACCAATATTTTATTAAAGTAAAGTGAATAAACAATGGTTAATAAGTGATAAGCAGAAATGGGCAGTACCTACCATCATGGGACTTGTATCAATTGTTTTATTCTGTGTTATAGCATTTAACCCACATAACACATTGTGCATTTAAAGTGGAATTGACAGCGTTTTACCTACTTTGCAGACATGAAACAGACAATCATAATTTCAGTTAATGGGCCCACCAGTTAATCCCAGTTTACGCTTCAAACCCAACTTTATAAATTGTTTTAAAAATAGGTTCTATACATTACAGAAATATAAACACAACAGATTCATGATTTTACTGAGTTACAGTGCATTTGAAAATTATTTAGATCCCTTGACCTTGTTATGTTGAAGCCTTATTCTAAAATGGATTAACTGATTTTTTCACCTCGTCAATCTATAAACACCCAATAATGACAAAGCAAAAAAAGATTTTGAAATTTTTGCACATTTATTTAAAATAAAAAACTGCAACACAACATTTACATAAGCATTCAGACCATTTGCTATGAGACTCAAAATTGAGTTCAGGTGCATCCTGTTTCCATTGATCATTCTTGAGATGTTTCTACAACTTGGAGTCCACCTGTTGTAAATTCAATTGATTGGACATGATTTGGAACAGTTGACAGTGCATGTCAGAGCAAAAACCTAGCCATGAGGTCAAAGGAATTGTCCTTAGAGCTCCGGGACAGGATTGTGTCGAGGCAGAGATCTGGGGAAGGGCACCAAAAAATGTCTGAAGCATTGAAGGTCCCCAAGAACACAGTGGCCTCCATCATTCTTAAATGGAAGAAGTTTGGAACCACCAAGACTCTTCCAAGAGCTGGCTGCCTGGCCCAACTGAGCAATCGGGGGAGAAGGGCCTTGGTCTGGGAGGTGACCAAGAACCTGATGGTCACTCTGACAAAGCTTCAGCGTTCCTCTGTGGAGATGGTAGAACCTTCCAGAAGGACAACTATCTCTGCAACACTCCACCAATTAGGCCTTTATGGTAGACTGGCCAGACGGAAGCCACTCCTCAGTAAAAGGCACATGACAGCTCGCTTGTAGTTTGCCAAAAGGCACCTAAAGGACTCTCAGTCCATGAGAAACAAGATTCTCTGGTCTGATGTAACAAATATTGAACTCTTTGGCCTGAATGCCAAGCGTCCCGTCTGGATGAAACCATCAGCATGGCGGTGGCATTATGCTGTGTGGATGCTTTTCAGTGGCAAGGACTAGGAGATTAGTCTTGATCGAGGGAAAGATGACGGAGCAAAGTACAGAGAGATCCTTGATGAAAACCTGCTTCAGAGCGCTCAGGACCTTGAGGCGAAGGTTCACCTTCTAACAAGACCACGACCCTAAGCACAAGCCAAGACAACGCAGGATTGGCTTCGGGACAAGTCTCTAAATATCCTTGAGTGGCCCAGCCAGAGCCCTGATTTGAACGTCTCTGGAGAGACCTCAAAATAGCTGTGCAGTGATGCTTCCCATCAAACCTGACAGAGCTTGAGAGGATCTGCAGTGAAGAATGGGAGAAACTCCCCAGATACAGGTGTGCCAATATCATACCTAAGAGGACTCAAGGCTGTAATTTCTGCCAAAGGTGCTTCAATAAAGTACTGAGTAAAGGGACTGAATACTTACAGTATATTATAAATGTGCTAAAATGTATACAAACCTGTTTTTGCTTCGTCACTATGGGGTATTGTGTGTAGATTGATGAGGGGAAAAAATAATTCAATTATTTTTTACTAAAATTCAAGGGGTCTGAATACTTTTCGAATACACTGTAAGAAAATCTGTCAATTTAAATATATCCATTAGGCCCTGTCGCATCTTTGGCTAGGCCGGATTAAGTGATATGACATGCTATTCTATAAAATCCTTTCTCTGTAATTAATATGACCTGATTAAGCTAATCATGTAAATGTATAATATTTATAGAGCAGTTATCTTCCAAATAAACTCTTAAAGACCTAGTAATATTTTACATCAAGTCAATATTAATCGTCACCTTATTTAAGTCTCATCTGAAAGTTGTAAATTCTTGGTTATCTTCACAAACCCTGGCTAACAAGTTGAATCAGCAATACAAAATTGGGTTTAATTATTTATTAACTAAATACCTAATTAATCACACAGAATTACATATACACAGAATGAATCATACCTTGATTACAAATGATGTCATAAAGGAAAACGTCCCTAGCGGACGGAACAGATATGACAGCTGGTTACCCAAAGAAAAGGGGCTGAGTTTGAGTGAAAGAGCAGGAAGACTGAAGAACAAAGGGAGAAGCGATGTCTCTATCGGGCCGTAGGCAGCTACTCTATCATAAATACAGAATCTTATGCATTCTAAATTACCGCCCATTTGGAAAAGGAAAATGCAATAAATATTTACTCCGAGCTGCGGTAGGTTGGTCGTAGATGCTGGTTGTGTTGGCCAACAGTGATCTTCCTGTCCTCGGGAAGAATGTCTCTGGTGGTAAATTGCATATGTTGTAGTAACGTTGTTGTGTGGTAGACGGGATACTCTGTGTGTCCTTTCCTAGTCCACGTTTACAGCGGCCGCTCAACGGCTAGGAGGTATCACTTTTGTAGCGAATAAGAGTTCAAAGTTCATACCATTCTTAACCAAAGCTCGCGCTGATGTTGGCTTCGTTCTGTAGTTATTATCTGAACCCTTCTGACATCGGATCGTCATCCTAATGTACCCGGAACAGCAAGTTATATTGTTGTCAAGGCTTGATATAGGAAGGGAGAAGAGGGCGTGTTTTAAAGTTTATAACCAATGTCTCTTCATGTGGGCGGGCCACTGAGTCGGGCCTAATTCACTCCTAAAAACCCAATTCTCATATTTTAGAAGCTAAAATCACATTTCATCCCCTCACAAATAATTTAATATTCAAAAATTTCAATTGCACAACAATTCCATGTGAATCTGATAACTATAATGTCTAGACTTTCCATTGTACCGTTTATGTCATCCTATCATTGATGAGAATGTCTCAGATGACAACCGAACTGACATTATATTCATGAAGTACCAATGCATATGTTCAACTGGTTGGATTACCAAAATATGGTCCCCTCACCTTCTGATGTTCCCAGAATCTCTATGTTAACCAAGAGATGTACAATAGTCACATCAGTAGGGTAGAGAGAGGAAAAAAGGGGGAGAGGTATTTATGACTGTCATAAATCTACCCCCAGGCCAGCGTCATGACAGCCCTAATCTATGGATTTCACATGACTGGGCATAGAACCACCCACTTTGGAGCAAGGCCCACACACTGCGGAGCCAGTCCCAGCCAATCAGATTGAGTTTTTCCCCACAAAAAGGCTCCAGTCCTGTCGATGTTATTAAAGGGGGCCTGTTCTGCCCTCCTTTACCTATAGTCCACGATCAGCTCCTCTGTCTTGCTCACATTGAGAGGTTGAGTCAACAGTTGAGTCATCTACTTCATGAAATTACAACCTGATGCTCTAGCATTGGTGAATTCAACTTCAATTGCATTGCTTTCGTGTGTCCCGTTTACAGCTTGACAATTAATAACCAAAAAACAAAACCTGCATTGAAACGCCATTTTAAAGAGAAACATGTAGGCCTATTACAGCAACATTAGCCTAGGCTGGCTACTAAAATACAATAGCTACATTTTGAGTGCACCATACAGCAATGCTGCATTCAACTGCATAAGTTATCCATGCTGTGCAAAAAAAAATCAAGACATGTTTAAGTGTTAGAATAACCTATAGCTACGTTTTTGTTATTTGGATTTATTAACTACTTTTTGATTAGGGTCGCAGCATATTATGCACATCTGCAAGCATAGCAGCAAAGGCTAGACAAATGTCATTTATCTATTTTGTTTTAATATGTTGAAATGCTATATACAGCATCATTCTGTGGCAACTTTGATTTGCTGTGGGAGAAACCAGCCATTTTTAAAAGAGAGAGGATTCACCATAACAGGGGTTCCAGGATTATTTTCAGCAACACGGCAAACTGTTTTAGAGATTGACTGACAGACAGGGTCTGGTAGTGCTCCAGTTCTCCCTGTCAGAATAAGCAACAGAGGACTTGGAAAGCATATCTACTCCTGTAGAAATGACACTATGGTTATAGTGAGTAATCAAATGTATGTTCCTTTAACTCTGCCTTCTAGTGAGGTTATACAGTCTGTCATTTACCATTCTGATAGATTGGAGACTGTCAGAAAACATGGTTGTAACGTTAATAATTTGGTTGCTTATTATATTGGTTACCTCAAGCCAGGGGCTTTTAAATGTTAGAGCAATCACTAGTAAAAAACATTTATTGTGGATGATCTCATTACTGAGTGCAAAGTTGATTGTATGTTTCTCACTGAAACACAGCTGTCATCAGACTTGAAGCCTCCCCAGACTACAGCTTTTCAAACTCTATCAGAAAAGGGAAAAGGGGTGGGGGGGACAGCCTCTATTTGTACTAATGCTCTCAGCTGTAAGGACATTTTGTTTGGCGACTCAGTCTTTTGAGCATCATGCTATACTGTTTAAATGTCAGCCACCAGTGCTGGCCATAATCCTATATAGGCTGCCAAAATACTGCCCCAATTTCTTTACTGATTAATGTGAACTGTTGTCCTTGAGAAATATGATAAAAGCATTGTGTTGGGTGATTTTAATATTCACGTTGACAAAGGGACTGACTCAGAGGCCATTGAATTGATTAATCTTTTGATCTCTATGAACTTTAAACAACATGTTAAACAACCAAGGGGCTTTCTATTGACATATCCTCTATTGTTGATATTACTTGATCTGAACACCACTATGTATTTTTTACTACCTTGTTGCCCATATCACAGGGTAATACTGAACACATTACTAAGAAACGCTATCTTACCTCGGAAGTTGCTACAGATTTTTCTGAGTGTATGAAAAATACCCCACCACCTACAGTGCATTCGGAAAGGATTCAGACCACTTTACTTTTTCTACATTTTGTTACGTTACAGCCTTATTCTAAAATCGATTAAATAGTATATTCCCTTCAATCTGTGCACAATACCCCATAACGACAAAGTACTTTGCTCCGTCCATCGCGCCCTCAATCCTGACTAATCTCCCAGTCCCGGCCCCTGAAAAACATCCCCACAGCATGATGCTGCCACCACCATGCTTCAAGGTAGGGATGGTGCCAGGTTTTTTCCAGACGTGACGCTTGGCATTCAGGCCAAAGAGTTCAACTTTGGTTTAATCAGACCAGCGAATCTTGATAATCATGGTCTGAAAGTCCTTTAGGTGCCTACTGGTGTAGTGGCCAATCGGTTCAAATATGACACAATGAAGAACTTTGTGAAAATCAATATAGACTTTTAATACACCAGTATCACAAGCCGGAGAGCCCCGTGGGACCCACACCTTTTCCAGAGCCCTGGCTCCAGTATTTATCCACATATTGCATATGAGCCCATCCCACATGTAAAATAAGTTTACATTCCAATCCGTGCATCGTGCTTGTTCAGCTCAATAATGCTCATACCTGCTTTCCGTCAGATTATAATGATAACAAGTCCTTTGCTTTGTTCCTGCACTTAACTAAATGCATTCTTTTGTTTGTGTATTATCTAAGATCAGCAGACTATGTGTCTCCTCAGTTTCTAGCGTGTCCAGCTATACTAAAAATAGTGTACATTCCTCTATTTTACAGCCCTATGCTTTGGCTCTGCACTTAGCTCAATATGTTACTATGTATGTGTGTCTTTATCTCAGAGCAACAGACTATGTGTCTTCTCTGTCATTCCTTCTGCATCTCTACGTCCTAAAAATATGCAAACTATGTCTATTGGTCATCAGTTAGTCATTTGACTGACCCCCTCCTTTGTTATATCCCTCTGGCCTAGGTATGTCCAGCTATCCTGGCAGCTATAATAATAATAATAATATATGCCATTTAGCAGACGCTTTTATCCAAAGCGACTTACAGTCATGTGTGCATACATTCTACGTATGGGTGGTCCCGGGGATCGAACCCACTACCCTGGCGTTACAAGCGCCATGCTCTACCAACTGAGCTACAGAAGGACCACCTTTCCTTCATGTAGTCTGTTTTTAGTGTTCAGCTATTCTATACATGTTATGCATTTGTCTATGTGTCATATTTGCAACCACACTGGCAAACCCCAAGTTGGCTGTCATGTGCCTTTTTACTGAGGAGTGGATTCCGTCTGGCCATTCTACCATAAAGGCCTGATTGGTGAAATGCTGCAGAGATGCTTGTCCTTCTGGAAGGTTCTCCCATCTCTACAGAGGAACTCTGTAGCTCTGTTGGAGTGACCATTGGGTTCTTGGTCACCTCCCGATTGCTCAGTTTGGCCGGGAGGCCTGCCAGAGATCCTTCTTTGGTTTTTTTATCTTATGTTTGTTGTGTAGTAAATATTTCAGCTTTATTTTCATTGTTATTTATTCATTTTGTCCTGTGAAGCACATTGCGTTGCATTCCATGTCTGAAATGTGCTTGTATGAATAAAACTTGATTTGATAAGTGGACATTATATTTTACATTATTTATTTCTTCAAATAAAATAAACTGACAGATTGGGTCGCACTTGCACAGAAAATATGTCTGGCCCACAAATTTGTTGTGTTTTTTCAATATGGTTCACGCACTGATGGAGTTTGACGCCCCTGGGCTTGTGTATCTATTTATGTAGCTAGCTATTTATTCAGCAAGCTAAAAACAAGGAGCCTGTTAGCTAGATAGCTAGCTAGCTAGATTCTAGGAGGATGTCATGTCATTGGAGGATGCTGCAGGTGTCATTTGGTTAGCTATAAAGAAATGTTAATCACTTTGCTAGCAAGCTAGCTACGCTGAACTTGAACAACTGTTATCCACAGTTAGCATATCTCTTAGTTGTCAATCAAATGTATTTGGCATCAATCAAATGGGCAGACAGGCAGGCAAGTTCCCATTCAGTTGTGGGTTGGGACAAGCATGCATTAGAAGGCAAGCTGCAGAAGGACGAGCAGCCTACTATTCTCCTTCGTTTATCAGTGCAATTTTGACAGCGTTAAATTTGAGTTAATCTAGCATTAGTTGTTCATCATGTTGTGGATGTGCAAAGGCAACTGGGGAAGAGAAAGCCTACCTGTTCATTGTTGTTTGATCAATAGGATTGTGAATTTCTAAAATGTAAGACTCCCTTGGTATTTACATATTTGCAGAAATCTATTCAGGTTTATTTTGTGACTTTTGGCTAATGTTCGAATGATCTAAAGTCGCGCAGTTCCTACTGCCTGAAAACAAACCGTCCAGTTCAAAGTGAATGATGGCACTACCTTGTTGTCAAGAGACTGGCCATTGGCGAGTAGTATACTCGGGACGGAGGCGTTAGCTAACAGTAGCCACTCTTTGCAGCTAGCTAGCTGCGATCATCCGGTGTAATGATCCAGAGCGGCAGGAATCCGGTGATATGGTAGAGAGAAGTAGTCCGATATGCTCTAGGTTGATATCGTGCTGTGCAGACTGACAGGTATTGTCCGAGCTAAGGCTGGCTGATGACGAGAAAAGGTGAAGACCGCTAGCCGTGGCTAACATTGAAGAGTAGCTAGTTCGCTGGCTAGCTTCTGATGGAAGTTCCAGTTATAAAGAAATAAAATAGCAGATCCGTACCACATCGGGCGAGGTGGGTTGCAGGAAAGTATATTTAGTTCGTAGATAGAAAGTGAGATTAAGATATATACGAAAAAGACCGGCTATTTACACGGGATAAGTCATGGGATAAGACAAATACACACGTCCGACTGCTACACCATCTTCCATGAAAACTATATTGACTGTGTGACTCACCTACTACCCATGTAGATTGAACAACAAACACTTCAGTTGCTACATGTGGAAAGGGTTACTGTCAAAATTATTTGTACTGTACTAAAATAGACGCAATGTCAAGTGAAGATCACAGAAATTGTCCATACGCACAAAAAGATATTCTCTCAAATTTTATGCACAAATTGGTTTACATCCTTGTTAGTGAGCCTTTCTCCTTTGCCAAGATAATCCATCCACCTGACCGGTGTGGCATATCAAGAAGCTATTTGAACAACATTATCATTAAAATGGTAGAGCTTGTGCTGGGGACAATAAAAGGCCACTGTAAAATGTGCAGTTTTGTCACACAACGCCAAATATGTCTGAAGTTTTGAGGGTGCGTGCAAATGACATGTTGACTACAAGACGGTCCACCATAGCTGTTGCCAGAGAACTGAATGTTCATTTCTCTAACATAAGCCATCTCCAACATTGTTTTAGAGAACTTGGCAGTAAGACCAACCGGCCTCACAATTGCAGACCACACCAGCCCAGGACCTCCAGATCCGGCTTCTTCACCTGTGGGATTGTCTGAGAAAAGCCACCCGGACAACTGATGAAACTGAGGAGTATTTATAATTTTGATTGTCTGGGCCTGGCTCCGAAGTAGCTGGGCCCATGCCCTCCCAGGCCCACCCATGACTGCACCCCTAACCAGTCATGTGAAATCCATAGATTAGGGCATAATGAATACATTTAAATTGACTGATTTCCTTATGTGACTGAAATGAACGCACGTTGTGTTTTATATTTTTGTTCAGTATAATTTATTTTAAGTATACAATTTAGACATAGCTATGAGATGACGGGCGCATGGGCCTCCAAACCTCGTGGGCCCCCAATCTTACAGACAGCAGAAGCATCACCACACTAGCATTTACCTGGGTTATCATTAAACTACACTGGGCTGGTCTGGGCCTGCTTTGGCCTCGACAACAAGACTACACCTCTGGAGGGACAGAGAGAGATTGCGGCAAAGCATCACTATGTGTGAGTTGTGAGAGGGTAGGTTGTTGTGTGTGTGTGTGTGTGTGTGTGTGTGTGTGTGTGTGTGTGTGTGTGTGTGTGTGTGTGTGTGTGTGTGTGTGTGTGTGTTAGAGAGAGACTGAATTTGAGTGCTGTTTAATGCTCCTATGGAAAAAGTTATAACTCACAATCGGACCCCTGAATCCCAAGAGAGCCAGTGTCTGTGTTTGTGTGTGCTTAGGCATATATGTGTGTGTATAAGAGAGAGAGAGCGAGACAGTTGAACTCAGCTAGGCGAACTGAACGAGTGTGATCGCATACTCCATTTCAAGTCCTTCGCTTGAACATTTTGAAAAAAGCGACAATACTACTGCTTGTCCATTTTAAGACGCCATAGCAAGTATAATCTCAGAAATCTGTTATTCATTTTGACATTTTTTTGAAGAAGATCTTAGTTGCACAATTTTACATGAACTAAGATGCAGTATTTCTCAATGAAAAAATGTGCATGACTTTGAAGAATCCCTACTGTTGACCAATCACTGACAAGGGGACGTAGACTTCGGGCACACACACAAATGTGTGTGCCCGAACAGCGTCAGAAACTCACTGACTTCCAAAACTAACAAAAATGTCACAAGATGTCAGCATAATATGCACTAACTCCTCCGAACTGTTTCGGCTGGGAAGCACGCGGACATCTTAATGCTCCCATGGAAAAGGTTACAACTCACAAACGGACCCCTGAATCCCAAGAGAGGGAGTGTGTGTGTGTGTGTGTGTGCATGTATGTATGATCAAAATCTTACACATGAGAGACTAAACACTTTCACACTCAGACTGCATTCATAAAGACACAACCTCTGTCCACCAGCCACTATATCTACTAAGTCCAAATATACAGTTGATGTGATGTGCATGTTAATGTTTCATCTGCTCACACTCACACACACACACACACACACACACAGTTCTCTGGCTGACGATACTTAGAATTCACAGGATGTTTTTCAGTGAGCAGAAAAATACTCCCTGGATTGAGGTGATGACAGCGTGTATGCTGTTGCTATGGTCACTAGCAACATGGCAACTAAATTAGTTATTCCATGCATGTTTCCATGTTCCAGGACCCCATGTTCCAGGACCCCATTTTCCAGGACCCCATGTTCCAGGACCCCTGACCAAGACATGAAGACCCCCACAAACACACATGCATGTACTAAAAGACCACCACAGAGATCCCCCATAAAAACACAAACGCAGAGAACACACACACACGGTAGGGTATATCACAAAAACGTTGAAGACAATTTAAACATGCAGCTGTAACTTGTTAACCCATGCAATCGACTCCTCCAAGTGCACATCAGTTAAGTTTAAACCACATTCAGTTTATCGCATTTCACCAGTCCCAATTCAAGTTTCAAGTTCAAGTATGCATGTGTGTGCGTGTGTTCAGAGAGAGAAAGTAAAAGAGGCATTGGCATTACCTTTATCCGGTCACACACACTTCAGGGCAGAACCCAACCAGGTTTATCCCAAACAAGATTTCTGAAATGTAGCCTTGTTCACTATAAAAATGTAAAAGTTACGCCAGAAGATGTTTCAATTAATATCAGGCAAACAGTGAATGTCCTTCATTTCTTACTTATGGTAGTATCGCATTTCCAAACACTTTGACATGGGGGCAGACTAGGTACTTTTCTACAAGCTTCTGTGTGTGTGCGTGTGTGTGCGCACTTGTGCTTTCACACACGTGTATGACTGTGTATGCATCTGTCCTCGTGCTCCTAGACCTTAGTGCTGCTTTTAATACCGTCGATCACCACATTCTTTTGGAGAGATTGGAAACCCAAATTGGTCTACACGGACAAGTCCTGGCCTGTTTTAGATCTTATCTGTAGGAAAGATATCAGGTTGTCTCTGTGAATAGTTTGTCCTCTGACAAATCAACTGTAAATGTTAGTGTTCCTCAAGGTTCCGTTTTAGGACCACTATTGTTTTCACTATATATTTTACCTCTTGGGGATGTCATTCGAAAATATAATGTTAACTTTCACTGCTATGTGGATTACACACAGCTGTACATTTCAATGAAACATGGTGAAGCCCCAAAATTGCCCTCGCTAGAAGCATGTGTGTCAGACATAAGGAAGTGGGTGGCTGCAAACTTTCTACTTTTAAACTCGAATAAAACAGAGATGCTTGTTCTAGGTCCCAAGAAACAAAGGGATCTTCTGTTGAATCTGAAAATCAATCTTAATGGTTGTACAGTCGTCTCAAATAAAACTGTGAAGGACCTCGGCGTTACTCTGGACCCTCTCTTTTGAAGAACATATCAAGACTGTTTCAAGGACAGTTTTTTTCCATCTACGTAACTGTTACGCACGCCTCTATGAAGAGGGAACGCAACACCCTGCTACAACTAAACTCTCCGTGAAGTGAAAAAAGGTATGGACTGTAGGTGCAAGTAAGAATGACAACAGGCAGAATGTGGTACCGTTTACAAGGACTTTATTCCTTCACACGGTAATATGGGGAAAAGGGGCTGGATGGAACCAAAGCAAAGAAAGTAAATCTCAAAGCCCCCCCCCCCTTTCCCATCTTACCTGCCTACCCACTACTTACCTAATTTAGCACCACCTGGTGCCCTAACCAAAATACAGGGGGTGGTCCGCCCAGGTCTTACCTAGTGTGCCTAGACAGCGAATATGCTGGGACCACCCATACGTAGAATGTATGCACACATGACTGTAAGTCGCTTTGGATAAAAGCGTCTGCTAAATGGCATATATTATATGCTACGGGTATATGCATGTCCGCGGGCCTCTTGCCTAAGCACTCCCTAGGTGCCTTCCCCTTCCCCCCTGGGAACAAATGAAACAGAATATTAAACAATTTCACAAACAAACTAAGAAACAAAGGACATCAAATAAGCTCTATCTGAGCAACAAACTCACAAAACATACCAACTCTCAGCAATGAACTCCCAGCAAAATCAACCTCTAGCAAAATCAACCTCTAGCAAAATCAACCTCTAGCAAAATCAACCTCTAGCAAAATCAACCTCTAGCAAAATCAACCTCTAGCAAAATCAACCTCTAGCAAAATCTCTTCAATGACATCCCAGCAAATCTCTCCTCCTGAACAGAACACTGGCTTTTATATAGCTTCTGAAGGAATGGGTAATTGGAGACAGCTGTGTCTTGACGAGGGGGCGGGGTCAGCTCTCCAATTAGCCATGGAGTCGACCAATCAGCTGCTTGAGGGATTTCCTGAAATAAACACATGCAAACATACAAACTACAACACATAAACTGGGGAACGTAACAGTAACATTGCAAAAATCAGAAACTTTCTGTCCAAAAATGATGCAGAAAAATGAATCCATGCGTTTGTCACCTCTAGGTTAGACTACTGCAATGCTCTGCTTTCCGGCTACCCGGATAAAGCACTAAATAAACTTCAGTTAGTGCTAAATACGGTTGCTAGAATCCTGACTAGAACCAAAAGATGTGATCATATTACTCCAGTGCTAGCCTCTCTACACTGGCTTCCTGTCAAGGCAAGGGCTGATTTCAAGGTTTTACTGCTAACCTACAAAGCATTACATGGGCTTGCTCCTACCTATCTCTCTGATTTGGTCCTGCCGTACATACCTACACGTACGCTACGGTCACAAGACGCAGGCCTCCTAATTGTCCCTACAATTTCTAAGCAAACAGCTGGAGGCAGGGCTTTCTCCTATAGAGCTCCATTTTTATGGAATGGTCTGCCTATCCATGTGAGAGACGCAAACTCGGTCTCAACCTTTAAGTCTTTACTGAAGACTCATCTCTTCAGTGGGTCATATGATTGAGTGTAGTCTGGCCCAGGAGTGTGAAGGTGAACGGAAAGGCTCTGGAGCAACGAACTGCCCTTGTTGTCTCTGCCTGGCCGGTTCCCCTCTTTCCACTGGGATTCTCTGCCTCTAACCCTATTACAGGGGCTGAGTCACTGGCTTACTAGGGCTCTTACATACCGTCCCTAGGAGGGATGCATCACTTGAGGGGGTTGAGTCACTGATGTGATCTTCCTGTCTGGGTTGGCGCCCCCCCTTGGGTTGTGCCGTGGAGGAGATCTTTGTGGGATATACTCAGCCGTGTCTCAGGATGGTAAGTTGGTGGTTGAAGATATCCCTCTAGTGGTGTGGGGGCTGTGCTTTGACAAAGTGGGTGGGGTTATATCCTTCCTGTTTGGCCCTGTCCGGGGGTGTCATCGGATGGGGCCACAGTGTCTCCTGACTCCTCCTGTCTCAGTCTCCAGTATTTATGCTGCAGTAATTTGTGTCGGAGGGGCTAGGGTCAGTTTGTTATATCTGGAGTACTTCTCCTGTCCTATCCGGTGTCCTGTGTGAATTTAAGTATGCTCTCTCTAATTCGCTCTTTCTCTCTCTCGGAGGACCTGAGCCCTAGGACCATGCCTCAGGACTACCTGACATGATGACTCCTTGCTGTCCCCAGTCCACCTGGCCGTGCTGCTGCTCCAGTTTCAAACTGTTCTGCCTGTGATTATTATTATTTGACCATGCTGGTCATTTATGAACATTTGAACATCTTGGCCATGTTCTGTTATAATCTCCACCCAGCACAGCCAGAAGAGGACTGGCCAACCCACATAGCCTGGTTCCTCTCTAGGTTTCTTCCTATGTTTTGACCTTTCTAGGGAGTTTTTCCTAGCCACCGTGCTTCTACACCTGCATTGCTTTCTGTTTGGGGTTTTAGGCTGATGAGATATTTTGAGATATCAGCTGATGTACAAAGGGCTATATAAATACATTTGATTTGATTTGATTGTGTGTGTGATCACAGACAAGGCACCATGGATAAGAGGAAAAGCATGAGAGCACTAAAGAGAATTACAGCCCATCCTCCCAGTGCATGTGGGGGAAATCTAGCGTTTCAGTCCCCTTTAGGGGAGACTCTAATGAGGTAGAAATACAATTCCACTTTCCCTCTTCAGCATGCAAGACTCTGACCACCTGGCAACATGGTACCTCACACTGTGACCATGTGTGTTTGTGAAAGAGAGAGAGAGAGCGCAAGCTGACATTCCCCCACTGCTCTAAAGCATGTCTGAATGTGTGTACAACGTGCCGTGAAGTAAAGGATTCAATTTGCTTCCACAGAAGCAGTGTGCATATGAGGGGAGGAGAGGAGGGGAGAGGACAGGGGGTAGAGGGGATGAGAGGAGAGACTCCATTTCTTTCTCGGTTCTCTGTCATCTGGTGCATGATTGGGTATTCAAGGCCACACAGGCCCAATCAGGGGTAATGGGGTAGGCGTGAGTGGAGGGTTAGGGAAGGGGGGTACTACTGAGTCAGAGCAAATTTGGTTGTAGAGTGAATCCTTCCATATCTATCTATGACGCACAGACACCCACGCATGGACACACACAATCACAAGCTTACGCTCTCATTCACACACACAAGCAGGGCAATGCAAATCTCCATATCATATCTCTGTTTCACCAGAACCAGGGTTTATGCAGGGTATATCTCACACAAACAGGCACACACACACACACACACACACACACACACACACACACACACACACACACACGAAAGGCAGGTCTCTGGCATGATTACATGATGTAGGCACTACTTGTCTGTCAGTGGCTGTAATAAGATGACACCTCAGATCCTGTTAAAGCTTAAATATATTAAATTACGCCTTGATACAACCTCTCATCCTCAGCCTCCAGGCTTCGAATCAGTCTTCAAGGTCCTTCTCCCTGCATCTCTCTCTGTTAGTGTAACCTTAGCAGGGGAAAAAAGTATTTTGTATATTTTGTCTCTTTTTCTGGCATTTGTAGCTTGTTCTTTTGATAATATCTACCACCAATGACTCACACAATCGCTAGTAACCAGGTTGAATGACCATGAGTATAGTGGAATGAATTCAAAGGCAACAATGAATTCAAAGGCTTGTAGTAGCCTTTCTAGCCTAAATGATGTATGTTTAGTCAGAGTTTTCCCTGAGTAGTTGCTACACTGTACACTCAGAAGTGAGACCAATATACAGCACATGAATCATAGACAATCTTCATTAATATGTTAATATGAATAATATAATTGCCTATAGAGGGCTGCAGTTACAATCATTCCAATGAGTGTTCCTCTCTAGAGCATCAAAGGGCTAATGAGGTTACAGAGCCAGTTACTGCAAATGTATTATGACAAACCTCCCCGGTGTGTTTGTGTGTGTACAGTAATTACTAGCCCAGGGCATGTACCTAACGAGGCAGGCTCTCAACCCAATGCTGCTTTATTGATCCAGAGGAAAGCAGAGGGAGATTCTACGGTGAAGATACACTGATCTCTACTAGTCTACAGGGCTGGATCTGTTTAGCAACTTAATACCATAGTGAGAAATATTCACGACCCTACCAGGTCTCTGGTCATTTAATGCACATTATCGATTCACACTGAGGGGACAGTGGTTTGTGTGTGTGTATGAATAAAATGTCATAGTCTGGCTTGGAGCGGGAGAGGGAAAAGACACTGTCAGGAAACACTTTAGAGTTAAGTTAGGAAACACGTCTTATCCAGAGTGACTTACATTCAATTGAGGAAGTTAAGACAACCACATGTCACAGGCATTCTAAGTAAATCCTTTCTTTAAAAAAAGCAGCTATATCAGTGACAGTAAGACAAGACAACCTATAGGTACAGTAGCTAAAGAATAGGAATTTACATTCACAGACTTATGGGGATGTATGAAATTACAGTACGCCTAATACCCCTCTGTATTACATTATAGCCAACATGGAGCAGGATAAGGAGGATATGCTAGTGCATTATAGTATGGTGCAGGATACTTCGATGAAATATTAACCCAGCTCACTGAATCAATGCAGTGGGGAGCTGCTGTCAAGAAGGGGGGCACTACAATGTTTTGCTCCCAAAAGGCTAGGGCCAGCTCTGACTGCATGTGTTGTTATCGATGTGGGTATGTAGACACGCGAGCCACTGCGACCCTTCATGATGAGTTCAGATTTTTTGTGACCTCCACCCCCATCAAAGTTGCCCATCCCTGATCTAATACAATGTATGAGAGAGTCAACAGACAGACAGACAGACCCTGCCCAGATGAATTCTCTGGTGGCCATTTAAGCAGTCTGCAAATACTGATCTCTCTCTGGCAGCAATTAAAGTCCCCTTCAGGAAGCAGAGGCTCAATTTATGGTCCATTTATGCCAAGCTATGCACATCGCAGCCCTACATCACACAAGCCTGGCTGACTCTTATTTAAACACATTTACAGATGACATATTTCTCTTCTTCCTAGGCTCAGGCAGAAACATACATCAGCAAAGACTTGAGGCAGAGGGTGTGTGTGTGGTTATTTATATGAGGCTGTGTACAAAATCAAATACCAATTCCCCGCCCCAGGCCTACTCGATACAGTCAGTCTTTCTTATCAATTTTACTGTGAGAATTCTAGCCAACAGATCGAAGATGGAACAGTGTCTCATTTCTCCGTGTATTTTTCTTCAGTGTAATGCCTGAATGCTTTTCTTCAATTCTTGCAATCCCCCCTGACAGCAGAGAGATAAACAATTTTTTGTTTGTTAATTTCCTGCAAATGTACACATTTTGCCATGGGGCGTAGAGAACATGTTATAGTTTTTAAGCATGTTTTCTGCAAATGTACACATTTTGCCATGTGGCGTAGAGAACATGTTCTAGTTTTAAAGCATGTTTTCTGCAAATCTACACATTTTGCCATGGGGCGTAGAGAACATGTTATAGTTTTAAAGCATGTTTTCTGCAAATCTACACATTTTGCCATGGGGCGTAGAGAACATGTTATAGTTTTTAAGCATGTTTTCTGCAAATCTACACATTTTGCCATGGGGCGTAGAGAACATGTTATAGTTTTAAAGCATGTTTTCTGCAAATCTACACATTTTGCCATGGGGCGTAGAGAACATGTTATAGTTTTAAAGCATGTTTTCTGCAAATCTACACATTTTGCCATGGGGCGTAGAGAACATGTTCTAGTTTTAAAGCATGTTTTCTGCAAATCTACACATTTTGCCATGGGGCGTAGAGAACATGTTCTAGTTTTAAAGCATGTTTTCTGCAAATCTACACATTTTGCCATGGGGCGTAGAGAACATGTTATACTTTTAAAGCATGTTTTCTGCAAATCTAGACATTTTGCCATGGGGCGTAGAGAACATGTTCTAGTTTTAAAGCATGTTTTCTGCAAATCTACACATTTTGCCATGGGGCGTAGAAATGATTTTGCAATTCTATAACTTATTTCATGCAATTTTATACATTTTGCAATGAAGCACATAGAAATATGTGCAATTTTACAGGACCATTTCTGCAATTCTACACGTTGCCATGGGGTGGATATATATGTTTGCCGTTTTTAATAGGATATCTGAGTGAGAGTGACTAACAAAATAGTCACTCTCATATGAGACATATGAGAAACATGAGAAAAACTGTTGATGCACAACCAAATTTTGAAATTACACCTTGTGTATTCTACTATTCTAACCAACTGGGGAGGCCTTGTCTTCCATGCATCTCTCCATCTGTATGTGGAATCACAACCGTATAAGCCAACTTGGTGAGATATTTTGAAATGTTCCATTTACAGCAGCCTACGACATGTCATAACCACTGCTCTCCAATCTACTGTATTCTGTTTCTATGCTAGTAGATCCTCCACAGTTTCCTAGAATTGAGGTGAGAGAGAGAGAGAGAGAGAGAGAGAGAGAGAGAGAGAGAGAGAGTTTGTTTGTGGGATCTTGATTTTGTATTGTTGCTTTTAGCCCTACAAAGCTGTACATTTAGTGTTACTCTGTCTTGTTTTGTGCCGTTTATCATTAAAATTATTAACCTACCCCACGCTGCATCTTGGTCTGACCATCCTTCCAACAACGACCGTTACAGCGAGAGAGAGAGGAGAAAGAGAAATAGAGAGCAAAAGCGAGAAAAAGAGGGAGAGAGAGAAGAGGGAGCGAGAAAGCCCTCTTTTTTACCTGTCTGCACTGTTAGATTGGCTTAATCCTCTCCCAGCATGCCGCAGCACTCCCCTAACACTCTACTCTCAAGGCATGTGTGTGTCTACACTTTAGCTCAGAGACAATGCATTCAGCTCAACCTTTGTGTTTGTAGGTTTACTTACCTTAAGAACATAAGGACAGTTTGAAAATCCCCTGCCTTCATCTCCTAAGCGTGTCCTTTTTCATGGCCTATAAACCCAGGAAAAGGTTGTTTTCAGACTCAAAGCATTTGTCAGGCTTTTGCTCTCAATGCGACTTCTGTCAGTAAAGCTTACATACCTACACAGAGAGATATACATGGTGACATTACAGACTAGTACACTACTCAACTCTATTGACAACTACTGTTTGAGAAAAACTCTACTTAAATATTCAGAAAATGGATCTTTCGTCAGTCCCTTCCTTGGATTAATCACTGGTTAAGCCTGATCTAGGATATAATTCCACATGATATGTGTGGTAGAGAAGCAGATTATTAAACCACACAAAATAAGCCACTCATATCCAATCATATCCTTCTATATCATGCTTGATTAGTGATTAATCCAAGGATAGGAGGAAAGAAAGCTACATGAGTGAGTGAAGACTGAAGTGGAAGAAAACAGCTCATAGCTTTAACCATTCCAGTCATGTGATGTCATCAGATCAGTGATAACTAAGAAAGGTAAGAGGAAAGTATTTGAAAAGGGCAAGAGTGAGGGAAACTTTGTGAGGAGAAGATTGGACAAGAGGAGGGTGTGAGGGAAAGAGGGATTGGAGAAAAAAAGATTATCCTCTTCAAGTTGAGTGCAGCTGTCCTCTAGCAGAGCTTGACATGAACTTTTTAACCACTTGTCCTTTGGACAAGTAGGACTGATTTTTTATTTGTCCAAAAGTCAATTGCTATCTTTTTTTTTACCAAAGAGAATCAGACAAAAATGTTGGCCACACTCTACCTGTTGGCTTCTATGGATATTCAAGCCTGTCTCAAAATACAACATTGCCCCTTTAAAGGCTCTCCTGGAGGATGGTTGGCCTAGCCTAATGAATTACGGTAGCTACATACTTTAATCTAAGACTGCCATCATTGATTAGTTAGTATTATGTTTAATTTACTTATTAAAACACTCACTCCCTGAACTTGCTTCACGACTGTAACGACAGATTTCCTCTTCTTCGTCTGAAGAGGTGTAGCAAGGATCAGACCAATACACAGCATGGTAAGTGTCCATGTTTTAATAGAAAAGACTGAACATGACACAAATACAAAATAACAAAGTGAAATGGAAAAGAAACAGTCCCGTGTGGCACAAACACTGACACAGGAAACAAACACCCACAAACCAACAGTGAAACCCAGGCTACCTAAGTATGATTCTCAATCAGAGACAACTAAACGACACCTGCCTCTGATTGAGAACCATACTAGGCCGAAACAGAAACCTAACATAGAAACACAAACATAGACTGCCCACCCCAACTCACACCCTGACCATACTAAATAAAGACAAAACAAAGGAAATAAAGGTCACATCGTGACAACGACTCTCAGCGCACATCGTTACAGCTGATCTGATTGGTCAAATAACCAATTAGTGAAAAAAAGATTAGAATTGGCCTGCTTGTGTAAATGCAGCCTTTGTGGCCAATCAAATATTGCATCAATTACAACCAAATAAATACTTTTTATGTCTTTAGAAAATAATTCCCTCCAGGCCTCGAAATTAAGGGTGTACAGTCATCCCTGGGATGCACATTAAACACATTTTTTTTAAGCAATGAGACTGTTGCATCATATCAGAAGACCATTTAGCTTAAAATGTTGATCAAGTTTTATTACTTTATATTACAAACTCAACAATGTGCATATGGCTGTAGGCTACATGTGAATGTTCCAAAATGCAATTAGTAAGACAACACCACTCTCAAAATAGCACCGCACACGCAAATGGTTTCATGTGACATATTACAATATCTCTCAGAAATTAAGAAAAAGGGAGAAAAGAAAGATGCATCAATTAGCATGGGATACCTTTGAAAACCAATAGAACATGAGTAAAATGCTGATTTCAATGGCGTATTAAGTGTTTATAAAATAATTCCCTCAACATTTCTATGGTCGTATTTCAGCTAGGCTACTTTGAAACAAGATAAGACATCCTCTGCTCAGATTCAAGGTGGGTGATGTGGGTGCGCAACAGGCACTGTTCTAAACTCTCTGGTCTTGTGATCATTTGATCTGAATGAACCGTGCCTCGAGTAGGCCTATGTAGACATAATCAAGCTTTTAGACATTGATGTTAACTATCCTTCATTATATTTATGTAATTAAAAGTGTCATTAAGTTCGGCTACATTTCATGGCGCCTCCCTCATGTCAGCATCAGTTTGGGCATGAAGCTGTAGCAAACTTTGACATGTAGGCTTTTTTATTTATGTACATGAACAATATATTTGAATATTATCCAATTCTGATCTGAGTAATTGTTTGATATTGTAATGTGTGCAATTTTCTTTACTTAACCCTATTTTTTTTAAAATCTCTATACATTTTTACTTGTCCCAGACAAGAGGACAAGCGTTAATGTTGAGCCCTGCCTCTATGTTCAACACAGTGTTAATGACGGGGGAAAACCACTCATTACCTCCAGAAAGTAATACATTTGTCATCTTAACCTGAAGGTTCCATCATCTTCCATTCAAAATAAAAAAGCAGGTACTTACATTTTATTTTGAATGTAACATGATGTCATGGAACGATGGTGGTGTAAATTCACTTATTTTGTGTTGAATCTCAAAAGACCTGGCTATTCAAACGATAATTCATGGTGCAAATATTTTTCCTTCACAATTTCCACCAGACCCTGTCCAGGGGGGAGAGACGAGATGGGGAGGAGAGATAATACAGAAGAAGTAAACTTCCATAATTACATTATTCTTCATAAATAATAGACGTTCTCTCATGGGACTAAGAGATGTGAGTCCCAAATCTAATATTCCTGCTCTGGTCAGTGTTTGTCTTCAGTCCTGTCATAAACTAGTAGCAGATTATTGTTCTGTCCTCTACACCATCTGGGTCCCTTTATAAACGCAAACATAATGGAGAGATGGAATTAAATGGAGTATTCCCTCGCTATAAGACCGGTACATCCAAACATCACACCTGCGGGACTGGTACAGGACGGCAACAACAACTGCCCGAGTTACACCAGGAACGCACAATCCCTCCATCATTGCTCAGACTGTCCGCAATAGGCTGAGAGAGGCTGGACTGAGGGCTTGTAGGCCTGTTGTAAGGCAGGTCCTCACCAGACATCACCAGCAACAACGTCACCTATGGGCACAAACCCACCATCGCTGGACCAGACAGGACTGGCAAAAAGTGCTCTGCACTGACAAGTCGCGTTTTTTTCTCACCAGGGTTGATGGTCGGATTCGCGTTTATTGTCGAAGTAATGAGCGTTACACCAAGGTATGTACTCTGGAGCAGGATCGATTTGGAGGTGGAGGGTCTGTCATGGTCTGGGGCGGTGTGTCACAGCATCATTGGACTGAGCTTGTTGTCATTGCAGGCAATCTCAACGCTGTGTGTTACAGGGAAGACATCCTCCTCCCTCATGTGGTTCCCTTCCTGCAGGCTCATCCTGACATGACCATCCAGCATGACAATGCCACCAGCCATACTGCTCTTTCTTTGATTGATTTCCTGCAAGACAGGAATGTCAGTGTTCTGCCATGGCCAGCGAGTAGCCTGGATCTCAATCCCATTGAGCACGTCTGGAACCTGTTGGGTTGGAGGGCTATGGCCATTCCCCCCAGAAATATCTGTGAACTTGCAAGTGCCTTGGTGGAAGAGTGGGGTAGCAAAAACTGGCAAATCTGGTGCAGTCCATGAGGAGGAGATGCACTGCAGTACTTGATGCAGCTGGTGACCACACTGTTACTTTTGATTTTGACCCCCCCTTTGTTCAAGGACACATTATTCCATTTCTGTTAGTCACATGTCTGCGGAACGTGTTCAGTTTATGTCTCAGTTGTTGAATCTTGTTATGTATGTTCTTACAAATATTTACATGTTAAATTTGCTGAAAATAAACACAGTTGACAGTGAGAGGACTTTTTTTTTTGTTGAGTTAAAATATATTTTTTCATTTAAATACTTTAAATTTAGCTTTCGTCAAAGAATCTGCCATTTGCTGCAATTACAGCCCATTGGCATTCTAGTTGTCAAATTGTTGAGGTAATCTGAAGAGATTTCACCCCATGCTTCCTGAAGCACCTCCCACAAGTTGGATTGGCTTGATGGATTGTCAAACTGCTCCCAAAACAGCTCAATAGGGTTGAGATCTGGTGACTGTGCTGGCCACTCCATTATATACAGAATACCAGCTGACTGCTTCTTCCCTAAATAGTTATTGCATAGTTTGGAGCATTGTCCTGTTGTAGGAGGAAATTGACTCCAATTAAGCGCCATCCACAGGGTATTGTATGGCGTTGCAAAATGGAGTGATAGCCTTCCATCTTCAAGATCACTTTTAACCTGTACAAAGTTCCCACTTTACCACCACCAAAGCACCCCCAGACCATCACATTGCCTCCACCATGCTTGACAGATGGCGTCAAGCACTCCTCCAGCATCTTTTCATTTTTTCTGCGTCTCACAAATGTTCTTCTTTATTTTTATTTTTACCTTTATTTAACCAGGCAAGTCAGTTAAGAACATATTCTTATTTTCAATGACGGCCTGGGAACAGTGGGGCAGAACGACAGATTTGTAACTTGTCAGCTCGGGGGTTTGAACTCACAACCTTACGGTTACTAGTCCAACGCTCTAACCACTAGGCTCCTCAAACTTATATATTTTATCCTCCCAGGGATGACTGTACACCCTTCATTTCGAGCCCTGGAGGGAATTATTTTCTAAAGACATAAAAAGTATTTATTTGGTTGTAATTGATGCAATATTTTTCTGTCCGTAACACTTTTTTCCTATCTTCCTCTGTCCAGTGTCTGTGTTCTTTTGCCCATCTTAATCTTTTATTTTTATTGACCAGTCTGAGATATGGCTTTTTCTTTGCAACTCTGCCTAGAAGGTCAGCATCCTGGAGTCACCTCTTCACTGCTGAGGTTGAGACGGGTTTTGCGGGTACTATTTAATAAAGCTGCCGGTTGAGGACTTGTAAGGCGTCTGTTTCTCAAACGAGACACTCTAATGTACTTGTCCTCTTGCTCAGTTGTACACTGGGGTCTCCCACTCCTTTTTCTATTCTGGTTAGAGCCAGTTCGTGCTGTTTTGTGAAGGGAGTAGTACACAGCATTGTACGAGATCTTCAGTTTCTTGGTAATTTCTTGCATGAAATAGCCTTAATTTCTCAGAACGGGAATAAACTGACGAGTTTCAGAAGAAAGAACTTTGTTTCTGGCCATTTTCAGCCTGTAATCGAACAAACAAATGCTGATGCTCCAGATAGTCAACTAGTCTAAAGAAAGCCAGTTTTATTTCTTCTTTAATCAGAACAACAGCTGTGCTAACATATTTGCAAAAGGGTTTTGTAATGATCAATTAGCCTTTTAAAATTTGAATTTAAACTTGAATTAGCTAACACAACGTGCCATTGGAACACAGTAGTGATGGTTTCTGATAATGGTCCTCTGTACGACAATGTAGATATTCCATTAAAAATCAGCCGTTTCCAGCTACAATAGTCATTTACAACATTAACAATGTCTACACTGTATTTCTGATCAATCAAAAAAAATTACCCCATTTGAGAATGAGAGAGAGAGAGAGAGAGAGAGAGAGAGAGAGAGAGAGAGAGAGAGAGAGAGAGAGAGAAAGAGAGAGACTTGTGTGCAACCAAAGTAACATGTGCTGTTTTGATTCAAAGATGTAGGCTAGCCTTCAGGCAACCAATGTTCTTTTTAAAGTGACAAAAACATAAATCCTGATTATAATTCTAATGTACCATCCCGATTCCCTACATCAGAAGATACATTACACAATCCACTGTTCCTGGTACACAGCCATCCTACAGGGCACAAAAGAGGTCAACAGTGGCCTGCAGCCCTATGGCATTTAAGAATTGCAAAAATATACAGTGGGGCAAAAAAGTATTTAGTCAGCCACCAATAGTGCAAGTTCTCCTACTTAAAAAGATGAGAGAGGCCTGTAATTTTCATCATAGGTACACTTCAACTATGATGGACAAAATGAGGGAAAAAAATCCAGAAAATCACATTGTAGAATTTTTTATGAATTTATTTGCAAATTATGGTGGAAAATAAGTATTTGGTCACCTACAAACAAGCAATATTTCTGGCTCTCACAGACCTGTAACTTCTTCTTTAAGAGGCTCCTCTGTCCTCCACTCGTTACCTGTATTAATGGCACCTCTTTGAACTTGTTATCAGTATAAAAGACACCTGTCCACAACCTCAAACAGTCACACTCCAAACTCCACTATGTTCAAGACCAAAGAGCTGTCAAAGGACACCAGAAACAAAATTGTAGACCTGCACCAGGCTGGGAAGACTGAATCTGCAATAGGTAAGCAGCTTGGTTTGAAGAAATCAACTGTGGGAGCAATTATTAGGAAATGGAAGACATACAAGACCACTGATAATCTCCCTCGATCTCACCCCGTGGGGTCAAAATGATCACAAGAACGGTGAGCAAAAATCCCAGAACCACACGGGGGGACCTAGTGAATGACCTGCAGAGACCTGGGACCAAAGTAACAAAGCCTACCATCAGTAACACACTACGCCGCCAGGGACTCAAATCCTGCAGTGCCAGACGTGTCCCCCTGCTTAAGCCAGTACATGTCCTAGCCCGTCTGAAGTTTGCTAGAGAGCATTTGGATGATCCAGAAGAAGATTGGGAGAATGTCATATGGTCAGATGAAACCAAAATAGAACGTTTTGGTAAAAACTCAACTCGTCGTGTTTGGAGGACAAAGAATGCTCTTTGCATCCAAAGAACACCATACCTACTGTGAAGCATGGGGGTGGAAACATCATAGTTTGGGGCATGCTTTCAGCCACCAATTGTGCAAGAGATTGTTGATTTGAGTTGATATATATATATATATATACACCAAGAGAGAGAGAGAGATTTTTGATTTAAGTGGATATAAATATATATATCAACTTAAATCAAAAATCTATCTCTTTCTCTCTCTCTATATATATATATATATATGACGCAAGATTCAAGACTTTGTGCATTTCTGCTAAAATTATCAAAAATAATTCTTGCCACCAACAAAATGTTGAGTATTTGGGGCATACAATCATTGAAGCTCTGCAGATTTTGCTGTGTGGATATAAAATCAATAGACCGTTTATTTTGGTATTGCAGTCAGGTAGCCTTTTTCTGGTCTCAGGTTCAGAAATGGCTGAAAATGCATAACATTGATCTAAAATTGACCCTAGAACTATTACTAATATACTAATACTCGTCGTTAAAGCATTTCTCTTCAGCTTGCAATCTGTGGATTCTATTCAATTAGATATATTGAAATTGGATGTTAAACATCACAGCATAGTTGAAAGATGTGTGGTGTGTAGAAATCCAAAGAGGGTGGCCAGCAGAGATAGGTGGGATGGGCTAGCTGAGGGTTGGGATGTGGAATTGGAGACAGGTGGGAGTGGAGTTGCTGGCCAGGGGATAGAATGAGGGTCAAAGATAAAAATATAAAAATCAAGTCAAAATAAAACAGAACAAAAAGTAAGTTTGAATGACACTGAGGGGCAGTGTTTTTACAGCTAATGCTGGTTTGCCTGAGGCTGATGCCATGCAGGTGTACACATGCATATACACACAATCTCATTCAAATGCACACGTGCGCATACATGGACACACACATGTAAATAGTGCCATACATGCACTCAAACATATTCAGTTGGCCTTGATGTTATGATGTTTGTTGTCATTGATGACTTTTGTTTTTTGGATTGTTGTTTTCTGTTTTCATTTGACTTTTTTCTCTTTTGTTCATTTTCTTGGTTATGGGGGGGGTCTTGGAGGGTGGGGAATGGAATTATTATTTGCATTTATTTTTATCTTATTTTCTCGAGGGGAGGGGGTTCTTGGAGGGCTGGTGGCCTGGCGGTTGGGAGCTTGGGCCATTGGCTGATGGATTGCTGGTTCGTGTCTCTGTTTTTGACCTTGTGGGAGATCTGTCGACAAGCCCTTGAGCAGGGTGTTGACCCTGGTTGCTTCTGTGTGTCGCTCTGGATGGGAATCTGTTAGATGAGTAATATGGTCCTTCTGTGGCTCAGTTGGTAGAGCATGGCGCTTGTAACGCCAGGGTAGTGGGTTCGATTCCCGGGACCACCCATACGTAGAATGTATGCACACATGACTGTAAGTCGCTTTGGATAAAAGCGTCAGCTAAATGGCATATATATGATGAAGTTGAGTGGCTTCACTGCAAGTATATTGTAAATATTCAATTAAACATTTTTTTTTTTAAATTGAATGTTTTCGACTTGGGGAATCCAAGCCCCGGAAGACTTCAGGCTGCTCTGGAGGCCAAAGGGGGTCCAACCCAGTACTAGATGTGTGTACCTAATAAACTGGCCAGTGAACGTATATGTTGAAAATTTGTGAAATTGTGGTAGAATAATTAAATTATTTGTCAGTTTCATTGTATCCCATTATGAATTCATGTAACATATCTTGGCATGCTATATAATTTGGCCACATTTGTGCATTTGTTCTGATAATAATCCATATAAGGTACAATAATTTGTTAAATTAAAGATGGGTATGAAAGTGAACCATTGTTGAAATACTATATAAAACTGAGATAATGATAAATTAAATGAGAGTTGGCTGATCTTACTCTGTTTGAAGATTTGGAACACAAACTGCATTTTGTTTTTAGAGACAGGCGGGACTTTTTTCTGCAGAAAAAATATATAGTTTCCTAAAACCAATTTCAGATGGTTTCTCTGAGGATTTAAGACCTACTTTAAAAAGGCAAAGGGCATGCCATTCCGGTGCACATCCATGTGCCATCCACACTTGTTTTTTTTTTCAAAGGGCACTTTTCAACGGGAGCTTGCTGATCGGCATCTCACAGCCCTTGATAAGCCAATGTTTTGGATGCAATCATTAGCAAAACAAACAGCAACGCATACCATTTCCATACACCATCGCACAACAGGTTGAAGTCAAGAGGGGGTTTCTTTGACATGATGTTCCCAAATACGAACGGAACAATAGATGGCATCCACATCGCCATAAATCACCTTCCACTCTTTATGTGCAGGTGATTGTTATGTGATGCGCAAAAGACCCTGCTGAATGTGGTGGCCAGGTTGAACGCATGACTCATACATTCTGCAGAACAGTGATGTTGGCCTATACACCTACAGAACGGAGCTGTTGAGGATGGATGGCTTATTGGTCAGTGTTGTCTACTCATTTGAAGTATATTTGCCATTGCTAAAGCAACTTGAAATGTCCTAATGGTCCTCTGTAGCTATGTTTTTATATTTACTTATCAAGATACAAAAGAGCGAGCCAAATAAAATCTTTTGGTTGTACTCAGTCTCCAAGAGTAGCGCCTCTATTTCAGTTGGGCCATTGTATTTCATGGTAAGGCATTGTATATTCCCCAATGTGGGATGCATGCCAGCAAAGCCACTACACAACACAAAACAATACATTAATTGCGCTATAACGGTGACAAACGGCACCCAAACTGTTAAGGCCTGTCCCAACAGCAGAGTCCCAAGAGCAGTCCCAACACCTTACCAATTCCACACCTGGCTATCAGCGGAGCCTTGTATGGCAGAGAAACAGCTCATTCAGCCTCATTTACTGCCTTTAAAAAAAACATAGCTAATATGGCTGCCTTGCTTACACAAACGTGGTTTCTAATGACAATTTAAACGTACAAACTATGGCATAAGGGGACGACAAGCGGATAAGTGGCAATCTGTCATTTCAAATAAGACATTAATGAGCGAGCTAGGATGGACGTAGTCAATATAACTATTTGTTCAGCACTTTTGACATGTACTAACAGCTTACTACACAACATACACTTAGTATGACTTTCTTAGCTACAGTATACATATCTCCCTGGCATATTACATCATTTATGCAGCAGCGTACAAGACATTTTTTGACTCACCTTGTTGTGCTTTGCTCACTTGAACAGGAAGGCGGTATTCATGGGCAAATTTTGTCATCAAAGTCTGTCATTCTCTGGATTTATGGTGCTTTCAAGACAACTGGGAACAAAAAAAAAGTTGAATCATGGTGACATCAGTGATCTTCTGGTCGTAGCTCTTTGAAAGAGGCCCGAGTTCCGAATTTACAATTCCGAGTTGGATGAAAGTTGAAAACGTATTTTCTCAGTTGTAGCTCATTTTTCCAGAGTTCCCAGTTGTCTTAAAGTCATATTTTGCATTTCCGAGTTAACAGTTGTTTTGAGCGCGGCACAATTCAAGCTTCATTGACAGCATGGCCAATATTGAATGTTCATAATTTTAACTAGGAAAAGAGACCCTTAATCTTAGACTTGGGACCACACAGCCACTCCACTGAATAGCAGGCTAATGATTGCTTTGCAATGCTTGAAGTTAGCCACTAATTCCTTTCAAACCACTCATTGTTGAGTAGTTTGTGTAATGTTTATGTCCAATGGCCGATGAGCATCGATAGGTTTTATCTATCATTTCTCTTCATATGACAAGAATTAAAAATGATTTGCCAGTAGATTGTCGACTTGATTCATGATGATGACTCCTAGCTAAGATTTTGAACGTATGATGTTGACATGATCATTCCAATTAAAGCTACTTTAGATATGTCATTTCATCTGTGCAAAATGACCTTGAGCCTTGGATAGGCACTTCTAATGTAACTCTATGGCAGCACCCATGGGGCTTGCATTTTATAGCTCTACCCTTAGACTTGCCGGTGACATAGTGCCCCCATAAGTGACAGAATACTGAGCAAATCACGGCAAAATGCTCCATATTCTCTGCTGGCTTGCCCCACCACCACCACAGAAAGCGTGAGGCTTGGCTGAAACACCTACATTTTGGAGCTGCCTTACTCAAGAAACCATGTTTGCTTGTGGCTTTATTAACTCAATTATATATTCATTTTTTACATTGTTTGCAAACTGATTTGTGACACGTATTAATGCCAAAATAACATGAAATAATTGAGCTCAACCCCACCTACCCTGAATGATGGGTCGCCACTGGAAACATCTCAAGGATCAATGGAAACAGGATGCACCTGAGCTCAATTTCGAGTCTCATAGCAAAGTGTCTGAATACTTATGTAAATGTAATATTTAAGTTTTTTTTATTTATAGATTTGCAAAAATGTCTAAAAACCTATTTTTGCTTTGTCATTGTGGGGTATTGTGTGTAGATTGCAGGGTAGCCTAGTGGTTAGAGCGTTGGACTGGTAACCGAAAGGTTGCAAGTTCATATCCCCGAGCTGACAAGGTACAAATCTGTCGGTTTGCCCCTGAACAGGCAGTTAACCCACTGTTCCTAGGCTGCCATCGAAAATAATAATTTGTTCTTAACTGACTTGCCTGGTTAAATAAAGGTAAAAATAAATAATTTAATACATTTTAGAATAAGGCTGTAACGTAACAATATGTGGAAAAAGTCGAGGGGTCTGAATACTTTCCGAACGCACTGTATATCGATGTGCGCCCGATCCTACCCCTCATCTCTGATTCTCCGCTGGGCTCGCAATATCAATATTGCGCCTATAGGCTATTCAGTGTGGTCTACAGTATAGGCTACGAAGTGCATGCTCGGAGAAGAACAGAGCAAAGTTATATTTCTAAGATAGCTGCTGGGATGGTGTAAATAAAACAAGGCTGCATTAATCACTGCAATGGATATTCCAACCCTGAGACACGGCCTGCTCTGCTCTTGCTGATTAAAAATGTTTTGTGTGCTGCTTAAAACTTCTTATGGCCGGAGGGGCAGTATTGAGTAGCTTGGATGAATAAGTTGCCCAAAGTAAACGGCCTGCTCCTCAGTCTCAGTTGCTAATATATGTATATTATTATTAGTATTGAATAGAAAACACTCTAAAGTTTCTAAAACTGTTTGAATGATGTCTGTGAGTATAACAGAACTTATATGGCAGGCAAAATCCTGGCGAGAAATCAAAACAGGAAGTGAGAAATCTGAGCTTCGCATGTATTCACCAAAGTTCCCAATGAAATCCCCTTGAGATATTAATGATGTTGCACTTCCTAGGGGTTAGATGTCAACCATCTATAGAAATTTGAATGAGACTTCTACTGTGTTGTGGGACTGAATGAGAGCAGAATCTATCAGGTGACTGGCAGTCAGCCATTTTCTGATAATGCTCATTTCTCAAGGTATCCACTTGTGTTCCATTTCTCATCAAGACACAAAGGAATACTCCGGTTGGAACTTTATTGAAGCTATATGTTAAAAACATCCTAATGATTGATTCTGTACTTAGTTTGAAATGTTTCTTAGACCTGTAATATAATCTTTTGAAGTTTTTGTCCGACGTAACGCTGACCAGAATGAGCGTTTGGATACCAAACGGAGGTATTTGGACATAAATAACGGACATTATTGAACAAAACAAACATTTATTGTGGACCTAGGATTCCTGGAATGCTTTCTGATGAAGATCATCAAAGGTAAGGGAATACTTATCATGTAATTTGTTGTTTATGTTGATGCCAACACGGCGGCTATTGTGACTAGATAGCCTAGATATTGATATTGATCTATGAAGACTGTGTGATCAAGGAAAAAAAATTGTGTTTTATAACGTAACGTCATTTTTTTAAATTAAAAAAGTCGACGATAAACTTTCACAAAACACTTCAAAATACTTTTGTAATGCAACTTTAGGTATTAGTAAACGTTAATAATCGATCAAATTGATCACGAGGCGATGTATATTCTATAGCTGTACGTCTGGAAATAATGTCCGGGTAAATCTCAACCAAAATATCCGGTCGGAGACCGGAAGAAATGCGCTGCCTCGTGTCCGTTTGACCAAGAAACAAATCGTAGGCAAATGACAAGACTGTTGACATAGTGTGGAAGCTGTAGGTATTGCAACCTCGGCCCCATTCAACGGCTCAGACATGAGAGGTATGTGGCAGGGTCTACAGTCAATCACGGACTATATAAGGAAAACCAGCCCGGTCGCAGACCAGGATGTCTTGCTCCCAGACAGACTAAACAACTTCTTTGCTCGCTTTGAGGACAACACAGTGCCACTGACACGGCCCGCTACCAAAACCTGCGGGCTCTCCTTCACTGCAGCCGTCGTGAGCAAAACGTTTAAACGTGTCAACCCTCGCAGGGCTGCAGGCCCAGACGGCAGCCGCGTCTCAGAGCATGCGCAGACCAGCTGGCTGGTGTGTTTACGGACATATTAAATCAATCCTTATCCCAGTCTGCAGTCCCCACATGCTTCAAGAGGGCCACCATTGTTCCTGTTCCCAAGAAAGCTAAGGTAACTGAGCTAAATGACTACTGCCCCGTAGCACTCAATTCCGTCATCATGAAGTGCTTAGAGAGACTAGTCAAGGACCATATCACCTCCACCCTGGGTCTCGACCCCGCCCTGTGCAACTGGGTCCTGGATTTCCTGGCGGGCTGCCCACAGGTGGTGAGGGTAGGTATAACAACATCTCCACCCTGCTAATCCTCAACACTGTGGCCCCACAAGGGTGCGTTCTCAGCCCTCTCCTGTACTCCTGTTCACCCACGACTGCATTGCCACTCAATCATCAAGTTTGCAGACGACACCTTAGTGGTAGGCTTGATTACCAACAATGACGAGACGGACTCCAGGGAGGAGGTGAGGGCCCTCGGAGTGTGGTGTCAGGAAAATAACCTCACACTCAACAAAACAAAGGAGATGATCATGGACTTCAGGATACAGCAGAGGGAGCAACCCCCATCCACATCCCACGGGACAGTAGTGGAGAGGGTAGAAAGTTTTAAGTTCCTTGGTGTACACATCACCGACAAACTGAAATGGTCCAGCCACACAGACAGCGTGGTGAACACGGCGCAGCAGCGCCTCTTCAATCTCAGGAGGCTGAAGAAATTTGGCTTGTCACCAAAAACACTCACAAACTTTTACAGATGCACAATCGAGAGCATCCTGTCGGGCTGTATCACCGCCTGGTACGGCAACTGCTCCGCTCATAACCGTAAGGCTCTCCAGAGGGTAGTGAGGTCTGCACAACGCATCACCGGGGGCAAACTACCTGCCCTCCAGGACACATTTACATTACATTTAAGTCATTTAGCAGACGCTCTTATCCAGAGCGACTTACAAATTGGTGCATTCACCTTATGACATCCAGTGGAACAGCCACTTTACAATAGTGCATCTAAATCTTTTAAGGGGGGGGGGGTGAGAAGGATGACTTTATCCTATCCTAGGTATTCCTTAAAGAGGTGGGGTTAAAGGTGTCTCCGGAAGGTGGTGATTGACTCCGCTGTCCTGGCGTCGTGAGGGAGTGTGTTCCACCATTGGGGAGCCAGAGCAGCGAACAGTTTTGACTGGGCTGAGCGGGAACTGTACTTCCTCAGTGGTAGGGAGGCGAGCATGCCAGAGGTGGATGAACGCAGTGCCCTTGTTTGGGTGTAGGGCCTGATCAGAGCCTGGAGGTACTGAGGTGCCGTTCCCCTCACAGCTCCGTAGGAAAGCACCATGGTCTTGTAGCGGATGCGAGCTTCAACTGGAAGCCAGTGGAGAGAGCGGAGGAGCGGGGTGACGTGAGAGAACTTGGGAAGGTTGAACACCAGACGGGCTGCGGCGTTCTGGATGAGTTGTAGGGGTTTAATGGCACAGGCAGGGAGCCCAGCCAACAGCGAGTTGCAGTAATCCAGAAGGGAGATAACAAGTGCCTGGATTAGGACCTGCGCCGCTTCCTGTGTGAGGCAGGGTCGTACTCTGCGGATGTTGTAGAGCATGAACCTACAGGAACGGGCCACCGCCTTGATGTTAGTTGAGAACGACAGGGTGTTGTCCAGGATCACGCCAAGGTTCTTAGCGCTCTGGGAGGAGGACACAATGGAGTTGTCAACCATGATGGCGAGATCATGGAACGGGCAGTCCTTCCCCGGGAGGAAGAGCAGCTCTGTCTTGCCGAGGTTCAGCTTGAGGTGGTGATCCGTCATCCACACTGATATGTCTGCCAGACATGCAGAGATGCGATTCACCACCTGGTCATCAGAAGGAGGAAAGGAGAAGATTAATTGTGTGTCGTCTGCATAGCAATGATAGGAGAGACCATGTGAGGTTATGACAGAGCCAAGTGACTTGGTGTATAGCGAGAATAGGAGAGGGCCTAGAACAGAGCCCTGGGGGACACCAGTGGTGAGAGCGCGTGGTGAGGAGACAGATTCTCGCCACGCCACCTGGTAGGATCGACCTGTCAGGTAGGACGCAATCCAAGCGTGGGCCGCGCCGGAGATGCCCAACTCGGAGAGGGTGGAGAGGAGGATCTGATGGTTCACAGTATCGAAGGCAGCCGATAGGTCTAGAAGGATGAGAGCAGAGGAGAGAGAGTTAGCTTTAGCGGTGCGGAGCGCCTCCGTGATACAGAGAAGAGCAGTCTCAGTTGAATGACTAGTCTTGAAACCTGACTGATTTGGATCAAGAAGGTCATTCTGAGAGAGATAGTGGGAGAGCTGGCCAAGGACGGCACGTTCAAGAGTTTTGGAGAGAAAAGAAAGAAGGGATACTGGTCTGTAGTTGTTGACATCGGAGGGATCGAGTGTAGGTTTTTTCAGAAGGGGTGCAACTCTCGCTCTCTTGAAGACGGAAGGGACGTAGCCAGCGGTCAGGGATGAGTTGATGAGCGAGGTGAGGTAAGGGAGAAGGTCTCCGGAAATGGTCTGGAGAAGAGAGGAGGGGATAGGGTCGAGCGGGCAGGTTGTTGGGCGGCCGGCCGTCACAAGACGCGAGATTTCATCTGGAGAGAGAGGGGAGAAAGAGGTCAGAGCACCGGGTAGGGCAGTGTGAGCAGAACCAGCGGTGTCGTTTGACTTAGCAAACGAGGATCGGATGTCGTCGACCTTCTTTTCAAAATGGTTGACGAAGTCATCTGCAGAGAGGGAGGAGGGGGAGGAGGGGGGGGAGGGGGAGGAGGATTCAGGAGGGAGGAGAAGGTGGCAAAGAGCTTCCTAGGGTTAGAGGCAGATGCTTGGAATTTAGAGTGGTAGAAAGTGGCTTTAGCAGCAGGGACAGAGGAGGAAAATGTAGAGAGGAGGGAGCGAAAGGATGCCAGGTCCGCAGGGAGGCGAGTTTTCCTCCATTTCCGCTCAGCTGCCCGGAGCCCTGTTCTGTGAGCTCGCAATGAGTCGTCGAGCCACGGAGCGGGAGGGGAGGACCGAGCCGGCCTGGAAGATAGGGGACATAGAGAGTCAAAGGATGCAGAAAGGGAGGAGAGGAGGGTTGAGGAGGCAGAATCAGGAGATAGGTTGGAGAAGGTTTGAGCAGAGGGAAGAGATGATAGGATGGAAGAGGAGAGAGTAGCGGGGGAGAGAGAGCGAAGGTTGGGACGGCGCGATACCATCCGAGTAGGGGCAGTGTGGGAAGTGTTGGATGAGAGCGAGAGGGAAAAGGATACAAGGTAGTGGTCGGAGACTTGGAGGGGAGTTGCAATGAGGTTAGTGGAAGAACAGCATCTAGTCCTTCTGTAGCTCAGTTGGTAGAGCATGGCGCTTGTAACGCCAGGGTAGTGGGTTCGATCCCCGGGACCACCCATACGTAGAATGTATGCACACATGACTGTAAGTCGCTTTGGATAAAAGCGTCTGCTAAATGGCATATATTAGTAAAGATGAGGTCGAGCGTATTGCCTGCCTTGTGAGTAGGGGGAAGGTGAGAGGGTGAGGTCAAAAGAGGAAAGGAGTGGAAAGAAGGAGGCAGAGAGGAATGAGTCAAAGGTAGACGTGGGGAGGTTAAAGTCGCCCAGAACTGTGAGAGGTGAGCCGTCCTCAGGAAAGGAGCTTATCAAGACATCAAGCTCATTGATGAACTCTCCGAGGGGACCTGGAGGGCGATAAATGATAAGGACACCTACACCACCCGATGTCACAGGAACGCCAAAAAGATCATCAAGGACGACAACCCCCCGAGCCACTGCCTGTTCACCCAGCTATCATCCAGAAGGCGAGGTCAGTGCAGGTGCATCAAAGCAGGAACCGAGAGACTGAAAAGCAGCTTCTATCTCAAGGCCATCAGACTGTTAAACAGCCATAACATTGAGAGGCTGCTGTCAACATCCTGCCTCAACTCCAGCCACTGGAAAAATGTGTGTAATAAATGTATCACTTTAAACAATGCCACTTCATATAATGTTTACATACCCTACATTACTCATCTCATATGTATATACTGTACTCTATACCATCCACTGCATCTTGCCTATGCCGTTCTATACCATCACTCATTCATATTTTTATGTACATATTCTTATTCATTCCTTTACACGTGTGTGTGTGTGTATAAGGTAATTGTAGTGAAATTGTTAGGTTAGATTACTCCTTGGATATTATTGCATTGTCGGAACTGGAAGCACAAGCATTTCACTACACTCACATTAACATCTGCTAACCATGTGTATGTGACAAATCAAATTTGATAAGCTCAACACATGGGCCTATCTCTCTGTCAATTCTTAGCCTGTCATTTCTGTAATTTGTGTGGTAGTAAAAAAATATTAAGCTATGTAAAATGACATGGAATTGCATGAAATGTTTATAAAATGATATTTCTCTGACCTGTAAATACAATGATAGATTCATGCAATGCTTTTACTATAAAAGGAGATATTTCCCCCTTACTCTTGTCCACAGTGATCTGTGAACCCACATCCTTCTGGCCTGCAGCCCTGTGCCTATGAAAATTCCCGCAGTCTGACACTCCAGATTGAATTCACGAACACACCCTTAGGCTCTAGTCTGTCCAAGAAGTGAGGGTAAACGGTAGACATGTTCTCTGCTGCAGCATCTACTTTGTTTTGATTTATTTTTAGGTATTGGGGAGATTCACTTTTTTTTCAGGCCCTCAGGGAGGGTTTAGGTCAACTATATTTTGCTTTAGGGAAGGCCATCCATTTTCATTTCAGAGAGGTCTGACTTTCTCCATGTAACCCTTATTATAAATCATGTTCACTCTCTTAGCTATAAGTCATAATGTATGATTATTAGCAAGTTTGAGTAAACTGAGTACGCTGGTACTGTCTCTGGTAGGAGCCAAGTAACAGAGTGAACAAAATGATCCACCAGGTCAGGCCAGCTGGCTGCGCTTGTTTGGAACAGCGCTTGTTTGGAACAGCGCTTGTTTGGAACAGCGCTTGTTTGGAACAGCGCTTGTTTGGAACAGCGCTTGCTTGGAACAGCGCTTGCTTGGAACAGCGCTTGCTTGGAACAGCACTTGCTTGGTACAAGAGAGGTTAGCCAGCAACTACATGTTGTTCAATATTACATTTTACATTTAAGTCATTTAGCAGACGCTCTTATCCAGAGCGACTCACAAATTGGTGCATTCACCTTATGACATCCAGTAGAATAGTCACTTTACAATAGTGCATCTAAATCTTAAAGGGGGGTGAGAAGGATTACTTATCCTATCCTAGGTATTCCTTAAAGAGGTGGGGTTTCAGGAGTCTCCGGAAGGTGGTGATTGACTCCGCTGTCCTGGCGTCGTGAGGGAGTTTGTTCCACAATATTATTACTGTGGCATGATTATTCTAGCAACCTAACTTCTTACATGTTTCATAATTGATTGTTTGCTGGCTAGCAAGATATTAAATAGCTAATGTTACCAAACCTCATGATGTAACGGTTTTCTTCCATTGAACGAGAGGAGGACCAAAATGCAGCATGGTTAGTGTTCAGCATGTTTAATATAGACGATAAATGAGAACACAACACATGTTAAAACCAAAACAGTCCTATCTGGTGCATAGACAGAAGACAACCACCCACAAAGTACCCATAGAATATGGCTGCCTAAATATGGTTCCCAATCAGAGACAACGATAGACAGCTGCCTCTAATTGAGAACCAATCTAGGCAACCATAGACATACAAACTACCTAGAAAGGAAACAGCCCCATAAACATACAAAAAACCCTAGACCCGACCAAACACATAAATCCCCCATGTCACACCCTGACCTAACCAAAATAATAAAGAAAACAAAGATAACTAAGGCCAGGGTGTGACACATGAATAGCCTAAGTGTTACTGTTAGCAAGCTAATCTCGTTCACCACACACTTCCGCTCAATTAGCCTGGGGACAAGGCAAGCGAATATATTATCAACAGCAGATGACAAGTTTCAAGTCCTATTCTGTAAATCCTTCACAAAAATATGTATCAACATTTTACTTATAGTAGCTAATTGTGAAGTATGGAATTTCCTGAAACAGTCATTTATGAGCTTTGGTTGAGGGTGAGCCAGTCCCATCTGATAGATGGAAGAAGAAGTCCAGTCCAGCATGCAGATGGCAGGTCTGTCTCCAGCATGCAGATGGTAGACCTGTCTCCAGCACGCAGATGGTAGGCCTGTCTCCAGCATGCAGATGGCGGGTCTGTCTCCAGCATGCAGATGGTAGGCCTGTCTCCAGCATGCAGATGGCGGGTCTGTCTCCAGCATGCAGATGGCGGGTCTGTCTCCAGCATGCAGATGGTAGGCCTGTCTCCAGCATGCAGATGGTAGGCCTGTCTCCAGCATGCAGATGGCAGGCCTGTCTCCAGCATGCAGATGGCGGGTCTGTCTCCAGCATGCAGATGGCTGTCTGTCTCCAGCATGCAGATGGTAGGCCTGTCTCCAGCACGCAGATGGCGGGCCTGTCTCCAGCTGCAGATGGCCGGTCTGTCTCCAGCATGCAGATGGTAGGCCTGTCTCCAGCATGCAGATGGTAGGCCTGTCTCCAGCATGCAGATGGTAGGCCTGTCTCCAGCATGCAGATGGTAGGCCTGTCTCCAGCATGCAGATGGTAGGTCTGTCTCCAGCATGCAGATGGTAGGCCTGTCTCCAGCATGCAGATGGTAGGCCTGTCTCCAGCATGCAGATGGTAGGCCTGTCTCCAGCATGCAGATGGTAGGCCTGTCTCCAGCATGCAGATGGCAGGTCTGTCTCCAGCATGCAGATGGCGGGTCTGTCTCCAGCATGCAGATGGCGGGCCTGTCTCCAGCTGCAACAGTGAAACAGTTAGATACTTTCTCTAAACATCTCTGGCATAGTACACACGGCTGTATCGAGTAATTTGCACAATGGCCGGGGCTGAGTTTAACACCTTGCAAACCTAAATTATGAGGCTACCATGTTTAGTATTTAGTCTGATCATATTAGCCAATGTTTTTTGTTGCAAAAGCAATTATTGATTGGTTTATGAGAATTCATTGATCACTTGAAGAAGTTTAATCTTAGGCAAAAAAATATTGCCTGTCAAAATCGGAGCAGCATAGCACAATTGGCATCCATGAATAAGCGCCACTGCCCTTACCTAAACCCTAACTTTAACTCGATTTTGAATATCAACTTCAATGGGGTAAGGATGTCCCTTAGGGATGTCCCAAGGATCCAGGATTGCACATACCATATCTTCACTGCAGCATGCTCAAGTTCATAGAATGATCAAAAGAAACACAATTTTTAAATAAAATAAAAACCGAAAATGTTTGAAGCATATTTTGGAACACACACTAAATATGCCTAGGCTACCAGCAATTAAAAAAAAATAATTGTACAGCAATTACCCAGCCCTCAAATACCCTCAAATACAGTAGAGAGAAAGCAATTTACAATTTTATTCTTGATCATAATTATAAATATATTTTTCAATGGTTTTCATGGTTGTGCCTTTCGATGTTCAAACAGGATCCTGTCACGCCTTGGTCTTAGTATTTTGTGTTTTCTTTATTTATTTGGTCAGGCCAGGGTGTGACATGGGTTTATTTTGTGGTGTGTTTTTGTATTGGGGTTTTAGTAGGTATTGGGATTGTGGTTTAGTAGGGTTGTCTAGCATAGTCTATGGCTGCCTGAGGTGGTTCTCAATCAGAGTCAGGTGATTCTCGTTGTCTCTGATTGGGAACCATATTTAGGTAGCCTGGGTTTCACTGTGTGTTTGTGGGTGATTGTTCCTGTCTCTGTGTTTGTTGTCACAAGATAGGCTGTATAGGGGGTTCATGGTCCGTTTGTTGTTTTTGTATATTTAGTTATTTTCATTAAAGAACATGAGTAACCATCACGCTGCATTTTGGTCCGACTCTCCTTCTCCACAAGAGAACCGTTACAGATCCATGATGCAGATGACAAAATATGGCAACATTTCTTCCACTCAAAATGAATAAATAATTCCTAATCTATTAAAATACATTTGTAAATAAGTAATAATACAATGGTCGTTTCATCAAGAGAATGCCCCTATGCACAATCCCTACATCTGTCCTCTAGATGATTCATTCTGTCACTCTGCACTAAACTCAGATAATCAATTACATGCAAACGCCCCGTCCTGTATTGGACTCAAAATGCTGTGCATTGCAGAGAACACTGAATCTTTGAAAAGTACAGACACACACACACACACACACACAGTCACACACTATGGCAGTCTTCTGAAAATATATGCAGAGCAATCTGTTCGTTTGGCACGAGTTCAGCATCCCTAAAAAGTCTGAAATATGCAGCCTGGCGCTACTGACCTCCAGGGACTGTGATAACAATAAACAAATACACAGTTTATCACACTTCATTCTGCCAGACTCTCCACCAGACACTTCCTGCCAGTTTATCACCAACACGTCCTCCTACCAGACTCTCCACCAGTCTCTTTCTTCTACCAGACTCTCCACCCCTCTTTCTTCTACCAGACTCTCCACCAGTCTCTTTCTTCTGCCAGACTTTCCTTCTACCAGACTCTCCACCAGTCTCTTTCTTCTACCAGACTCTCCACCCCTCTCTTTCTTCTACCAGACTCTCCACCAGTCTCTTTCTTCTGCCAGACTTTCCTTCTACCAGACTCTCCACCAGTCTCTTTCTTCTACCAGACTCTCCACCCCTCTCTTTCTTCTACCAGACTCTCCACCACTCTCTTTCTTCTACCAGACTCTCCACCAGACTATTTATTCTACCAGACTCTCCACCACTATCGTTCTTCTACCACACTCTCCCCCACTCTCTTTCTTCTACCAGACTCTCCACCACACTCTTTCTTCTGCCAGACTTTTCCTTCTACCAGACTTTCCACCATACTCTTCCTTCTGCCAGTCTCTCCTTCAGACTCTTCCTTCTGCCAGACTGTAGTTCTTCCCATCCCAATAATATGAAGCGTACCCCCAAAAAATGTAAATTAACAAACAGGTTTTGCTTTCCAGATTGTAGCTTATTCCCTAAATAGTGCACTACTTTAGACCATATCACTATTCCCTATATAGTGTACTACCTTGGTATCTGGTCAAAAGTAGTTCTAAGGCAATATTATGCTATTTGGGATGCAGACAATGTATACAACAGTAGTAAGGTGGTTCCAGATGAACTTAATCTGTTTTCCTAGAAGCCAGGGATTTTGTCCCTCTGACCTTTTACCACCAACAGTGCTATAAGACAATTCTATCAATTCATTCATTCTTCCATTGCCACCCTGTTTGTGGATTTGGATATACAGCCTTGTGTACATGAGTGTGTCACTGATTATTCTTTGGTAGGTAAGGATTTTGTATATTGAGTGTACAGTTATTTTGCAGTGCCTTACACACACACACACACACACACACACACACACACACACACACACACACACACACACACACACACACACACAGCCCTACACAAAAACTCATAGTCCTAGTGCTCTCACCAAGCAGATGCACAGGGACCAACCATCAAAATTCATGCCTCTCAAACGTCCCGTCCTGTATTGTTCTCAAAATGCTGTGCCATGCACTAGTATCAGTGCTGTGTTGCCTGCTCTGTTTGCGTAGCTGGCGACCCACTCACACACACACACACACACACACACACACACACACACACACACACACACACACACACACACACACACACACACACACACACACACACACACACACACACACACACACACACACACACACACACACAGAGAATCAGATATGCAGGATGCGTTGTCTGAGACAAGATTCTACAGCCTCTAGGGCTGATGGGAGATCCACAAAGTTCAGCAGAGCTTGCTTCCTGTGTCCTCCAGAAATTTCACTCTGGGTTGTAGTCACTAAAAGGTCAGGGCTGAATGGAATAAAACGGCACATTCTGGTAGGAATGCAATGCTACTGTAGCTCAACACACTTCACATTCTGTTCTTCCTTCTGTGCCAAAGCTGGTCATCACACACACGCACGCTCGCACAAACACACACACACACACACACACACACACACACACACACACACACACACACACACACACACACACACACACACACACACACACACACACACACACACTCACACACTTGTGCACACACAGACATACACACACATACACATGCACACACGTTGGAACAAAACTATTCTTGTAAACAGTACATTTTAGGTTGAGGTGATGACTTTCATTCTGAGTTGGTAGCTACTATTCAGTAGGTATTAAACAACAGAAAATCAATACGTTTGGAGACAAGGATTACCTCTGTTTTGTTGAGTCATGTTTCTATTGTTGAGGGGGATTGTTGTGTGTGTAGATGTCCGCGAGGTGGGGGGCCTCGTGCGTATGTGTATGGTAGCAAGCGTGTGTGTGAGAGAAAAAGACAGAATGGGTGTACCACTGTATGTGTGTGCAAGTGCATAGTGCATGTACATGGGCCATGTGTGTGTCTGAACGTTTGTCTGTTTGACCGTGAGTACGTGTTTTGCCTTCCCTTGAGATCATCCTTTAAATGGGGAGTTAGTGTGTGTGGCATGCTCTGTGTACGTGCATGAGTGTGTGTTTGTTTGTGTGTGTCATTAATCCATGACATGGGGAGAGACTAGGGAGTTAGTGTGTATGTGTGTGTGTGTGTGTTTGTGTGTGTGTAGTACATGAACTATGTGAACTCTCTCTGCTGGCCTGTCTAAATAAAGCCACAGCATATTTGGTAATTGCTCACAAAGTCTCTTAGGAGGCATTGTGTGTTGGTCTCCTTGTGTGTTGGTCTGCTGGTGTGTTCAAGCTGTGTCCACACATACTACTGTTGACTCCTAATAAATGTGACAGCGTGGGACTGTTGAGACATTGTTCACTAAACTGGAGCATGCTGTTATCAGCAGAATAAATGTTCCCAAAAATCATCAGTGAATTGGAGCTGGTGAACGGAATTGCACTTAAATTATGTTTGCACTTATAGTATAAGAAGTGTACTAATTAAGAATGTAGTGTTATGACTGCTTCTGGTACTTCTAAAGTGCAGACCAATGCTTAACCATTGTTTGAATCTGGGTCACACAATCTCCCTAAGCCCCCAGAAAGAATTTGTAAACATGTCTACATTATGAAGTCAATTTAAATCCATAAGACATACTCTTGCTCAGGAATGGCGTTGTGGATAACAGCCATTTTACAGGCTCCTGACGGATTCTGCTATTTAGTGGGGGGGTTTTGCGCTGATCGTAACTTATTTTGTACATAATGTTTCTGCCATCGTTTCTTATGACCGAAAAGAGCTTCTGGGCATCAGAACAGCGATCACTAACCTCGGTTTGGAAGAAGATTTATACTTCAACGAGTCGGAGGCGCAGGACATACTGCTGGACATCAGAACAGCGATCACTAACCTCGGTTTGGAAGAAGATTTATACCTCAACGAGTCTGAGGCACAGGACATACTGCTCACCCCGTACCAGGCCCTAATCGCTGAGACTCAAAAATAAAAAGCCATTGTAAGAGAGGCCGACGTGCGGGCACCCTGACGAAACTACGTCGGCTAGTACATTAACCACCTCTACCCCCATTCTATTGGTGAACATACAATCACTGGAGAACAAACTGGACGAGCTCCGTTAGAGACTATCTTATCAACGGGATTTGAATAACTGTAATATCCTATGTTTCTCTGTGTTGTGGCTGAACAAGGACATGGATAATATACTGTATATCTAGCTGTTTTGTCTTTGTATAGGCTCTTTGTTAACAACCGCGTGTGTGCGATCTTCAATATTAAGGAAGTCTCAAGGTTCTGCATGCCTGAGTTAGAATACCTCATAAGCTGTTGACCATACTATTTACCAAGAGAGTTTTCATCTATATTATTCCGTAGTTGTCTAATTATCACCACAAACCGATGCTGGCACTAAGACCACACGCAACAAGCTGTATAAGGCCATAAGCAAACAAGAAAATGCTCATCCAGAGGTCACGCTCAAGCAAAGCTCTCCCTTGCCCTTCAAATCTGACTATAACTATCCTCGTCAAGGCTTGACTTTTACTTAGTGAGCCACGTGTCCATTGGAAAAGTAATGCAGATTTTTACTTATTCAAAACCTCAAGTCACTTGTCCAATAATAAAAAATGGTTTGTAACACAATTTGTGCAATATTGTATGATGCAAGGAACCACTTTACTGAATTAAACACATTACTATCTTTTTTTAACATAGGTAATCAAAAAGAATATAGGCTACACTCTCACCTATTGGCTTCTTCGCATATTCAAGCCTGTTTCAAAATACAACATTGCCCCTTTATGGCTCTCCTGGAGGAGGGTTGGCCACCCTTGGTAGCCTATAAAATATTGCAACGTTACAATTACAACCAAATACTTTGTATGTCTTTATAAAATAATTCCCTCCAGGGCTCAAAATTTAAGGGCATCCCCAGGACGATAAAAAATATGTATATGTTTCAAAACAGACTCTAGGACAGTTTTGTGACAACAGATCCAAAATTCATACAACCACTGCACATTCAAAAATGTAAAAAAGCAATGCAATAGCTCCATTTAGATACAAATGTTGATAACGTTTTATTTCTTCATATTACACCTGGCGGCAGGCTATATGTAACTGTTCCAAAAGCCAATTAGAGGGGGAAAAAATTGTATTTGTACTTTTTCTTTTGCTCAGAAAGCTTTGGGGGCCAAATAAAACCAGCCGCCAGATGGGGAACCCTGCTTTAGACGTTAATGTTAATTATCCGTCATTATATTTGTTGAACATGACTGAACTTTAGCCTATATTTATGTCATTAAAAGTATTGTTAAAGTTTGGCTACATTTCATGGCGCCTCCCTCATGTCAGCATTGGTTTGGACATGAGACTGTAGCCAATATGCATATCTCCTACACTTTGGCATGTAGGCTTTTTTATTTATGAACATGAAAAACAAGTTTGAATATTATTCCAATGTTGACCTCTCTGATCCAATTCTGATCCAAGTAATTGTTTGATATTTAGATTTTTGTGTGATTTTTTAAAAACTTATCCATTCAAACAACTTAAGTCTATATTCTTCTAGTCTGACAATTTTTTTGACTTGTCCTGGACAGGAGGACAAGCGTTAATGTCTGATTCCTGCTTACAAGCAAAACAGCTCTGATGCTCGTCGGATGTGGCAGGGTTTGCAAACTATCACAAATTGCAAAGGGAAACCCAGCCACAAGATGTCCAGTGACGCAAGCTACCAGACGAGCTAAATGCCTTCTATGCTTGCCTTGAGGCAAGCAACACTGAACCATGCATAAGAGCACCAGCTGCTCCAGACGACTGTGTGATCACGCTGCGTAACCAATGTGAGTAAGACATTTAAACATTCACAAGGCCTCGGGGCCAGACGGATTGCCAGGATGCATACTCAGAGCATGCACTGACCAGCTGGCAAATGTCTTCACTGACATTTTCAACCTCTCCCTGACCCAGTCTGTAATACCTGCAAGTTTCAAGCAGTCCATAATTGTGCCTGTTCCCAAGAATGCCAAGGTAATCTGTTTAAATTACTACAGTATGACCCCATAGCACTCACATCTGAAGCCATGAAATCCATTAAAAGAGTTGTCATGGCTCAATCAACATCACCATCCCAGACACCCTGGACCCACTCCAATTTGCATACCACCCCAACAGATTCACAATCTCTATTGCACTCCACACTGCCCTTTCCCACCTAGACAAGAGGAACACCTATGTGAGAATGTTGTTCATTGATTACAGCTCAGCGTTCAACACCAAGCTCATCACTAAGCTGGGACTGAACACCTTCCTCTGCAACTGGATCCTGGACTTCCTGACGGGCCGCCCCCAAGTGGTGAGGGTAGAACACAACTCATTGGCCATGCTGACCCTCAATATGGGTGCTTATTCCCCTCCTGTACTCCCTGTCTACCCATGACTGCATGGCTCTGCACCACTCTATCACAATCATTAAGTTTTCAGATAATGGTAGGCCTGATCACAATTGTTGAAATAGTCCCAAAAAGTTTTGCTTGTCATCAATCATGTTTTCAAGAAATGCAATTTTCAAAGTACAGAAATCATCCCTGTATGTTGCATTTAGCATCATATGATGATTTCTGTATTTTGAAAAGACACCATTTGTTGTTTTGTGATGAATCGTTATTTTATTTTTTGGTATCTTGGGACAGCATAAAAGTGGAAAATGAACATGCACAACGTAATCATCCATGTTAAAGTGTGTCAAATACACTATATATACAAAAGAATGTGGACACCCCTTCAATTTATTTTTTCATGGTTCATTTTAGGCCAATTAGTACAACATCTAGTGGAATTCCTTCCCAGAAGAGTGGAGGCTGTTTTAGCAAAGGGCGGGACCACCTCCATATTATTGCCCATGATTTTGGAGTGAGATGTTCGAGCAGGTGTCCACATGCTTTTGGTCATGTAGTGTATGTAAGTTGAAAACACTGTTAAAAGCACTATGTGTGTAAATAACCCTAATCTTGCCAACATACAAAAGAGCTGTGAATGGTTCAGTTGGGACCATCAGGCGATATCCTGACAAGTTATACACGTTTTTTTTTACAACATTCCCATGAAATGTGTCTAGAACATTAACATATTGCATTCTAAGAATGTGTTCTGTGTATATTTGGTGGGACTTTAATGGAATATTCTCCTAAACCTCAGAAAACTGGACACAGGTATGTTCATGCAACATTTTCATGAAACCTGGCTGGAACATTAAAGGAATACTTCGGGATTTTGGCAATGAGGCCTTTTATCTACAGTTGAAGTCAGAAGTTTACATACACCTTAGCCAAATACATTTAAACTCAGTTTTTCACAATTGCTGACATTTAATCCAAGTAAAAAATCCCTGTCTTAGGTCGGTTAGGATCAGCACTTTATTTTAAAAATGTGAAATGTCAGAATAATACAGTAGTATAGTCTTGCTCGCACATGATTTTTCTGCCCATACATTTTCTATGGGATTGAAGTCAGGGCTTTGTGATGGCCACTCCAATACCTTGACTTTGTTGTCCTTAAGCCATTTTGCCACATTTTTGGAAGTATGCTTGGGGCCATTGTCTATTTGCAAGATACATTTGCGACCAAGCTTTATCTTCCTGACTGTTGTCTTGAGATGTTGCTTCAATATATCCACATGATTTTCCGTCCTCATGATGCCATCTATTTTGTGAAGTGCACCAGTCCCTCCTGCAGCAAAGCACCCCCACAACATGATGCTGCCACCCCCACAACATGATGCTGCCACCCCCGTGCTTCACGGTTGGGATGTTTTTTTCCGTCTTGCAAGCCTCCCCCTTTTCCCTCCAGATATAACAATGGTCATTATGGCCAAACAATTCTATTTTTGTTTCATCAGATCAGAGGACATTTCTCCAATGTGCAGTTGCAAACCGTAGTCTGGCTTTTTTATGGCGGGTTTGGAGCAGTGGCTTCTTCCTTGCTGAGTGGCATTTCAGGTTGTCGATACAGTTTTACTGTGGATATAGATACTTTTGTACCTGTTTCTTCCAGCATCTTGACAAGGTCCTTTCCTGTTGTTCTGGGATTGATTTGCAATTTTTGCACCAAAAAGTTGCGACTTCAACTGTACTTCTCCAAAGTCAGATGAACTCATGGATACTATTTTTATGTATCTGATCCAGTATGAAGAAAGTTAGAGGTAGTTTCTCGAGCCAATGCTAACTAGCACGGCAACCATGTTCTGTGAATATTTGGCGAAATGTTGATGAAATATTCTCATAACCCTCAGAGAACTGAACACATGAATGTTCTTGCAACATCCCATTAAACATGTCTAGAACATGAATGTTGTATCACGGCTCAGAATAAGACCCAGATGCAGACAGTTCGAAGTAACAAAAGTTTATTACAAAAAACAGGGGGCAGGCAAACGACAGGTTAAGGGCAGGTCAGTAATCCATAGCAGAGTCCGAAAGGTACAGAACGGAAGGCAAGCTCAGGGTCAGGGCAGGCATAGGTCAGTAATCCAGGTCAGTGTCACAAGGTACAGAATGGCAGGCAGAATGGTCAAAACTGGGAAAACTAGAAAACAGGGACTAGAGACAAACAGGAGTACGGGGATAACCGCTGGTAGGCAGACAAATGAAGAACACAGGTATAAATACACTGGGGATAATGGGGAAGATGGGCAACACCTACAGGTGGGTGGAGACAAGCACAAGTCAGGTGAAACAGATCAGGGTGTGACATGTATATTCTGAGAACATTATAACCACGTTCTAAATAAATTATTCTTGACAGTAAGGGAATATTCTCCTAACTTTAACACCAAAACATGAAGTGTTCTAAGAAGGTTTTTACTATTATAGATAGAATGTTCCCCTAACTAACGGAAAACTGGAAACTCAATCAGGGATGTAGTGAAGGGTAAGCGTTTACGCACCTTTTATTAGTGAAATAGTGTTTAAAATAGTATTTTTATTAAGTGAATTATTGTTGACCCACTTATTATTGCGTTCCCAGCATTGATCAATGGTCAGAATGCTAATATTATTAATCTGAGTTCTAATTGTGCCTACTTCTCTGTGAACAAGAGGACTCATGATTTAGCTATGCTCAATATTTTTTCCTGCTCCCCCGTATTTGCCTTATTAACAGCACATTCCTTCACCACTCTGTCCAGCGACAAACTCCGCCCACGTCACAGGCCGAGACGTGAAACTAACTACCTCAGCCCAGACCAAAGCTAGCAAGTGGCAGAGAGATGTACACTGCTGACATTGGCCTTGCAAGATGCCAGACATAAGGCAAAAAAAACAGTAACTGTGGGGTCCCCTGAAATGTAAATAAGAACATTAATAACTTGTTTCTCTTCAAATGGGTATAGAACACAACATTTTAGAGTCAACTAAGAGACTTTTACACTGTTCAAATGCACTTTCATATCAGTATGTTTTGGAACAGCATGTGGGAACTAAAATTGAGTGAAATATAAAGACAATTGAAATATTATTCTCAAGTATATAAAAATCTTATTTTTAAAACTGCTTTACAGAAAGTAGTGTGACAGACAGTGGTTAAGCAAACAGTGGTGAGGCTGAGGCATGCTGCAATGCAGGAGGAGGCAGAGGACATACAGAGAGAGGAAGCAAGGAGATAGGTTACAGTGGTTCCCAAAGGTGTGGTCCCATGAAATGTAAAGGCAGTCCCCTGACAGAATCTGTAAACTTATCAAACAAAATAACTTGTAACTTATAGAATATAGAATACATGTATAGAATACAACATTTTAGAGTAAACTAATGGCCTTTTATACAGGTGCACTTTAGCAGTTTACAATACAGAAAACTGTATTGCAGTGCAGTTCAAATGCGATACTAAGAAAATGAATGTGATTAAAAATATTATTTCAGTATAAACATCTCCACAGCCTATTTTTTCTGGACTTTTCTAGTGTCCAGTCCAAATAAACTGTTTTGGGAGGGATGCCCTGATGTGCATTTTGTGTCATTTTTAACTACAGAAAATGGCTAACCGGGCTATCTGCATTGTGTCCCACTACCCGCCAACCACTCTTTTTATGCTACTGCTACTCTCTGTTCATTATATATGCATAGTCACTTTAACCATACCTACATGTACATACGACCTCAATAAGCCTGACTAACCGGCGTCTGTATTTTGCCTTGCTGCTCTCATTTTCAAATGTCTTTTTACTGTTATTTTATTTCTTTATACTTACCTGCACACACACACACACACACACACACACACACACACACACACACACACACACACACACACACACACACACACACACACACACACACACACACACACACACACACACACACACACACACACACACACACACACACACACTTGTTTTTCTCCACACTATTGGTTAGAGCCTGTAAGTAAGTATTTCACTGTAAGGTCTGCTACACCTGTTGTATTCGGCACACGTGACAAATAAACTTTGATTTAATTTGATTTGACATTAGGCTTTCCTTATAGACCGGCATGAAAATGCAATCAAACAATACAGTTCTAAAAATGTCATTTTTTTAAATCTTTATTTCACTAGGCAAGTCAGCTAAGAACAAATTCTTATTTTCAATGACGGCCTATGAACAGTAGGTTAACTGCCTGTTCAGGGGCAGAATGACAGATTTGTACCTTGTCAGCTCGGGGATTTCAACTTGCAACCTTTCGGTTACTAGTCCAACGCTCTAACAACTAGGCTACCACTAGGCTACCCTGCCGGTTTATCTCTATGGCTGTTCTTCTTATCTCAATTGACCACTGGAGTTTATAGTTTACCCACCTTTTATACATCACCGCACTCAATCATTAGGGGAACATTACGGTTCACATTACAAAAACGTTCTCTCTCCCTAGAATTGTTAGCTGGGTATAACACTTAGAATGCAGCGATGTTTTGGACATGCTAGAATGGATATCGGAAAGTAGCCCTTCTTTTAAACAGATTGAATGGCCCAATCACAGACACAAGAGGAATAGATTAGTGTTTGCTTTGTGAATGCATTCATTTGATTGTACATGATGTCAGAAATAGATTTCTTTGATGCTTTCTTCAGCTGACTACTTCATTTGAGTAGAGCCCAATATCTTTTCTAGTAGTGCTTTCTGGGAAACAGACAAAACAATTTAGCTCAATGACAGTAAACATGTCATAGGATTTGGGTAAAAAAACAAAAACAATCCATCAATTACATAACGCAGGATAATCAAATAATGATAGAAGACACTTGGCAGACACTGAAGAAAACACTACGTGTGGAAACGTTGGTTATGTCTACCCAACTTTCTTTCTTTTTGTACAGTTTTCTCTCCATTAGTCAGTATCTATCCAATCATTTTGGAGTGTGTCAGCTCATGCTTCTTGCATACACTGGTATACTGCACAGTGTGTGATGCATGTGTGTGTGCCTGAATTGAACACACGATCTTGGCATAGCTCTTACTATCTCAGCCATACAGGACCAGATATGATAGTAACTATATCAACCAAGATTTGTTTTTTATAAATGTCACATTCCTAATTCAATAGAGGGTCCAATAATTTTTTGTTTTATACAAACATACTTCCAGCTGAAATACAAACATGGCGTCTGTTGTGATGAGTCCATATTTATAAATACATGTCTGACCTGATAAAAAATAATCTGATTCCACAGCGAGTCAGGGTCCACACACACACACACACACACACACACACACACACACACACACACACACACACACACACACACACACACACACACACACACACACACACACACACACACACACACACACACACACACACACTCCCTGTACTCTGGGAACTCCCTAAATGTTCTACCGTCGTATGGGAGAAAACATCTATTATTGACCACAGGGCTCTTTTGCATATTCACAGCCACCAAATACAGCTCCATCACCAACCAAATCAAGTTGTACCAATCTAAGTGCATTTTTAAGAGCTTCTCCTGTGCCTTTGTATACTTTTTAGCCAGTAGTTTTAAAAGTAGTGCTCACAAGCCAAAAGTGATCCACGAAAATTGTGTACGACGCCACATTATGTGAAGATATCATACACCCAAGACATGCTAATCTCTCACCATTACAATAACAGGGGAGGTTAGCATTTTGGGAGGTAATGATATTTGTGCATCTAACTTTCTCACTCATCATTATTCACGATTCATTCAGGATTATCCATAATCATGGTAGCATCCACATTAATGTAGAAGTGTTTAGAAACATATTCTATTCTTATTTACAATAAAAGTGAGTCCAAAATGACACAATCAATTATTTACCATTCATTTCTATTGGGCACAAAATGATCTGAAACACAACCGAAACAAACAGCAAACGCATCCAACAAATTCAGTCACAAGCTTGATGTAGTCATTGCATGCTATGAATTTAGGACCAAATATGGAACTAATTAGTACATTAATACACATATAAGTGATGTGCTTCTACACCTGCATTGCTTGCTGTTTGGGGTTTTAGGCTGGGTTACTGTACAGCACTTTGAGATATCAGCTGATGTACGAAGGGCTATATAAATACATTTGATTTGAAATTTGATTTGAAATTGTCCCAATACTTTCGGTCCCCTAAAATGGGGGGAATATGTACAAAAAGTGTTCGAGTTTCTAAGCAGTTCACCCGATATGGATGAAAATACCTTCAAATGAAAGCTGACAGTCTGCACTTTAACCTCATAGTCATTGTTTGATTTGCTTCCCTCTCCCAATAATTACGGAGGGCACTGTATAGGTAGGGTTAAAGTGACTAGGCAAAAGGATCGATAATAGACAGTATAGTGTCAAAAAGAGTTTGTGCAAAAGTGTCAATGGAGATTGTCTGGGTAGTATTTGTTTAACTATTTAGCAGTCTTATGGATTGTGGATAGAAGCTGTTCAGGAGCCTTTTGGTCCCAGACTTAGCGCTCCGGTACCATTTGCCGTGTGGTAGCAGAGAGAACAGCACATGGCTGGAATCTTTGACCATTTTTAGGGCTTTCCTCTGAAAATGCCTGGTATAGAGGTCCTGGATGGCAGGAAGTTTGACCCCAGTGATGTACTACTTTCTACATTGTAGAATAATAGTGAAGACATGTGGAATCATGTTGTAACCAAAAAAGTGTTGCTGAGCACTTGTTGGCTGCTTTCCCTCACTCGGCGGTCCAACTCATCCCAAACCATCTCAGTTGGATTGAGGTCAGTTGATTGTGGAGGCCAGGTCGTCTGATGCAGCCCTCCGTCACTCGCCTTCTTGGTCAAACAGCCCTTACACAGCCTGGAGGTGTGTTGAGTCATTGTCCTGTGGAAAAACAAATGATAGTCATACTAAACGCAAATCAGGGATGGCGTATCGCTGCAGAATGCTGTGGTAGCCACACTGGTTAAGTGTGCCTTGAATTCTAAATAAATTACAGACCCTGTCACCAGCAAAGCACCCCCATGCTTCACTGTGGGACCACACATGCAGAGATTTTTTATTTTATCTTTATTTAACTAGGCAAGTCAGTTCTTATTTACAATGACGGCCTACCGCGGCCAAACCCAAATCCAGACAACGCTGGGCCACACTATGGACTCTCAATCACAGCTGGTTGTGATACAGCCTGGAATCACACCAGAGTCTGTAGTGACACCTCTAGCACTGAGATGCAATGCCTTAGACCGCTGCCGCTATTCAGGAGCCCACTTGGGAGATCATCCGTACACCTACTCTGCGTCTCACAAAGACAAGGCGGTTGGAACCAAGAATCTCAAATTTGGACTCATCAGATAAAATAACATATTTCCACCAGTCTAATGTCCATTGTTTGTGTTTCTTGGCCCAAGCAATTCTCTTTTTCTTATTGGTCTCCTTTAGTAGTGGTTTCTTTGCAGCAATTCGACCATGAAGGCCTGATTCACACAGTCTCCTCTGAACAGTTAATGTTGTGATGTGTCTGTTACTTGAACTCGGTGAACCATTTATTGGGGCTGCAATCTGAGGTGCAGTTAACTCTAATGAACTTATCCTCTGCCGCAGAGGTAACTCCACTCTAATGATGGACTGTTGTTTTTCTTTGCTTATTTGAGCTGTTCTTGCCATAATATAGACTTGGTCTTTTAGCAAATAGAGCTATCTTCCGGATACTACCCCTACCTTGTCACAACACAGCTGATTGGCTCAAATGCATTTAGAAGGAAAGAAATTCCACAAATTAACTTTTAACAGGGCACACCTGTTAATTTAAAAGCTTTCCAGGTGACTACCTCATGAAGCTGGTTGAGAGAATGCCAAGAGTGTGCAAAGCTGTCATCAAGGCAAAGGTTGGCTACTTTCAACAATCTCCAATATAAGATATATTTAGATTTGTTTAACACTTTTTTGGTTACTACATGATTCCATATGTGTTATTTCATAGTTTTGATGCCTTTACTATTATTCTACAATGTAGAAAATATTGTTTTTTTAAATAAAGAAAACCCCTGGAATGAGTAGGTGTGTCCAAACATTTGACTGGTACTAGATATACTGTATATATTTAAACGCCTTGCCTCAATCTAATGGAATTCATGCTGTAGGCTAACCCGTTTCCAATAGGCTATCTTAAGTGAAAAATCAATGAAAGATGGTAGCTGTGTTGTTACCCCACTTAACCTTTTCGTTGTGGAAATTATCCCATTATTTTGAGTATATCAAGGAGAAAAATAACAATATTTTTGTCAAATGCAAACTCTGCAAAGGCAGCATTGATCTCTTCATCCAGAAACACCACATCAAACCTGAAGAAGCATTTGGCTATTGTGCACAAATGCACAAAGCTGGTAGCCAAAGTTCCAGAAATGCATGAAAGAGGAGAAATCTAATCACATTATGATAATTAACAAAGATGCCTAATATTTCTAAGTGTTCAAACGAAATTTCCATTAAAAAAAATGAAATGTCTGATAAATGCAATAATGACATTAACATTGTGAGAGTAGGGTGTCTCCCGTAGCAAGTTTCAAACCCATGCTACCAACACCAATGATGAACGCCCTTACCACTGTCCCAATAAGAGATATCTCTAGGGCATGTGCTTATGACCCAGTATTCGGCCCTGTCCAGAAGAAACCCTAAACCCTTCTCCCTAGGTATTTGTGTAGATCTGAAACAACTTGATAGGTGTAAGCAATAGGGTGAATGCACTTTGAAGTAAATCTCAGATGTGTTAAAATTCACCCAAGGAAATATTTTATTGATCATAATGATTCAGGAGTATCATGAAAACAGGTTAACATGCTCCACCAACATTAGACAACTATGCTGACTATACCTTCAATGGCTGAAATAAGTTTAACAAATCAATGATGTGAGAATATTGTAATTTTCCTAAATCATTCTTTGTGGAACCTGGCCACACGACTGGACAGTACTCAATGTGCAACAAAATTAGGGACTGTACGACCTGCCTTGTTGTTAGCGTTGTTAACAAGGCAGAGTAGCACTTTATTGTGGACAGACCTCTCCCCATCTTAGCTACTGTTGCATCAATACATTTTGACCATGACAGTTTACAATCCATGGTACTCCAAGAAGTTTAGTCTCCTCAACTTGCTCAATTTCCACATTATTCATTACAAGACTTGTTGAGGTTTAGGGTTTAGTGAATGATGTGTCACAAATACAATGCTTCTTTCTTGCAACCCATTCTGAAACTGACTGCAGCTCTTTGTTAAGTGTTGCAGTGGTTTCACTTACTGTGGAAGCTGATGTGTATTGAGTTGAGATATCAGCATACATAGACAGGCTTTACTCAGTGCCAGTGGCAGGTCATTAGTAAGGTATGGAGTTATTTTCGGCTCATGCATTCTCATTTCGACGCCAAACCCATCACGTGTGTGCGTGGCCAAGGAACTCTATTTTAATGTCATCTGAACAAAGCACCAGTTACAATCCAAGTGCCAATGCTGTTTAGAAAACTCCAGGCAATTTCATCTGCTGAATTAAATTAAAATAGAGCTCTTTGCCATGCAATGAGACTGCATGCTGTTGACCCTTGTTAAGGTCAACAGCATAATGAACTTTCCCTTGCACCAGGATATTTTAGCCAAAAACCTGGTTGCCTCTGCCAGGAGGCTAAAACTTGGCCACAAGTGGGATCTTCTAGCAAGACAATAACCTCAAGCACACATCAACATCCACAAAGAAATGATGATTTCTTTGTGGCTACAGAATCAACATTTTGCAATGGCCATTTCAGTCTCTGCACTTAAAAACCATTGAACCTGTGGTTTGAATTGAAGACGGCAGTCCATAAGTTCAAATGAAGGATATTAAGGATCTTTAAGAATGCTGTACGGAGAAATGGTCTAAGATCCCATCCAATGAGTTCTCGAACTCATACAGTCTTTATTGATGAGTCTTTATTGAAGACTCATCTCTCCTGTAGGTCCTATGATTGAGTGTAGTCTGGCCCAGGAGTGTGAAGGTGAATGGAAAGGCACTGGAGCAACAAACGGCCCTTGCTGTCTCTGCCTGGCCGGTTCCCCTCTCTCCACTGGGATTCTCTGCCTCTAACCCTATTACAGGGGCTGAGTCAATGGCTTACTGGTGCTCTTCCATGCCGTCCCTACGAGGGGTGCATCACTTGAGTGGGTTGAGTCACCGACGTTCTCTACCTGTCCTGGTTGCCCCCCCCTGGCTTGTGCTGTAGCGGAGATCTTTGTGGGCTATACTTGGCCTTGTCTCGGGATGGTAAGATGGTGGTTGAAGATATCCTTCTAGTGGTGTGGGCTGTGCTTTGGCAAAGTGGGTGGGGTCATATCCTGCCTGTTTGGTCCTGTCCAGGGGTATCATCGGACAGGTCCACAGTGTCTCCCGACCCCTCCTGTCTCAGGCCTCCAGTATTTACAGTATGTTGCAGTAGTTTATGTGTTGGGGGGCTAGGGTCAGTCTGTTATATCTGCAGTACTTCTCCTGTCTTATCTGGTGTCTTGTGTGAATTTAAGTATGCTCTCTCTAATTCTCTACCTCTCTCTCCTCTCTTCTCTCTTCTCTCTTCTTTCTTCTCGCTTCTCTCTTCTCTCTCTCTCACAGGACCTGAGTCTGATGGCCTGATGACTCCTTGCTGTCCACCTGGCCGTGCTGCTGCTACAGTTTCAACTGTTCTGCCTGTGGCTATGGAACCCGGACAGGATGTGCTACCTGTCCCAGACCTGCTGTTTTCGACTCTCTAGAGACAGCAGGAGCGGAAGAGATACTCTGAATGATCGGCTATGAAAAGCCAACTTTACTCCTGAGGTGCTGACCTGTTGCCACCCCTCATAGCCTGGTTCCTCTCGAGGTTTCTTCCTAGGTTCTGGCCTTTCTAGGGAGTTTTTCCTAGCCAAGGTGCTTCTACATCTGCATTGCTTGCTGTTTGGGGTTTTAGGCTGGTTTCTGTACAGCACTTTGTGACATCAGCTGATGTAAGAAGGACTTTATAAATACATTTGATTGATGGATTGATTGATTGATAAAACATTTTAGAAAATGGCTCAGTGCCGTTATTCTCCCAAGGTGAATTATTGAAAGGTTTTGAAAACATATCAATCATTTTGACTCTTACCTATTTGAGAAAAAAAGATTTTCTTGTTAAAAAAAATCTCTTTCTTTGAGCAATTATATGTATAAAATAACATAGTTTCGCAATTATTTTGAGCGTACAATATAACTCAGGATTTGAATTGTTTATTTTATGCAGTAATTTTTACTCATCTTTATCAAGGGCTGTCAATAATTTAGGAGCCCACTGTACATCCATATTCCAGTGTCCTCTTCATCTGATAAGTGCTGCTTTGTATTCCAGCAGAGATGGGACACTGGAGAGATTGTGCTTCCTATGAATATACAGTACAACACTGTGAAATGCACCTCGTTCTGAGAGCTTCCTGGCTAAAGCAAGTCATCTGTCCTCCTGCCCCTCTCTGCTCTGCTTTATAACCAACTAGATCTCACGATTTTATCAATGACTTCAGATTCTGACGTTAATCCACGTTTTTCAAAATGTCAAATTTCGAAGTTGCTCCGGAAACATCAAATATCAAAGCATTTTTGACACCCTTGGACTAGGTTGACTCCTCCTGCACATCATCGTTCCAATTCTCCAAACATCACATTTTAAAATTAAGGGTTAAGGTTAGGAATAGGTTAAAAAAAATAAAAAATAGTGTCTTCCAAGTCATGAGATTATGTCCATCCACCACCCCAATCCACAATGCCCTAGCTTACTTGATGGTAATAGCGCTCACTGTTGCCCCTAGTGGACGGATTTGAAGGCCTTTCTCAACGTCCTCGGGACCTGGACAGACATTCAAATGCTGATGCTCCAGATACTCAACTAGTCTAAAGAGTGACAGTTTTATTGCTTCTTTAATCAGTTTTATTTCTTCTTTAATTAATTTTCAAATGATCAATTAGCCTTTTAAAATGATAAACTTGGATGTACCATTGGATCACAGGACTGATGGTTGCTGATAATGGGTCTCTGTACGCCAATGGAGATATTCCATTAAAAATCAGCCATTTTCCAGCTACAATAGTCATTTCCAACATTACCAATGTCTACACTGTATTTCTGATCAATTTGATGTTTTTTTATTGGACAAAAATGTGCTTTTCTTTCAAAAACAAGGACATTTTAAAGTGACCCCAGCACATTCCTCTCCAATTGAATGCTCCAGAAAATGACTTTACAATGTACTGAGATAAGTGTCATTTCGAGAGGGAGAAATTGACATTGATTGTGTGTGTGTGTGTGTGTGTGTGTGTGTGTGTGTGTGTGTGTGTGTGTGTGTGTGTGTGTGTGTGTGTGTGTGTGTGTGTGTGTGTGTGTGTGTGTGTGTGTGTGTGTGTGTGTGTGTGTGTGTGTGTGTGTGACACTCAAGGCAGATTGTTAAACAGTGTGCTGTGCATTTATTCCATGTGGATGATATAGTAACTGGCAGTGCTTGTGCTGCTTTCAGTATGCCTTATACTTATACCTTATAGTTAAAATGAACCACTTTAAAATGACGTCTTCATTCCCGCTCACGTGTTGGGGTACACAAGGTTAGAATTGTCCCATAATAAAAAACAAATGATCCCAAATTATAAATCCAATTTTTTAACAGTATACTGTGGGCTTTTGGCATCTCCAAAACTTTAAAAGTACAGTAATATTGATCCAGTTAAGTCTGCTATATTTAGGGCCAGCCCCAAGAGTCCGTGTGTAATAATCTAACTCCCATGTGGTGGTGGGCTAAGCCTAAGGATGTTGCCTTTAACTTCATAGCAGTAGGGTATTTCATGATATTAAGTGATTGAAATGACATCATGCCATGTTGATTTAAACTGCTTTATTTCTAAATGGAGGGGAGAGGGAGGGAGTCCAGGGTCAAACACAGCAGGGGAAGAAGAAGAAGAAGAGTCCAGGCAGGTCACAGAGGAGCAGGGAGAATGATGATTCAATATACATTGAGATTTCATGGCTGCCCTGTTGCCACCAAAAGTTCTATGACAATCACATTCTAGAATGCAAGAGCATGTTATTGTCGCAGAACGATTTGTGCCAACACAGGGGCGGTTGTTTGCTGAGCTCCATGGTTATGCAACCACAGACTGTTATAGCGCCATCCATCAGCACAGTAAAGTATCGTACAAACCACCATTTTAACTGTTTAAGAAACAAGTACAAAATAATACATACAAAAATAAGCTGCAGGAAAATTCAAGGACATTCAAATCCATATGACCAATATTGTAAAGGATTTTCTCAATTCATGACATTTATCTTCTGCATTCACTGAGTTCCGATAGAAATATCCCCAACTCCTGCATACATAGGTCTACTCCTGAATCATGTTCCTCTGCTCACATTAAATAAATCATTCGACATATTCAGATTTTATACAGTGTTTACTCTGTTTTGTTCACATTAGCTTTGCCTTGCTTGGAGTGCCCACCAGGAAGGAAAAAAACTATAAATATGAAACGAACAGAAAACAAAAACTGCTCAAAATAAATAAATAAGACATATAGCTTATCCAATCACAGCCCATCGTTAGAGCATGAGTCCCTCTCTGTCTGTGTCAGCTGGTTTCCCAGGGCTCTTCTGTCCCTCGGGGGTCACTAAACGGCCATGTTTGAAAGGACAGAGTTCCACAAAATGCCATTTTCACCACAAAATGCAATGTCAGCAACTAACTCTTACCTCACCGTTGATCTTACTCAGATCCTTAACAGTTACCATAACCATAAATGAAGACCAAATAGATAATGTGCTTTCTAAATAGTTCTGTTATACCTCCCTTTTGTCCATTCTAGCAGGCCATCTAGTGAGTAGTGTCCCTCAGGGAGAGCTCTCTGGACAGATTCTCTTATCACCACATCTGTTTTCTGTGCTTACCAGTGTGAGGACATCCACAGTACACAATAACAGCCAGATTGTACCACTAGAAGTGGATCATTAGCAAACACACAGTACTCATGCAGGCTCTTATCAAACACACACACACACAGTCTCTCTCTCTCTCTCTCTCTCTCTCTCTCTCTCTCTCTCTCTCTCTCTCTCTCTCTCTCTCTCTCTCTCTCTCTCTCTCTCTCTCTCTCTCTCTCTCTCTCTCTCTCTCTCTCTCACACACACACACACACACACACAGTCTCTCGCACACACACAAGGGTAAGCTGAATTTCCCACAGGACCGTAAAGGGGTTGTTGCCGACTGCCCTCGTCCCATAGTGTCATAACACAGCATTCACAATTACAGACATAGCCTTTGTGAGGGAGAAAACACAAAGAGCATCTTGACCTGTCAGTCTCTGAGAAATACTGTACATAAAGAGCAACCATAAAGAGTCACAGTACCTCTCAGAAATAAAGGATAGATAAAGGATAAATAAAGTGCCAGATAGAAGTCCAGTCAGCCAGTGCAGAGGCACATTCCCAAATCAATCAATTAATCCATCTTTCAATCATTCATTAATATAGTATTACATTATCTTATGGGATGAATGTCCTTCCAGAAACAGTTGAGGATATGCATGACCTTTCAGTGTTATAATCAATATCAACTAGTTTTTTCAAGACTGTTTGAAATGTTTGTGTCAGGCCAGGTAGGTGGCTGAGTTCCTCCTCTCATAAACATCCACTGTTCTGCTCTGTTCTGTTCAATGGGGAGAAGTGTGTTCGGTAATAGCAATGTCCTTTCAGGCTGAAATCAGGTGAATCCACTCAAACAAAGCTAGCCAGTCACTGTCCAGTGTCTTTAATATTTAAAAAAGACTGTATTGCAAAAATCTCTTAATGTCCGAATTTGCTTTCCTTGTCCCAATTTGGGAAAGTATTTATTCTCTTTGCAATGCAATATGCTTTAAGCACTTGGAATTGTGCTATATAGATTAAATGTACAGACCCAATCCGGGTTGATGTTTATGGAACAAGGTAGACCAGTATGAACGTGAATCGTTCTGGATAAGAGCGTCTGCTAATTGACTCAAATGTAAATGTAAAAAATGTGGAAACAGAGGTCACCCTGTTGTGTAGCGATATTGGGGGAGAGGTAAAGCTGTACCTTAAAAGCTCTCTGTGAGGCACTCTGAATCCCAAATTGCACCCTATTCCCTACATAGTGCACTGCTTTTGACTAGAGCCCTATAGACCCTGGTCAAAAGTTGTGCACTATAAAGGGAATAGTGTGCCATTTGGCATTTAGAGAGTGTGTTAAGTGGTTTCTTCTCTTCATCTTCTTTTAGTCCACCTGCACCGACCCAGAGCTGGGCAGGTGGAAACAAATTCCTGATCCTTTATTTTGCATTCACCTATATCCTTTGTTTTTCAGTGCAGATGAAGAAAAACACGAGTAGAGGAACCAATAATGGACAATTGAGATGCACCCGCTGTCCTCACAGAGCCAGAGGCAAGGTATGTTTGTTTTACAAAGGTGTCTTTCAAAATATAGCCTAAGCCCCACACTACAGCAGTGGTGGGGATCAGCGTTTGAGAGGGAGTTGAACAGTAAAAGCCTTGTTGTTGTATCTCTCATGTGGATAACATCTCTACAGGAACGCATGCTATTCCTGAGGCAGGAAAAAAGTAACTATGCAGACATAAGTAGAGAGACGACTTGGGTCTTGTGTATTCCTCATGGTTCTGCCCTCTGATAGAGAGAGGTACTTAAACAGGCTGACAGGTATTTGGGTTAATTCTCAGTCCTCTATCACTCCAAAACATCATCTCCTCACGTTGTTCTGTTTCGTTTTTCAGACGGCTAATTAACGGATACTGTATTGTTGTAAAGAATGTTGTGTGTAGATCAGGAGTTCTCAGTGAGCAGTGGTGTATAGGGTTGCAAAATTCCAGGAACATTCAATACATTTCCTGGTTTTCCCAGAAATCCAGGCTGGAGGACTCTGGATTTCCTGCTTATTCCCTCCTGATTCTGGGAATCTTCCAACAGGGATTCCAGGAAAACAATGTCATTCATTGAACGTTTAAATAATTTTGCAACCCTCGTGGTGTACTTCTGTACACAAAAGTTTCTCAATTTTAAATTAAACAGATTTCCCAGACAACCTTAATATGAGTCAGTCAATCAGACTCTGATGAGAGCAGCGCTACACTGTCATTTTACCAACAACAACATGTCCTTAATGTCACGAGTGACTAAAAAGCCAAAATGGCGTTTTCTTTCACTCCTCTCTTCCTCCTCTCCATCCACTTTCTGTGCATAATATGTGATGCTCACACCTTAAAACATCCCTCCTACCTTTTAATAAAATACCATGGTCAGATTAGTACACAGTATCATTCTAAAGCCCCCCAGAGTAGAAGTCACTGAACATATATTGCACATACTCTCCCCACACTATGTCCTTGCAATGGGCCCTCACAGTTCTCCAGGTAACAGCTGGACTTCTGCAGATACGCACCAAGGGACTAAAACAACAAGCCCTTAGACAGTTTCTTTCTTACACAAGGTCTCTTTAACCCTGTTGCAAGGTGAGCTTTTCTACAGCTATTCTGAGTCCGCCTTCTATTTGGAAAGCCTGCAGCAGTTCACGGTAGAATCGGCAGCCCTTTGTCGTGTCATCAATTAGAATCTAAAATCAGTGATCATTTTCAAAAAAGGACAGAATATTTGTGCTGTTTTGTAATCCTCAACAGGTTTAGAGGGGAATGAAAATAAGGGACTGACCTTACAGGTAATCTGTTTAAGGCCACTTTACTAAAATAATGTTGCCATTGGTGTCCTTACAGAGCAACCAGTCTAGAAGAAGGTTCCCTTGGTGTTCTTACAAAGGATCTTCTTGAAGGCCTTCCTGAAGTCCTGGTTGAAGATGGTGTATATGACGGGGTTCAGGCAGGAGTTGCAGTAGCCGATCCAGAAGAAGAACTTAAAGAGGGGATCAGGGAGGGAGCAGGTCTCAGGACAGATGGCCTGCAGTGAGTAGGAGAAGAAGAAAGGGAACCAACAGACGACAAACACTCCGATCACCACGGCCAGGACGAATGTGAAACGCTTCTCTCGGTTCACCATGGCTTTACGACGTGCCGCTCCTGGAGTGGTGTCTGGCTTAGACCTCCTCCCCGCCACCAGCCGGGCCCCCTTAGAGGTGGCGATCATGTCCCTGTACTTCTGGATGGTGGCAGGGGAGTGGATGCCAGGTGAACCCGCCATGCTAGGGGTGTTGACTCCCCTCCTCCCCCCTCCCTCGTGCTCCATGTCACTGTCAGAGCTGTTTGAGCTATCCCCATTATTGTTGTACTTTTTCCCCTTCTTACCCTTCTTCCCCTTCTTCTCCCCATCTTTGGGTTTGGCCTGGGAAAGTGGGGGAATGGTGGAGGAGGGAGAGGGAGAGACTGAGGAGTGTGAGGGACCCATGGGTGAGGTAGGAGGGGAGGTGGTTGTTGGGGTTGGAGCTAGGGATGGATCCGGAGGATGAAGAAGGTTATTGGGGGTGGGAGAAGAGGGGGTCTCATTGGCCTGGTCAGGGGACAGTGATGGAGTAATAGCCAGGGTGGGTGGTCTGATGCTGGAGGTTTTATGGGGAATAGCTGGGGTTTTTCCTCCCTCCTCCTTCCCGTTGGCTTGGATCCCCCGAGGGGTTTGACTTGGGGTGGCACAGCCCACCCCATCCTTCCTGGGCTCGCCTGGCGGGTTCTGTGTGCGCTGCTTGGCGATCTGGTAGATCCTCATGTAGACCAGGATCATGATGAGACAAGGGACGAAGAAGGAGCCGACAGTGGAGTAGAGAATATACCAGCGCTCGTCGTTCAGCTGGCACTGAGGACCCCTCTCACTACCTTCGCCACCTGGCTCGCTCTTATTCAGCGACAGGAGAGGAGGAAAGGAGATGATGGCTGAGATGAGCCACACCACCACGATGGAGGCTTTGATACGCATGGGTGTGCGCTGGCGGGAGTAGGTAACCCGGCTGATGGACAGATAACGGTCTAATGAGATGGCGCACAGGTGAGCTATAGAGGAAGTACAGAACAGAACGTCCAGCGCCAGGTAGATCTCACACCACAGAGACTTGAAGTACCAGTAACCCAGCAGTTCATTGGCCAGGGAAAACGGGATGATGAGGGTTGCCACTAAAATGTCCGCAGCTGCTAACGACACTAAAAACAGGTTCTGTGGTCCTCTGAGTGCACGGCTGGTCAGGACTGCGATGATGACAAAGATGTTTCCCACGATGGTAAAGACTATCATGAGGGTGATAGCCGTAGCAAAGAGCGCCGTGGCTTCGGGGGAGTAAGGGGCCAGTTGCAGGGAAGAGACGCTCTGATTGCAGGGAAGAGATGAACCGCTGGTCGAGCTATTAGGGTTGCCCAGCTCCACTGAACATGCACTATCCAAGGGTGATGCCATGACTAACACGATGGATGGGGTTGATTACAGTGGTTAATAAAATGTTGTAGTAATCAATATGTTTGTTTTATAGTCCTTGAGGATGGCTGAGGTAAAATTATATATTTTTAAAAGCAGTCCTATAGCTGAGCTTGTTTATGTTGCTGTCAAAGCATTCACTGAAAAGTTTAGGGGGGAAATATTAGCCTATAACTGATCTTTCCACAGCCTATAAAAAGACATAATTTCGTGTTACGTGTTATCGCAGTTCATTCACCTTCTCCTGCCAATTTCATCATCCAAGTCCATTCTAATCAGTCAAACGCTAAACTATGCCCATGGAGTGCGCCAGTGGTCAATGGTTTTCTATTCGAGTGCGATGAATACAGTAGAGCGCAAATATATTTCCCGTCGATCTGGGCTATGTGGAATACCTACAGTATGAAATGAAACCGCTCAAACAATTAAAAGTAGTCCAGCACACAAAACAGAATGGATTGTAATCTCACAGCTGCTTGATTATTTTGATATTTTAAAGAGGCGGAACGTGATTGCAGGGCGGTTACAGAAATAGCCTTTCAATCTAATTTCTGAATATAATACAAGGCGACACCGGCGAGATTGGGAACAGGTTACAACCACCTTTTCCTCAGTAGGATAACCACGTCAGATGTCAGTGCGCGCACCTTTTCTCCCTCAAAACCCGCTGTCTCTTAGCAGACGCAAACAGCAAGGCTATCTGAGCATATACAAACTGTGCATGTAGGCTAATCTAAGAATAAATTATTCTAACAAATATGGTTTGAACAGATGTAGCTCATACAATGGTTGAGCTTCGGCAGACTAACTGGCGTGTTACCAAAATATGTCCTCACATTATTCGAGTAAAGTGTACTTCTTAAATAATAAGTTGTTTCTGAATGGCACTGGGAAGTTAGTATTTATGTTGCCAAAAAAAAACGTTCTTTAATTTATGAAAACAAAACCGTGTCCAACATAATTCCAAGTTGCGCATCACCAGAGCCGTTGCTTTGCTGTTTCAGTTTCCTCGTGTTTCCCCGTTACTGGAGCTCATATCTCGGTTTGGTAGGAATGTGTGCGAGTGTTTAGTATATCCAAGCGCGGAAGATGCGCAGTCATGCTTTGGCTGGCTCGTGGCCCCTGGTTCGGTCTATTCGCGCAGTGGTACTCCTGAGTGCAGCGCCTCGTTGCCTCTCTCCTTGAGTTGATCAGTTTGTCTCGCAGCAATGCGTGCATCTCCAGGAGTGAGCGTGACCGCGAGCCCTGGTCTAATAACGGGAGCGCCTCTCCTCTCCTCCTCGCGCTTCTCCAACCCGAGTGATGTCAATACGGTCGTCATGAGACCATGCCATCTCTCTCTCTCTCTCTTTACCCACTAACACACTGTCCATCGGTATGCCGTTATATCTTTAATGTAAAACACAGTCGTAGAACCCTTCCGCTATGCTTTGGTCAGTTAACTCTACAGAATGCATAGGTCTCAGGCTAGAACACACTTATTTATCTTTCTACAAAGACCTACAGTGTGAGTTTCTTATTCTATAACCACCAACAACATCATCACCATCATCACCACCAATCAACATGGAGTTCAAAATAAAGGTACAAAATAATAATAACATTATCATCACCTTCATCAATCATCATCATCATTATAAACATCACCCTCCTGATCATGATTTCATTGTTGGTTCCATAATGGTCTATTGGCTACTCTGCAAGATAAACCCCTATTGTATGCAACCTTATGTTCCCATGAATTAGCCTCTTGACCCTTGCTTGATGAAGACAAAACACTGTTGTTAGTGACATGGATTGATCAAACAACGTGAATGAACAAACGAAAATCGAAACAGTCCCTCCCGTATGGTACAAACACAGACAGAGGAAACATTAACCCACAACTCAAAAGTGAAACCAGGCTACCTAAGTATGGTTGTCAATCAGGGACAACAATTGACAGCTGCCTCTGAATGAGAACCATACCAGACCAGACACAGAAATCCCAAAACATAGAAAAAGGAACATAGACAACCCACCCAACTCACGCCTTGACCATACTAAAACAAAGACATAACAACAGAACTAAGGTCAGAATGTGACAGTACCCCCCTGAACCTATAGGGGAGGGTCTGGGTGGGTGTCTGACGTGGACCCCATTCCACAGCAGCCCCGGAGTGTAGGGCGATTCCGGCAGCGCCGGCGTGACGGATGATTCTGGCAGCTCCTGACTGACGAGCGGCTCTGGCAGCTCCTGACTGACGGGCGGCTCTGGCAGCTCTTGGCTGACGGATGGCTCTGGCAGCTCCTGGCTGACGGACGGCTCTGGCAGCTCCTGGCTGACGGACTGCTCTGGCAGCTCCTGGCTGACGGACGGCTCTGGCAGCTCCTGGCTGACGGACTGCTCTGGCAGCTCCTGGCTGACGGACTGCTCTGGCAGCTCCTGGCTGACGGACGGCTCTGGCAGCTCCTGGCTGACGGACTGCTCTGGCAGCTCCTGGCTGATGGACTGCTCTGGCAGCTCCTGGCTGACGGACGGCTCTGGCAGCTCCTGGCTGACGGACTGCTCTGGCAGCTCAGGACAGACGGGCGGCTCTGGCAGCTCAGGACAGACGGGCGGCTCTGGCCGCTCAGGACAGGAGGAAGACTCTGGCAGCGCTGAGCAGGCGGGAGTACCTGTAGGGAGGAGACGGAGAGACAGCCTGGTGTGGGGGGCTGCCACTGGAGGGCTGTTGCGTGGAGGCGGCACTGGATAGACCAGACCGTGGAGGCACACTGGAAGTCTCGAGCACCGAGCCTACCCAACCCTACCTGGCTGAATGCTCAGTCGACGTGCTGCACCATGAGCAGGGCCGTCTTTTTGGCAGAGGGTAGTTTGGGGAGAGGATTGAAGTGGGCAGCTTTGGAAAACTGATCCACCACGGTCAGGATGCCATCAGACGGGGGAAGACCCGGGACAAAGTCCAGGGAGATGTGAGACCAGGAACAGTGGTGGACAGGCAGAGGTTGGAGGAGACCAGCCGGAGCTTGCCAAGGAGTCTTGTTCTGTGCACACACCGTACAAGCGGGGACGAATGTGTACACATCAGGAACCATAGTAGGCCACCAAAAGCGCTGTCGCACAATGGCCAGGGTCTGACGGGCGCCCGGGTGGCAGGCCGGGAAGAGTGGGCGGACTCCAGGGCCTCGGAGCGGACGGCATCAGGAATGAACCGGTTATCAAGCCCCCCACCCCCCGGGGTTCGGCTGGGAACGATGCGCCTCACGGACCAGCTTCCCTATTCCCCAATGTGTCATTGGAGCCAGGATAATTCCAATACCACGGGAATCAGAGGGGACTTGATGAGCAGGAACTGGATAGCCTCACTGTGGTTCCCCAACACCCGTAGGCTGATGGGAGTGGTGTTGTGGGTGACTCGGCCTATAGAGCGCCCGTCCAGCGCTCTAACGTCCATGGGAATGGAGAGGGGCTGAGTGGGGACTCGGAGTCACAGTGGGATCCCTGGGTGTGCGAGCGAAATCCAAATTCTTCTTCCTCCATCGTTCCTGTAATTGCCCATCAACACGGATGGTCAAAGTGATGAAGGAATCGAGCTCCGTAGGTAACTCCCAAGCTCGTCCTTGACCTCCATTGACCTCCATGCAGGAATATATCAAACAGTGCCTCTTGATTCCAAGCACTCTCCGCTGGAAATCCACCGCATCATCAGCTACACTGCGGGAGTCCTGCCGAAGCTGGATTAGCTTTCGGGTGGCCTCTCGCCCGAAGAACTTGGCATCAAAGACCTTCTTCACTTCTCCCACGAACCCCTCCAGACTAGTGCATATGGCCGGTTGTTGTTTCCACACGGCAGTAGCCCAGGTGAGAGCCCTCCCGTACATCAGCGTGATGAAGTAGGATATCTTGGAGCGATCCGAGGGGAAGGAAGAGGGCTGAAGCTCGAAAACGAGGGCACAGTGAGCTAGGAATGCCCGACTGGTGCTCGCGTTCTGGAGGAGGTAAGCAGGGCTCCCGAGAAGGTGGAGTGGCCGATGAGAAGGCGCTGCTAGCAGCTGACACAGAAACGCTTGTTGGCTTGACAAACAAGACGAACTGGCAACAGACAAATAGAGAACATAGGTATAAATACACAGGGGATTATTGGGAAGATGGGCGACACCTGGAAGGGAGTGGAGACAATCGCAAAGACAGGTGAAACGGATCAGGGTGTGACATAACCCTAATTTTCCTCTAAGTCACTGGATAAGTGTCTGCTAAATACAATTTTAAAAAATGTACATTTTAAAATGTAGCAACTTTGCAACTACTTTTTAGCTGCTTTGCAACTACTTAGCATGTTAGCTAACCCTAATCTTAAACCTTTAACCTTAACCTTAACCCCTAGCCTAGCTAACTTTAGCTACCTAGCTAATGTTAGCCACAACAAATTGGAATTCGTAACATATACAAATTTGAGTGTCACAGATTTTTGTTCACACTGTTACATCTATCCCTGAGTCCAGATTGGTGCATTTTACAGGATCACACACACACACACACACACACACACACACACACACACACACACACACACACACACACACACACACACACACACACACACACACACACACACACACACACACACACACACACACACACACACGCACACGCACACACACACACACACACACACACACACACGCACACACACACACACACACACACATACACACACACACACACACAACTTGACCCTCTCTCGACTCTGTTTACGCTACCTAAGATGAATTGCTTTATGTTTTGATGTTCAATATCGACTAAGAGTACAATCTAGCAAATCTACACCCACACAGAGGCATGCATTTAACAGTGTATAGATGTATAGTGGGAGTTGGTAGTTACACACACACACACTCACACACAGTATGCCATGTTCTCATTACGGGTGTCAACAATTGGTGGGTGGTTGTCGTGAGGCCATAATGTTTGTTTCCCATTTTCCATCGCCCACACAATGTCAGTTAGGAGTGAGAAACCGACCATAGAATTAGATTCCTAACCAACTCATTCTAATTCCATGACCCCAACCACAAGCAAATAACTGCTTTCGTTCTGTTCAATGCCAAGCGTTCTAAATACAAAAAGCACTTTTCACAGGAGAGTGCTCTCCAATCAAGTGTTACCTGCAGTCGTGTGTGAACTACTGCGGTTGGTAAAACAGTGAAAGTGGATTCAGGAGGTTATTCTACACAATTTTCAGCCCTCACACACCCACTCCAAATAAGTCTATTGGAAAAGAACAACCCCACACACTCCAAACATATCTTAAAGAAATATCTGTCACGCTTCACTGCACATTTTGTGTTACAGAGCGACGGAACAACCGATTTTGCATGTGTAACTCTGTTTCTCATGAAGAAAAAACTAGCTATTTGACTTTTTGGTATGATTCGTTGTGGCAGTTACTGATGAGCTTTTTGGTCAGAACAATTCTTCAACCAATAAGATTTTAGCTAGCTTGATAATCTAGCTAACGTTGATTATAATTAAGTTAGCTAGCTTGCTTAACATTGACTACAGTATATGATCAAACTAGCTACATTAGGCTCTAGATACCGTTGTCATATTTTATTTGAAAAGGTAAAATGTCAGTGGTGAAACGTCACAACTTGGCAACTCGAACAACAGTTTGTAATTTAGATTTGAAGTGAATTTCAAGTGAAACCTACCAGTCGGAACAAGACATTTCCGACAACTCCCATAGCACATGAACGCAGCATGTCTCAATGTCTGTGTGTTCTGAGGTAGGATTGGATAGAGTGCAATCTCTGCAGCTGTGTGTCCTGTGTTAGTGAGCAAGTGAGAATTGTCCAAATCAAAACTCAACCTTTAAGTTAACAAAACTCAATTTTGGACAAGACGGACTTTATGAACAAAATAATCCTATTTACACATTGTAGTCAAATTGACTACAAAGTGTAAATAGAAAGTGACACGAAAATACATTTTTCTGACTAATATCAATGCCACATAGGACATTTTCTAGCAGATAAATTGTTTTAAACTGAGGAGATTATTTTAGGATTTGTGCTTTTGAAATAAAAATTAGACTAGAGTCAAACTAGACAAGGTCTGAAGTATCCTACTGCTCTCTCAGGAAGTACCAATGGATTCCTGTCACTGATTGGCCAGAGAGCCCACTCACCTGGTATCTCCCAGCTGGCACATAATGTTCTAAGAACCATATGTTTCTTAGAGCTTGGTGACTGTTGTTGTCCTATGGTTATTTTACATAAAATATTCCCACAACGTTCTGGGAATGGTGCAGGATAGTTGCTTGGCTTCGGAACATTCTCAGCACATTTAAGGAACTTCATCAAATAATATAATTTTGTTGGTATTTCTTTACTATAACCAGAACGTTTCCTAAAGGTTCAAACATGGTTACATTTCATTTCAATTTTGGTCATGTTGTAGGAACGTTCTCCAACTGGTTTGATATTGGGAACATTCTCAAATAATTCAGAGTACGTTAACGAACAACGTTCTTCTGTGGAAATGTCAGTACTTCATCATATTGTTTCCTCATGGTTCTATTTAAAGTCATATTCTCACATTGTTCCGAGAACGTTAAGAAACAACATTCTTCTGTGGGAATTTCAGGACTTCAGCATAACGTTTCTTACAGGTTTCCTCATGGTTCTATTTAAAGTCATGTTCTCAAATTTTACAGAGAACGTTAAGGACATTTTCCATAATAAATACAAGAAAACTTTAGTCACATTCAGACAACATTCTAAAAATGTTATTTAAAAACATATACATCCCGTTCTCAGCATCAACCAAACTCTCTCTATCCCCTATCATGTTAAGTGTGTTCAGGTGTGTTGGCCGAACCCACTAGTTTCTTAATGAGTGTTTGTATCCTTTGAAATATGGTCTGTTTGAATAGACTAAAATAAAAAGCTTTGTATGAGTTAAAAAATAACAAGGCATGCTAGCTCCCTCCTGGTGGCACAGTGGACAAATTCCATGGTTAGAGTCCAGGAGATCATAGATTTGAAACTCACTGACACCGTGCCACAATAGAAAATAAATGTGTTTGCAGCCTCCACACAGACAGTGTGGGGAAAAAGGCGCAACAGTGCCTCTCCAACCTCAGGAGGTAGAAGAAATTTGGCTTGGCACCTAAAACCCTCACAAATGTTTACAGATGCACAATTGAGGGCATCCTGTTGGGCTGTATCACCGCCTGGTACGGCAACTGCACTGCCCACAACCGCGGGGCACTCCAGAGGGTGGTGTGGTCTGCACAATGCATCACTGGGGTTGAAAACTACCTGCCCTCCAGTACACCTACAGCACCCTATGCACATAGACTTGAATTCACTGGCCACTTTAATAATGGAACACTATCACTTTAATAATGTTTATATATTTTGCATTACTCAGTATATACTGTATTCTATCCTATTCTACTGTATCTTAGTCTATGCCGCTCTGACACTGCTTGCCCAAATATTTATGTATTCTTAATTCCATTTATGTACTTTAGATTTGTATGTATTGTTGTGAAATTGTTAGATATTACTTGCTAGATATTACTGCACTGTTGGAGCTAGAAACACAAGCATTTCGCTACACCCGCAATAATATCTGCTAAACAGGTGTATGTGAGCAATACAATTTGATTTGATTAATGCCTCAGCAAGTTCATTTCCATGTGTCTTATTTGTGCTTGGAGTTCAAAATATTTAACACACACTAAGCTAGCAGAGTTATAAAAATTCTTACTGAAACATTTACTCCGAACGTTATCTAATAACCTATGATTTCCGTTCTCAGAACATTAATAAAACCTCAGGGAACCATAGTAAAACGTTCTCAGACCCTCCCTGCATTATAAAATGCATGTTTCCAGAACAGGTGAAAGTTTCACTTCCGTTCGCAGGACATTTAAAAAACATTATGTTTTACAGGTCAGAAAACTTATGGCTCGTTCCCAGAACCCAGTGGTGTAGTGGAGGGTATACTCACTTCTTAAACCCCATGCTGCGTATCAAAGTAGTGTTATGCAGGTATACGACGTATCAGTTAATAAGGCTGATGGAACAGAACAGACTGTTGATAAACTATTATTTCTTCACATTTTAGGTGTAGCAAAGTGCACACCATGGTAGGCCTTTGTGCGAATGTTACAAAATGCGAGTGGTTTCATAGACAGAGACAGAAATGTCCGTTAGAAATTTAGAAAGAGGGGAGATCTAAAGATGCAACAACTATAATGGATTGCTAATATGACTATGATAATGCATTTGGCTTCTAGACAATGAATGAAAGTTGAAAGAAAACCAATAGAACATGAGGAAGTCTTTATATAATCATTTTCTTTACGTTTCTATGGTGGGATTTTGGCTGTAGGCTACTTTGAAACAAGGTAATACATGTTTAATAATATGAAGTAAAACATAGTCTTCTGGTAGATGGAAAGGCTTTCCCAAAAATGACATGTTAACTATCTACAAAGTAGCTTATTTATGCCAACCTGGCAGAATGATATCATGATTATTTGCAATAATCCAGTGGCAGTTTTTTTTGCTAAATCCATCTCATGTGCTACAGAAACACTGCTAACCAAACAACAGTACAACAGTGCTTGCCTGCACACATGAAGTAAAGGGTAACTACTCTCAAAAATAAAATGTCTTACATTTTTCCCAGACCTCAAAATTAGTCTCCTGGTGTAGTTTAAACATTTTCATGGACTTTAGTAGAACATCCAATTTTTCTATAACAAAAGTGTGACTTTGAGAGCAAAGACCTGATTTAAAAAAACAGAGACTTGTGAATTTCTGACGCAATTGACAGTCTCATTTATCTGTTTCAATAGTAGGCCTACTATTAGTCTCCTCACACAGTACAGCTTGGGTTGGCCTGACTGTAAAATACCAATATGGGATTGATAATTTTAGGTAATTGTATGTCACTGTTTGTAATAGAATTATTAACACAGGGTGCCGTTTGGGATTTCTTTTGCTCAATTACAGTATACCCACTTCTCCAGGCACCACTACACCACTGCCAGAACCAATGAGAAACCAAAAATGTGCATTCCCACAACTTCCAAGGAATGAAATGTCTCAGGTCTAAATTAGTCCCTGATTAGAGGATAAAATCAACTGTGCAACAGTGCCACAAATCTGTATTTTGACAGCACACCTTGTTTTACAGAAAGTATCCATATCCCTTGACTTATTCTACATTTTATTATGTTACAGCCTGAATTCAACATTTATAAAATAGCTTTTGTCACCCTTAATGACAAAGTGAAAACGTGTTTTAGACATTTTTGCTAAATAAATGTATTGAAATACATTTAAATACAAAAATACCCCATTTACATAGGTATTCACACCCCTGAGTCAATACATGTTAGAATCAAACTTGGCAGTGATTACAGCTGTGAATCTTTCTGTGTAAGTCTCTAAGAGCTTTGCACACCTGGATTGTACAATATTTGCATATTATTCTCTTTAAAAATCTTCAAGCTCTGTCAAGTTGGTTGTTGATCATTGCTAGACAACCATTTTCAATTATTGCCATAGATTTTCAAGCATATTTAAACATAGCCGTGGGAAGTAGTTGCAAATGTAGTGCACTGGTCCTTTTATAGTCCTGTATTAGCAGGCCAGCATGGTCTCAAAATCAAATCAAATTAAATGTATTTCTAAAGCCCTTCTTACATCAGCTGATATCTCAAAGTGCTGTACAGAAACCCAGCCTTAAACCCCAAACAGCAAGCAATGCAGGTGTAGAAGCACGGTGGCTAGGAAAAACTCCCTAGAAAGGCCAGAACCGAGGAAGAAACCTAGAGAGGAACTAGGCTATGAGGGGTTGCCAGTCGTCTTCTGGCTGTGCCGGGTGAAGATTATAATAGAAGATGTTCAAATGTTCATAGATGACCAGCAGGGTCAAATAATAATAATCACAGTGGTTGTCGAGGGTGCAACAGGTCAGCATCTCAGGAGTAAATGTCAGTTGGCTTTTCATAGCTGATCATTCAGAGTATCTCTACCACTCCTGCTGTCTCTAGAGAGTTGAAAACAGCAGGTAGCATGTCCGGTGAACAGGTCAGGGTTCCATAGCCGCAGGCAGAACAGTTGAAACTGGAGCAGCAGCACGGCCAGGTGGACTGGGGACAGCAAGGAGTCATCAGATAGTCCTGAGGCATGGTCCTAGGGCTCAGGTCCTCAGAGAGAAAGAAAGAAAAAATCAAGAAAGAAATCAAGAAAAAAAGAAAGAAAGAAAGAAAGAAAGAAAGAAAGAAAGAGAGAGAGAAAGAGAGATATAATTAGAGAGAGCATACTTAAATTCACACAGGACACCAGATAAGATAGGAGTACTGCAGATATAACAAACAGACCCTAGCCCCCCGACACATAAACTACTGCAGCATAATACTGGAGGCTGAGACAAGAGGGGTCGGGTGACACTGTGGCCCCACTTGGGGGGGGGGGTCGCCAATCCAGACAGGAAGATCACGTCAATAGTGGCCGGGGACTTTAATGCAGGCAAACTAAATACATTTTACCTAATTTCGACCAGCATGTCACATGTGCAACCAGAGGAAAAAAAACTCTAAACCACCTTTACTGCACACACAGAGACTGATACAAAGCTCTCCCTCGCTCTCCATTTGGCTAATCTGACCATAATTCCTCCTGATTCCTGCTTACAAGCAAAAACTAAAGCATGAAGTACCAGTTACTTGCTCAATATGGAAGTGGTCAGATGATGCGGATGCTACGCTAAAGTACTGTTTTGCTAGTACAAACTGGAATATCACTGGATTAATCCAATGGCATTGGGAAGTATACCACCTCAGTCACCGGCTCCATCAATAAGTGCATTGATGACGTCATTCCCACAGTGACAGAACATACATTTCCCAACCAGAAACCATGGATTACAGGCAACATCCACACCAAGCTAAAAGCTAGAGATTCCGCTTTCAAGGAGCGGGACACTAATCCGGACACTTATAAGAAATCCCACTATGCCCTCAGACGAACAATCAAACAAGCAAAGCTTCAATACAGGACTAAATTGAATCCTACTACACTGGCTCTGATGCTCGTCGGATGTGGCAGGGCTTGAAAGATGTTACAGACTATAAAGGGAAACCCAGCCGCGAGCTGGCCAGTGACGTAAAACTACCAGATGAGCCAAATGCCTTTTAGGTGCACGTCGAGGTAAGCAACACTGAAGCATGCATGAGAGCACCAGCTGTTCCAGACGACTGTGTGATCACACTCCCCACAAATGATGTGAGCAAGACCTTTAAACAAGTCAACATTCACAAAGCCACGGGGCCACGGATTACCAGGACGTGTACTCAAAGCATGTGTAGACCAACTGGCAAGTGTCTTCACAGACATTTTCAACCTCTCCATGACCAAGTCTGTAATACCTACATGTTCCAAACAGACAAACCACTATAGTCCCTGTGCCCAAAAAAGTGAAGGTAACCTGCCTAAATGATTACCGCCCATAGCACTAATGTCGGTAGCCATGAAGTGCTTTGAAAGGTTTGTCATGGCTCACATCAACACCATCATGCCAGAAACTCTATACCCACTCCAATTCTCATACCGCCCCAACAGATCCACAGATGACGCAATCTTAATCGCACTCCACACTGCCCTTTCCCACCTGGGCAAAAGGAACACCTATGTGAGAATGCTGTTCATTGACTAGAGCTCAGCGTTCAACACCATAGTGACCACAAAGCTCATTACAGCCATTCAACTCTGTAGCTGTTTTAAATTCCCAATTGGCCTTATGGTGAAATCCCTGAGCGGTTTCCTTCCTCTCCAGCAACTGCCCTACTTTGTGAGGCATTGGAAAACCTCCCTGGTCTTTGTGGTTGAATCTGTGTTTGTAATTCACTGCTTAACTGAGGGACCAATAATTGTATGTGTGGGGTACAGAGATGAGGTATTCATTCAAATATGTTAAACACTATTTCTAGTCCATGCAACTTATTATGTGACTTGTTAAGCACATTTTTACCCCCCAACTTGCCATAACAAAAGGGTTTTTTATTGACACAAGACATTTCATCTTTTCATTTTTAATGAATTTTGAAAAATGTATAAAAACATAATTCCTCTATGACATTGTGGGGTATTGTGTGTTTGCCAGCGACACAAAATCTCAATTTAATCCGTTTTAAATTCAGGCTGTAACACAACAAAATTTGGAAATAGTCAAAGGGTGTGAATACTTTCTGAAGACATTATGATATGAATGTACATAGACAAACTTGTTTTCCAGCTTAGAAAGTATTTAATCTGTGTGAAAAACAGCAGGACTTGTAAAGCAAATTTTTACTCCTGAAATGTATTTAGGCTTGCCATAACAAAGGGGTTGAATAATTATTGACTCAACACATTTCTTCTTTTAATTTTTTATTAATTTGTAGGGCAGTGACAAAAAAAATATAAATTTAACCCATTTTGAATTCCAGTTGTACAACAAAATGTGGAAAAATTCATTCTGAAGGCTATATCATTTTTTTAACAAAGGGTGTCTGATTTCATTCCACTAAGAGCCTCATTCTATTACTTGATGGTTGGAATGGCTCAGAATAGCGTCTCCTAAATGAAGAGCCACCAGCTTGATGCTGGTTGTAACTAGAAACATGTTTTTATTTCAAAGGTGACTCGCGCACTGGAGAAGAGGCTTTAGGACCCCTTGATGAAATTCTGACCTGGAGGTCTAGAACAGCCAAGTCACCCAAAATATAAGTCAGTTTTCAACATCCATCCATGTCTGAGAATGTCAGGAGATGAAGTGAAAACTGGATCCTAGGGGAAACAGTGAGCGCTGTTCCCTTCATCTATCTCTGATTCTGAAGGTTGGATGTTTGAATCCAGCTATAAAGGTTGTTTTTGATATTTATGTTTTAAGCCTATCCCAAACCTTATCCCTTACCTTAACCATTCAGAATTAATGCATAACCTTAAGAATTTGGAGTTAATTTCTCAAATTAACCCTAATCTTTAAAATGCAGAGTTAATACCTACACTTAACCTTAAACACGTTGAAATGTTATACGTTTTGAACAACTTCAACATTTGACGTTTGAGAAACATTTAATTCTGATGTGAGACTGTGAGAGCTGGTAGGTCTATCAGTCTTCGCCTCTAATCAGGGACTGAATCAGACCTGGGACACCAGTTGAGTTGAATCTGGCAGTCCTCTGGACCTCAAGGCTTGTATTTGAGTATCCCTGGTTTAGGCGGATCACCATGCAAGAAGGTTTTGGAGGGACCCATTGGTTTAGTGAGAAAGCCTGCCACTGTGTGTGTATGTGAAAGAAACCTCAATTGAACCAAGGTGGGTAGCTGCTGGTGGTATCCTTATGTTATTCCAATCACACATGTATGTGTGTATTTGTACTTGCGTGCATTTGTGTGTATATGTGAGTGTATGTGTGTGTGCACACCTTTGTATACTGTATTGTTGGCCTGGCAACATGTAACGATTTTGAAGAAATCGCCTAAACACTCACACAGTCATCCTCTCTGGGAAAGCTTCTCTTGTAATGTATTGTGTGTGTAGCAACACTAGAACTAAAGCCCTACCAGAAATTTCACACCTGTTCCTCATCCTGCTTGGCACACGGTATGTGTGTGCATGTGTTACATTGAATTGGCCATGATTGGCCTGCCAATATTTCCCCCTGCACAGTGTAAGCAATATGTCAATCTCTGTTTGTATTTTCTCTTGCTCTCCTACCCCCCTCTCTCTCTCTCTCTCTCTCTCTCTCTCTCTCTCTCTCTCTCTCTCTCTCTCTCTCTCTCTCTCTCTCTCTCTCTCTCTCTCTCTCTCTCGGTTAGAGCATAAATAATCATGTCCATCAGTGTGTGAGTACGTAACTGCTTAGAGTGGTGCATGGAGGCAAGACAGATCTAATCATTTCAGGCAGTAAATCTGAATCTGAATAACTGATTTATTCATAGGTCATAGTACTAACTGATATTTACATTTTAACACACACTCTCCTACTGTCTCTTACCTTGGCCCAAAATTGTGTGTGTGTGCGTGTGTGTGTGTGTGTGTGTGTGTGTGTGTGTGTGTGTGTGTGTGTGTGTGTGTGTGTGTGTGTGTGTGTGTGTGTGTGTGTGTGTGTGTGTGTGTGTGTGTGTGTGTGTGTGTGTGTGTGTGTGTGAGAGAGAGTGTAAGGAACATATCTTTAAGTACAAACAACCACAAGAAGGTGCTGAGTAAAAGGAACACATGGGGTCCTTTTTTGTTTTGTTACGTATTCTTGCCAAGAGAGAAGGAGTCTTGATATTGACTAAATGCCTTAGCCATGACAGATCTGTATTCGTACTGGGACCAACTCTGACAACAAGAGATGATTGAGGACCTGAACAGGACACACACACACACATACTGAGATAATACATAGAGCTACAAAGCTCTTTATCCAGGCTTTGGTTTGATCAAGACAGCAAAATTGAATTATATTCTGAGAAAATGAAGCAGTCTGTCTTCAAATAGGTAGGCTAGTATCCTCATGGGGGTGAGGGTTAGATTTTAGGGTGAGGGATGGAGGGGGTGGGGACACCGAAGAAAATGTCAAATGCATCAGGTAATTTTATCATTTAGATTACATTTTCAAGTTAGAGTGGAATAGCAGGCACTTGTCTTCATGATGCCATTCGGTCTGGTCAGAAAGATGTCTTTCGATTTACATTAGATAACATGGACGGGGGACCTGATCCTCAATCTAGATCAGCACTCCTACTCTGAGACGTTCAATAAATACGGCTCATTTTTTGCCCTTGACTTCTCAGATCTCCATCTCTCTATTTCCTATTTTAGAAATAAATGTTTAAAAAAAGTCGTAAAATTATGAATGAAAATGGAGTCTGATTCATATTTTGGTATTTGCTCCATTAGTCCATTGTTGATATAGTCCCAAAATGTTTTGCATGTCAGCAATCAAGTTTTCAAGATATGTAACTTTCAAAATACAGTTTTTAATTTTAACTAGGCAAGTCAGTTAAGAACATATTCTTATTTACAATGACAGCCAAGGAACAGTGAGTTAACTGCCTTCTTCAGGGGCAAAACAACAGATGATTTTTACCTTGTCAGCTCAGGGATTTGATCTAGCAACCATTCAGTTACTAGCCCAATACTTTAACCACTAGGCTACCTGCTTCCCCTAGGCTAATCTGGCTTGTATGATGCATTTTGCATCATGTGATGCTGCGTTTGGCTTCATGTGATGGAAAATGCATCATAGGTGCAAATGTCGGTATTTTGAGGAGGCCTGGTCCTAGACCGCCATCCACTGGATATCTCTAGATATCTACATTTATTATCTGAATAATACTAAAACTTGGTCTTCAAAGCTATCACTAGATGACGCTGTTACATTATAAACCACCTCTTCATACAGGCAGGTGTTCGCTGTCCCTCTTTGCTTTATGGCCCTGAACCTGATCCACTACAGGCTTGTGCAAGCTTTTGCTCAAACATGCTGGAAAGAAGTAAGGCTGTGGCCAGTTCACTTGAGATTAACTTTGGACAAAAACGGACAATTAATAATGTCATCTTGGTAACCAACTCCAGTGTATATTTGGCTTTGTGTTTTAAGTTATTGCCCTGCTGAAAGGTGAATTTGTTTCCCAGTCTTTTGGAAAGCAGACAGAAACAGGTTTTTCTCTATGACTTTTCATGAGCTGAACTCTACTCCATTTATTTATTTCCTAAAATACTCCCTAGTCCTTGCCAATGACAAGCATACACATTACATGATGCAGCCACCACCATGCTTGAAAATATAAAGAGTGGTACTCGGTGATGTGTTGTGTTGGATTGGCCCCAAACATAACACTTTGTTTTACTTTGGTGCCTTATTGCAAACAGGATGCATGTTTTGGAATATTTGTATTCTGTACAGACTTCCTTCTTTTGACTCTGTAAATTAGGTTAGTATTGTGGAGTAACTATAATGTGAATCGTAAGTCGCTCTGGATAAGAGCGTCTGCTAAATGACTTAAATGTAAATGTAAATGTAATGAATGATCCATCCTCAGTTGTATCCTGTCACAGCCATTAAACTCTCCGGAAGCCTGTATCTTTGTAGTGTCTGGCTGTATTGATACACCGTCCAAAGTGTAATTAATAACTTCACGCTCAAAGGGATATTCACTGTCTCCTTTTTTAACCCATCTACCATAGGTTCTGTTGTTTGCGAAGCGATGGAAAACTTCCCAGGTCTTTGTGGTTGAATCTGTGTTTGAAGTTCACCGCTCAACTAAGTGACCTTACAGATAATTGTATGTAAGGGGTACAGAGATGAGGTAGTCATTCAGGAATCATGTTAAACACTATTATTGCACACAGAGTGAGTCCATGCACCTTATGTGACTTGTAATCACATTTTTACTTCGGAACTTATTTCAGCTTGCCTTAAAGTGGAAATTGTATTGAGACATTTATATTGGACAATTTAGCCACTACACACACAATACCCCATAATGCCAAAGTGTAATGATGTTTTTATCAATTTTTACTAATTAAATATTAAAAGTCAATAAGTCATTGAGTCAATAAGTATTCAACCCCTTTGTTAATCCTTTAGCCACAATGGAGAGGGGTGAAATGTTAGTCTAGACGCATTAACATCCCATGTCCAGAGTTTGATTCAAGTTGAAAAATAATACATTTATTTGTCGTTGTTCTGGATACAAAAATGCATTGAATTCTACCAAAACTAATTATGATCATTAAACTAAAGGAACAAACAGCATGATAAACATGGTCTGGCATGGTCAAAAGACTGTGTGCAGCCATTCCAGTCACTCCCAGTAGGCCTTGGAGCATGTATGCCTTCTAACTTCCTCCATTGGCCTGTAGAGGTGGTACACACACTTGACAGGGGACAGCAAACACACATACAACAGAAATGCATTGAATTGGAAACATGCCGATATACAATATGACATATTTGGCTCCTACAGTGTGTATGCCAGTGACACAAAATCTCAATGTAATCCACTTGATATTCAAGCTGTAACTCCACAAAATGTAGGAAAAGTCAAGGGGTGTGAATACTTTAAGGCACTGTATGTATACAGGGCATCATTATATAAACATACATAGACAAACATGTGTTTTCCAGTTTATAAAGTATTTAATCTATGTGAAAAACAGCAGGAATCTGCCTCCACATTGGCAAATAAAGTGCAGTAACCGACAGTGTAAATCACAATACTGTCAAAACCATAATAAAATTAAAAATTAAAGTTTTATAAAAACACCATAAGGATTGAGATGGCTTCTTCCCTTTGCCCAGAGCAGACCTACAAGCTACAGCCAACACCTATGATTTGATAAGGATAAGCTTGTTTCAGATTTGCACTGGTGTTAGGAAATTGATTGTATTGATGTATTGCCCTTAATACATTAAATCACCTGATCAAGATACAAATCATTCACATTTAGCTTTACAGACAGTAGTTATTACTCTGGTACCCAACAGCTTGCTGGGGTTTATCACACAGTATAGGCCTTTATGTCAGCCCTTGCAAAATGTCCAAAAAGGCAAACACACACACACATATATACATATATATATACTCCTGCCAGCAGTACAGCAGATATATATTTCTCTCACCATGTACTGTCTCTGTGGGTTTCTCTCAGATACAGCCCAGCCAGTGGCAGAGTGGGTAAACATTTCTCTGAGCAGTTATGAGGCTGTGGCCACGCAGAGACACATAAAAACGTGTGAAATCGATCAACTTTCTTCATCACAGTCCAAGTGGATTAGGTGGACTTTAGTCCAACTTTTTGGACTAATCCATATATACAGTACATTTCTCTTGAGTCTTCCTCAGAAATATATTTCTGCTAGTCTTGTTAGTGGCAAAGCGTATATATAAATATATGGCTAATGATGGGGTCAGTGACACAGAACGTCGGTCTCAAACTGCAGCAGCTGTCCCATGAAGGCCAGGTTAGGAGAGATGACCTGGCGTCGCTGCTTCACGAAGTCGAAAGCCTCGTCCAATCGGACGCGGCGGGCGTGGATGAGGTAGGCCAGACAGATAGTGGCCGAGCGAGAGATGCCGGCCTGGCAGTGCACCAGCACACGACCACCACTCTCCTTCACCGAGTCTGCAACAGAGAAGGTACAGAGCAGGGTAGTTAGCTTTGAGCTCTGTATTTTATCAAACAGTCTCAATAGTCTAAAATGGTTTCCTTCCTCGTCTCTTCAATCTAGATATATGTGAAAGAAATGTCCCAGAAATTGGCAATCTTTCACCTGTCCTGCGTTTTCAAATTAAGGAGAGGAGACAATGGTCGTGTTCCCCTGCTCAGACGTTGCTGACGCATGCCAGATCTTACAATGCCTTGATAGATACTTTACGTATCAGCTTACCACATCATATGTTATATTAATCTGGTGCACAACGCCACAGTCGATGACATGGCACACAACCATTGGTGGATGATTGCAACGTCTGAGCAGGGGAACCTGACCAATGTCTGCGTACCAAATTAGAAGAAGGTGCCTTTTGGGACACACCCAGAAGGTGATGCTAGTTGTGGAACTGACCTATGAAGGCGATGGCCTCGGGGAAGCGGGCTGCGATGTCTGCAGCCAGGCTGTCCTCTACAGTGAGTCTCATGTATTTTAGGTCCTCTTCATACAGGTTGGGGCTGGAGGAGGACACGTTGAGCACTGCCGTGATCCCCGCTGCAGTGAGAGTTTCGCGCCTTGAGGAATGAACTGCACTGCCCAGGAACAGGAAGGGGAGGAGCTCCACTGGACCCTCCTGTTAATCGAATACAAACCAACCAATCAAAAACAATAACCAACCAAAACATGACTTTGATTTCAATCCATGAAGGAAAAACATCCCAAACCAAATAAAGTAGTGGACAAATGCCTGAGAAAAGTGTCCTCATGCAACTGTTTCAGTTATTTTCCCAGTCTCTCACCTGATCATAGGGTGGTGTTTTCCGCCCTGTCACGCTAGGCTCTGGGTCCATCATTGCAGGGCTGTGTCCCAGCAGGCCTGGGGAGTTGAAACAGACTTCTGGATATTCTTCATGGAACCCCTCAAAGCCACCTGCCATTAAGAAACATTACAATGACACTCAGCAGCTTATGACATAACTCCTTACCTCTTCTGTACCAGATAGGAACATGACCTAGTTAGATGATGGTTTGTAGTGGAAATTATTTAAAAAATGTATGTAACGTAATAATATGGTTATTATAATATTTTGGCCTAAAAATATGAATTAACAACTCCAATTTTGGACTTTTTGGGGTATTCTTGTTTTATTTTGTAGGCCATTTGATTTCATTCAAAATGTATCTAATAGTCGACTTGTTTTGCTTTGTAGCTTGGTAAATCTCACCTTTTAGAAAGCAGATCTGTGCTGAGCTGGATTGGACATCGGCTTGTAAAGCGTTCAGCAGCATACTGGCCAAGCTCTCCCCTTTCAGTTCGGCCATAGAAAGGCTACTCTCATCAAGCACCACCATTGGCGAGAAATCACCCCTGCACAGCCGACCAAGGAGGTCCTTGTCCACGACCAACCACTCCAAACAATCAACGGAGCTCTTGGACCGACGCCGGAGCATTGAGTTCCAGTTGACATTGCGGGACTCAGAGATGTGAGTCCTGGAGAAGGCAAGGAAAGGCCGACAGTCCAGCAGTACACAGCCGCCTGAGGTGAACTGGTCCCGGGGAGTTCTGAGGATGTGGGCCAACTCAATACCAGTTATCTCCAGAGGCTCGCTGTTTGAACACATTATTTAGTTCTGGTCCCAAAAATAAACAGGTAAAAAAATTGTCGCTTTGATTTTTTTCTCCTGTGGAAGGTTATAGACTAGCCTAAAAGCAACAAAATGTTTGGCAAAACACACTTGTTCTTGATCAGAATATATTTCAAACTTGATCAACTAATTAAAACAATTTGACTTCAGTCAGAGAGTACTGAATGTGACTATTTCCATAAACAATTCACCTCGAAATTAGTACTAAACTGTCTTTACTTCTTGTTTCTTGTTAAGAGATGGGATGAGATTGGAGGGACAGGGTTTTATACCAAACTGCTACTCCGCCCTCTTTTTCCACATAAGGAGGACACATCACAGACGGACAGACCATATAAGCTCATCTGTCTGTACCGGAACTCCTTATAAGGTGTTTGACTTAAAAACTCGGATTTTCCAAAACCACACGTGGTGCTTGGGGTTTACCCTGTGTTTGTTCTAAATTACATCATGTTTTGACTTTAAGCACCCATTTTTAACACACACATCTCATTTAAACTGTTTCCATTGATTCACGGCTGATTCATTGAAATTGCAGGGGGGTAGCCTATGACATATAAAACATATTATTTTTACATGCTATTTTGTTATCAATCAAGGGTTTACAGATAAGTTTAGGGTTGGGTTAAAGGTTATGGTCAGATAAATATCTGTGTTTCAGTTCCCATTCTCTAGTTGTGTCCTTGCCTCTGGTTACAGTTGGACGTGTGAAAGTTGATTAGAATTAATACCTTGCTGTTGATTAGAATGGATATCCATTATCACTGTGGTGGAAAAATACCCCCAGACAGCCAGCCATCCAAACTACAGAACTGATATGTATATATATATATATATATATATATGACTTCTTTCTCTCTCTCTAAGAGTAACTTTTCATTAAGAAAACATATTTTAGCCATAGTTATAGTGAAGCAAGTCAATTATGGTCTTCATTTTGACAGTTTGTTTCAAAAGTTATATTTTTGTCATTTAGTAGTAAATCTCTCTCTTTTTCGCCCTCATGATGCAGAGGGAAGGTGCCTCTACGTCATCTCAAGGGAGGGATTCAGGGTGTCCGCTTTGTTATTGTTCTAACTGCAGATTGCAGCTTTAAATCAAATCAAATGTTATTTGTCACATGCGCCGAATACAGCAGGTGTAGACTTTACTGTGAAATGCTTACTTATGAGCCTTTCCTAACTATGCAGAATTAAAAAGTAAGAAAATCAACTATTTTGTGAATGTTGAGATTATAAAGAAAATGTGTCAAACACACAGGTGTATTGATGCATGTGTGTGAGCGCTTATGTAATGAGTTAGGCTATTCTGCACAGCAGAGAAGGATACATATTTACATCATACCCTATTCATAAACTGTTTCCCACCCCCTCTCTCTGGCTCCCTCCCTCTCTCTGATTTACATGTTAATCTGACCCCAGTCTGTTTGGAGTTGTCCCTAATCTGAGCTAATGTTCTGTAGAATTCCATTCATTAACCCTTTCATAGCATTAATTAACTATGTTATTAATAACTCTGTTTCAACTTTGGCTCCATTCATTCTTTACAACAACAATAGTGACCATGATTGTCTACCACTGGTGAGTCATAACTTTGTGCAGTGATGATGTATGTAGTTGTAATTATGGAGGCAGCAGGACTGTGGTACTATGCTAGAGTATCTACCTTCCATCAGCACAAAATACAGCTAAACAGTCATCTGACCTCCTGCTCCCTTCTCCACCACTTCCTTGTAATCCACAGCACATCCATTCACCGTTTCTCCCACTATTTTCCTCCCACTCCACTTCCTTTCTCTCCCTCCATCTCTCATCCCCCTCCCTTGTCTTTGTAAACTGAGACTGCACGTATTGTACCAGAGTGACACACACACACACACACACACACACACAGTTATAATTGCCAACAGGCACATACACGCAACACATATCATGCTTGGCAACCACTGAGCTAGCTTTACTGATATGCAATACAAACTGTCATGCTCTCCCACACAAAACCCAGAATATTACTCAGAGAGCTACAGTACAGTGTTTTATAATCCTTCCTTAAATAGAGACTGTGTGTGTGTGTGTGTGTGTGTGTGTGTGTGTGTGTGTGTGTGTGTGTGTGTGTGTGTGTCTACGCACCTGAGGGTTAGCATGGAGGTTAGAGTAACAGGATGTATGTGGTACAGCTTCCTGTAATGCTGACATGTGGGCGAACGACGAGAGGAAAACACCCCATGACCCACACTCTCACACACACACACACCTTTAAAACCTTCATCCTGGAAAATACACTTTGTTCATTTTCCAAATGAGTCAGTGAGCAATGCAATAGTGAAATGAATTATTGATGCCACCCTCACATGTAGGATGCTGTGGCTAACACTGAGGCAGTGTGACAAGTCTCTTTTAAAGTCAAGCATTGTCAGTAAAAGGGGCTATTCCATGAAGGTGGGAAATAAAACAAAAGAGCTACAGTAGTCAAGACCCTGTATCTCTTATTACTAATAAAGGTTAAGATAGGAAATTCAAATATTTTGAAAAGGTTTTGTTTTCAGTTTTACTCACTTGATTACATTGCACAAGTGAATGAAAACCTTGTGTGTATGTTCGTCAACAGTATTACTGCGCATATCAATGTTGAGCAAACATGACGCTTTGTAAAGACACACTGGACACTTAGAAGGAGCTGGTTTTTACAAATGGAATATTTTTTTGTGAGAGGAAACCATCTTTTGATTGATTGATTGGCTAATAACTCCAGTACAAAATACTGATGGTGATGATGAGTGAAGGGCCCTAATGTAGACTGTTTAACTTCTCTGTTATGGCCCTCTCTCACTCACGTGTCTCTCTCTAGCCCACTTTTTAATACTCTCTTTATCTGAATGAAAAGGGAACTTGAATATGGAAACGGTCTCTGTTTCCCCTCCCCCTCGCCTACCGTCCCCCCCTGCTCCCATAGTGGATTATCTAGAATTAGGTTAACGTTTGGGAATATTAATCTGAAAAAGTCTAATCTAGGAGTTTTACCTCCATCCCTCACTCCTCTCATCATCCTATCCCACGTGTCTATAATCTTCTCTCCGTTCAGAAAACCTTATTAAGGTCAATCAAGTGAATTAAATTAAATGATGTGTGTGTGTGTGCTACACTCTGAGATAGTTATTAACAGTGTCAGTATTAATTTACACCTTTTCTCTTAACTTTGTGTTTTTTTAAAAACTCAAAATCTTGTCCATCCCTTCTCATATTCCACATCAGTCACATTCTTGTTCCGCTGTCATCATCTCTTCCCTTCCCTCTCCTCCTCTTCTCTCTGTTGTCTCAGAGTCATCAATCTGGTGGAAGGACACACACACATATTGTTCAGACTTTATGGTCCTTCTGTGGCTCAGTTGGTAGAGCATGGCGCTTGTAACGCCAGGGTAGTGGGTTCGATTCCCGGGACCACCCATACGTAGAATGTATGCACACATGACTGTAAGTCGCTTTGGATAAAAGCGTCAGCTAAATGGCATATATTATTATATTATTATATATATTATGACATTATGTCATTCTATTCCCTCGTCAACTCTGACACCAGAAATGTGTCCTTGATTATTCAAGGAAAAAGTTTACATTTCTGTTACTTATCACTCTGCTGTATGTGTAGTATCTTTCCTATTTATTGTATTTCTGTATCTACTATTCCTGGCAACTAACAGTAGATACATCAAAATGTAACATCTGTTGGGAGGCTGTGGGATATGAGGGTAATGAGAAACAATTCTATCAATGCGATTTCCTACACAGGGAATATTTTGAATTTTGGAAGGGAAATGAGATTGGACTTGTCTGCTACCACAGAAGATCTGTCCTGGTTCCACAAATTTCACACGGCCAAATTTCTCAATTCATCTTTTGAACATCGATTCATATTTTTTCTAATTAATCCCTCCATCATCTCTCTCCCCCTCTCTGTCTCTCCCACTCATATTTTAAGCAATCACTCCCTCGGTCACTCTCTCCTCCTCCCCTTTGTCTTTCTCCCTCCCTCTCCCTCACCCATCATTCACTCTGTCCCCCACCTTTACCCTCCATCCCTCTCTCACCCAAAAGCAATAGCAAGGGCTAGGCTGATCATCAGACTCAGGGCAGTAACCATGATGATGATGACCAGCAGGAGGTCAGTGGGAGGGTGAGAAATGGGGGAGGCATCATAACTAGGAGGGAGGGAGGGCAGGGTGAGGAGAGATCTGGGAGTCGGGACAGGTGACGGGGTGACTGTGGACAAAAGAGAGGGAGAGGTGAAGGGTGATCTGGCCTATTCTGTTTCCAAACGTCTTTATTTTCATCCCATTTCATGCCTATTCTTACTGGAGAATTGTAACCTCTGAATGTCTATGCCTCTATCAATGCCTTTAACAAAGACTGATCTGTCCTCTTGAAGTAATCACCAATCTAACACAGCTGGATAAGTGAAAGCAAAGAATATAACTTTTAACAACTCTTATCACTTTAACATTGAGGGAAGGGAGAAAGGGATGATGCATTTCTGAAGTAGGCCAGGGGCTACATGTATTCAAACTGGCATACCAGTGAGCAGGAAGTGTGTGCGTGAAAGGACAGTTCCTTTGCCATCCGTTAGGAGGCAGCGGTACATGCCCTCCTCATCGACATGCAGCTGGTTCAGCACCACAGAGGAATCCTCAGTAACCACCAGCACTCTGAAATCACCCTCTGTCAGCTAGAGGGAAGTGAACAATGGGAAAGGGATGGATGAAAGTCAAAATGAATAACATTACATGTATGTGTTCAAAGCCAGAACACTTCAGTGTGTTTGTCTGTGCGTGTGTGTGTGTGTGTGTGCACCCTCACGTCTTACATTTGCAGTCCTTTGCGTCCCTGGAGCCCAGGTGTAGTGATAATCTGGCCGGCCCACAACTAGACTATGCCAGGGGAGGAAACAGTCCAACACTGCCTGTCCTCCCTCTGCTGCCTCCACTGGATACTCTACCAGAGAGAGAGAGGAGTAGGGGGAGGATTGGGGTAGAGGGAGAGAAGGAGGAGAGAGAATGAAAATGAGAGGGAGGAGGGAGTGAGGAAGAGAGAATAATGGTTAGAGGAAGGGAGGGATAGACAGTGGGATTGATTTAACCTCAGATTAGAATAGTTTGAACAGGTCAGTATTACCTAAGTCATCTATGACATTCAATAAGAGTAGACAGTGCTGCTGCATAAAGACACACACACACAGGCTCGCCCACGCATGAACGCACACATGGATGCACGGACACACACTCACCCCCGCAGTCCTGAGTGGTAGAGGGGCAGGTGTGCAGCTTGTACTGACAGGAAAGGCAGTTCATTACTCTCTGATACAGCAACCCTGCAGTTTAAAAAGACAGCACAATTCGTTGCTGATCTATAAAGTAATAACTGTAATGGCAGGGGTGTGTGTGTGTGTGTGTGTGTGTGTGTGTGTGTGTGTGTGTGTGTGTGTGTGTGTGTGTGTGTGTGTGTGTGTGTGTGTGTGTGTGATCACAGGCCAATAGGTGAGGTGAAATGATAGCACTATGGAAGGGGGTGAAAGGAATGGCAGGAATGACAAATTAATTAAATTGCTCATGGGCTTACCACATTTGTTTGGGCAGAGACCTGACAAAATGAAAACAAGACATTAGTTAAATTCCACTCTGTAAAGTGTTGCCATACACTGTTATTACAGAAAGAATCATAAACATATTACAGTGCCACTGATATTATTACTGTTGGTATTGTTGATATTAACACTAGGCTACAGCTGAACCAGTCACCTTTCTGGACAAAAGTCTGCAGGTGTTTCTCGAGAATTTTCCTGCCTTTCTCCAGAATTTGAATGGCCTCAAACGTCAGAGGCCCTTACACAGGGAGAGGACAGACAGACTGTAGTCAGTTTCACACGCACGCAAATACGCAAGCACAAACACACGCAGGCACACACACACCTGTGAGTTGGCTTCCCTGGAAACGGTCAAACTCACTCTGGTATTCTGTACTGGCCCTGTAGAGGGTGGTCGGGTCTGGGGGCACACACACATATTAACATGCTCTGTAACGCCTACTAAGAGGTCTGGACCTTTATGGCACAGTTGGTAGTGCGCTTGGCTCGTAAGTAACAACCACCTACCAATAACTCCGCTATACTGGTTGCTGGTGGTTGTGTAGGTGACGTAGGCGTAGTCTAGAATCTTCTTCAGTTCTATCTGGTCCTCTATGGTGGCAGAGGCAGCAGCCAATAGGTAGTCTTCATGGAGGAGCCTGACCCTGCGGTCACACTGCAGACAGGGTCTCCCCGCAGGGACACAGCACAGCAGGGACAGGAGACATAAAAGGCTGGGGACAGACAGGAGCCGGACAGACATGGCCCTATCTGCCTTTTCCATAGCTAACTTTACTGACACAGATGGAGAGAGATTGACCTAAGTTGTTTCAACCCCAAAGCGTTATGATGCTCTACAAATGCGTAACTCCATGGCAGCTGTTTTAATAGGTTGAACAATATACAACCTTCTAATATTGGAAGATAAAATTGTTGACTACTCACTAAAGAAAAGCAACTTAAGTGGTAGAATTTGAACTAGCACTAGAATTAGAATGAAGAATTCCATTTCTATGGCAGCAAGCAACACATAGTACTGTGAAGTCACTGACACTAAAGTTTGAAACACTCAAACACTTCATAGAAATATAATTCTACTGTGTTCCTGCAGTAACTTTACAGGGACATCACAACTGTCTTGCTTTGCATAGTTCAATGGGGGCCGAATGGGAACACTTTGTTAAGTTTGTGGCTCACTGCTGACACTCAGTGGTGGAAGCTGGGCATGTGCAACAGTGAAGGCCTGTAACTGCTGGATCAAATCCAGTAGAATAACATAACTGACATGATAATGTATAGTCATGGAGGGTCAATAAAAAGGTATTCATGATTGGCACCCTATTCTCTGCAGTTAAACACTTTTGACCAGGGCCCTGATCAAAAGCAGTGCACTATATAGGCCAGAGAATAGGGTGCCAGTTGGGATGCAGCAAAGTGTTTCTGTATTAAAGCCTTCATCGGGGTGTTTAACACTGAGCTATATATTGCCAGGGAATGACAGTAAAACAAATAACATAATAGGCTAACAATAATAGACAGGAGACAAACCATAAAAATGGATGGCATTTACATTGGCTGACTATATCTGTAATCAAAACCATACATATCAGAATGACTGGATGTGGATAAAGCAACAGAATGAACCCTATGTAACAAACCCAGGCTAAGTCCCAAATAAACAATGAAAATAAATTGTTTGATTTCACTATTGTAGTTCCAATTAGTTATTGTCAGGACCCGGTTACGAACTCAGGTCTCCGGTGTGAGAAACAGTCACTTTGCAAACTGAGCCACTAATAGTCGGCAGAACCCAGAAGATGAGGCAGACACAGCAGTACTGGAAACGGTGTTTTAATAAAGTAAAAAGGAATGTTCAGGCAAAAATATAAATCCACAACGTCAAAAGTAATTCCAAGAGAACAAAGGTAATCCTCCAAGTCAAAAAGGTAAATCCACAAGGTGGTAGGTACAGCAGAAAAAAAGCCTCAAAAATAAATAATATAATAATAATATAATAATAAATGCCATTTAGCAGACACTTTTATCCAAAGCGACTTACAGTCATGTGTGCATACATTCTACGTATGGGTGGTCCCGGGAATCGAACCCACTACCCTGGCGTTACAAGCACCATGCTCTACCAACTGAGCTACAGAAAGACCATATAAATAAATAAATAAACGAGAACAAAAGCAGAGTACCTCAAGAGAGTCCAACTGGCGCGACAAATGTTCACGGCGTCGCTGGGGCTGGGTGCTAACATTCAAACACAGAGCAAAGAAATGAGGAAAACTACGGGTTTAAATACATTCAAGGGAAAGAGGCACAGGTGCAAATCATAACTGGGAACAAGGGAAAACAAAAGGGTCAAAAGGCACAATGGGGGCATCTAGTGACCAAAACCAGAACAACCCTGGCCAAATCCTGACAGTTGTGTTCAACTATTCTATTTAAGTTTAAACATAACGTGTTGCTATAATAACAGATGAACTGACTCCATGTTTTTGGAAACCAGAATGTGTATGTGGCTTTACAATAAACAATGACTGGATTATAATGAGAGGAAAGTCACCAAGTGATAAAACCAACTAATCAATATTCCATGCATGTACACTAGTCATTGCAAATTATAATTTACATGTCAAGACACTTTATTTAAATTTAATTCAATAGCAAATAATAGTAAGGACGGTCTATTGATTAATACCATCGGAAAGTATTCAGACCCCTTGACTTTTCCCACATTTTGTTACATTACAGCCATATTCTAACATGGATTAAATAACAAAAAATCCTCAGCAATCTACACACAATACTCCATAAATACAAAGCAAAAACATGTTTTTAGAAATGTTTGCACATTTATTAAATTTAAAAATAAACAGAAATACCTTATTTACATAAGTATTCAGAGCTCAGGTGCATCCTGTTTCCATTGATCATCCTTGAGATGTTTCTACAACTGATTGGGGTCCACCTGTGGTAAATTCAATTGATTGGACATGATTTGGACAGGTACACACCTGTCTATATAAGGTCCCACAGTTGACGGTGCATGTCAGAGCAAAAACCAAACCATCTTCCATCGAAGGAATTGTCCGTAGAGCTCAAAGACAGCATTGTGTCGAGGCAGAGATCTGGGGAAGGGTACCAAAACATTTCTGCAGCATTGAATGTCCCCAAGAACACAGCGGCCTCCATCATTCTTAAATGGAAGAGGTTTGGAGCTACCAAGACTATTCCTAGAACTGGATGCCATTCTGGACACCAAACTGAGCAATCGGAGGTCCTCTGTGGAGATGAGAGCACGTTACAGAAGGACAACCATCTCTGCAGCATTCCACCAATCAGGCCTTTATGGTAGAGTGGCCAGACGGAAGCCACTCCTTAGTAAACGGCACATGACAGCCCGCTTGGAGTTTTCCAAAAGACACCTAAAGACTCTCAGACCATGAGAAACAAGATTCTCTGGTCTGATGAAACAAAGATTGAACTCTTTGGTCTGAATGCCAAGCAACAAATCTGGAGAAAACCTGGCACCATCCCTACGGTGAAGCATGGTGGTGGCAGCATCATACTATGGGGACGTTTTTCAGCGACAGGGACTGGGAGACTAGTCAGGATCGAGGCAAAGCTGAACAGAGCAAAGTACAGAGAGCTCCTTGATGAAAACCTGCTTCAGAGCACTCAGGTCCTCAGACTGGGGCAAAGGTTCACCTTCTAACAGGACAACAACTCTTAAGCACACAGCCAAGATAATTTTGAATTTTTAAATATTTAACCTTTAACTAAGCAAGTCAGTTACGAACAAATTCTTACTTACAATGACGGCCTACCAAACCTGGACGATTTGATTCGGCCTGGTTTCGAACCAGGGACTGTAGTGACGACTCTTGCACTGAGATGCAGTGCCTTAGACCGCTACGCCACCCGGGAGCCCAAATGCAGGAGTATCTTCGGGACAAGTCTCTGAATGTCCTTGATTGGCCCGGACTTGAACCCGATCGAACATCTCTGGAGAGACCTGAAAATAGCTGTGCAGCAACTCTCCCCATCCAACCTGACAGAGCTTGAGAAGATCTGCAGAGAAGAATGGGAGAAATTCCACAAATACAGGTGTGCCAAGCTTGTAGCATCATACAAGCTTGAAGAAGAAGCTTGAAGAACAAGAAGAATCGATGCTGTAATCGCTGCCAAAGGTACTTCAAAGTATTGAGTAAAGGGTCTGAATACTTATGTAAATGTAGTATGTCAGTTTGACATTTTTAGAGATTAGCAAACGTTTCTAAAAACACGTTTTTGCTTTGTCATTTTGAATACTTTCCGAAGGCACTGTAAATACAGTTAAATACCCTCTTAAATATTTGGGAACCTTATTTGTTGTTTTTATTCAATTCAGTTGGTATGAGAACGGTAGCCCCTATCTGCAAAAGCAGGGCGTCTGTGGAAAGCTGAGTATCTTGGCTATTGATCTGTGCCTTAACAGTTTTGGTCTGACTTACTACCATATATGGGCATACAAATATATAAGGCCAGGCCGAGCCGATGACCTAATTTTAAGGTTTTTCGACGGTGACATTCCGAGGGGTTCGTGCTGACTGTGCGGAGATTGTGACATCTGGTTAAACTGCATCCCTTGACAAGGCAAGAACAAGATGACTGGAGAAGTGCAGTATTATCATAAGGAGACGTATACTTGGAATATGTTGGAGGAATGGAGGGAAAAAGAGAGGCAGAGGACGTCTGAGAGAGAGAGAGAGAGGGGAAGAGGGTGAGCTTGAGTCAGTAAAGAAATGTCGGGAAAAGGGAGATGGTTTGTTAAAGAAGAATGGTAGAAAGTGGAAGCAGGGTGAGCTGACAGGAGAAGTGGAAATATATGAGGTCGAAGTATCGGAGGTGGGTGACGTGGTGAAGTTCTCGGAGCCTGAGGCTTGTACCGAGGGTCACGATAAAGAGGCGTCTGTGACAGTAGGGTTGAAGTCTTTGGAAAAAGTGGACACTTGCCTTTTGTCTGATCCAGTTGTGGTTTCAGGGTGGGTGAAAACAGAGTTGGGTGGGGTGGAATCGGTGAGGGTAACCAGAAGTCTTCTTGTGATAATTGTTTGTGTTTCTGCTGGTCAGAGAGAGAACGCGATCCGCGTTAAATGAATGGGGGAAAGAAATGTGAATTGTTTTGCTCTCAAGTGAAGGGCGTGATTACTGGCGTATAAGTAAATGTACAAGTTGACCAAGTGAAAGGGAAGATTCTCGATGTTTGTGATGCTCGTCGTTTGGTGCGACACAGACAGGGTGATGAGACAGAAGAGTTATTGTCTGTTGTTTTGATGTTGAGTCTTTACCCGACAAAGTGATTTTTGAGAACTTATTTATCCTGTATGAGCTTTTCTGCCGAATACATTACATTGTTACAAGTGTCAAGCTTATGGGCATGTGGCAGAAGTGTGTAGGAGGGAGGTTCCAAGGTGTGAGAAGTGTACAGAAGGACAAGAGACAAAGGATGTGTAGCATTGGGGAAAGTAGTGGAATGTGTGGGTGCCCATGGGGCTGGGGATCAGAAATGTCCCGTGCAAGAGAGGCAGGTTGAGGTTTCCAGGGTTAGAGTAGTGCAGAAGTTGTCATATGCTGAGGCAGTGAAGAAAGTAGAGGGAGATGGGTCAAGGGGGAGTGATCCTGAGAGTCGTGGTGTAAGTAGATCTGTACCATATATGAAAATGTACTTACAAGCATCATCCTCATGGAGAGACTTTCCAGATTTCAGACCTTTAGATAATGTAAAACACGCATCACATCTTGCGTTTGGTTCTGACTACATTGTATAATGAAAATACGACATATGTTTAATTATACAAGACAATGGCTTTTACGATTGAAAAAAAAATTAACACAAATTTGATATGTAGCCTTGAGCTACATGGTGGTCTGGTGAATCCTGTTTTGTTGCTTGGCCTGAAAGGGCATGTTTATCAGACCACCTTAGTTTCTATTTAACGTGCTAATAGAGAAGCTTCTGTTACTACCGTTATGTATCTGGATTTAGCAACCACATGTTTATCTGATATTAATCATTCCTATGGCAACTATGTTGCTATCTAGGTGTAATCTCGCTATTTGATTAAAGGCTGTTGTATCGGACGCCCCTAGGAAGCGGGAACGCAACACCCTGCTACAACTCAGCTCCCCGTGGAGTGAAAAAAATATATTGGATTGTAGGTGTGAGTAAGGATGACAAAGGGCAGAGAATTTACCGTTTACTGGGAATTTATTCCTTCACACGGTTAATTTGGGGAAAAGGGGCTGAACAGAACCAAAGCAAAGAAACTAAATGCCACAGCCCCCTCTCCTGCCTTACCTGCCTACCCACTACTTACATAACTTAGCACCACCTGGTGCGCTAACCAAAATACAGGGGGTGGTCCACCCAGGTCTTTCCTAGTGTGCATAGACAGTTAATACTACTGGGTATGTATGCCCGCTGGCCTCTTGCCTAAGCACTCCATAAGTGCCTTCCCCTTCCCCCCTGGGAACAAATATATACAGAATATTACAAACTACTTCACAAAAAAAACTCTGAGAAACAACTAACACAGGACATAACCATAAGCTCTCTGAGCAACAACTAATACAGGACATACCAATAAGCTCTGTCAGCAACACTAACCAAAATACAGGACATAACCATCAGCTCTCTGAGCAACAACTAATACAGGACATAACCATCAGCTCTCTGAGCAACAACTAATACAGGACATACCAATAAGCTCTCTGAGCAACAACTAATACAGGACATACCAATCAGCTCTCTCAGCAACACTAACCAAAATACAGGACATAACCATCATCTCTCTGAGCAACAACTAATACAGGACATACCAATCAGCTCTCTCAGCAACACTAACCAAAATACAGGACATAACCATCAGCTCTCTGATCAACAACTAATACAGGACATAACCATCAGCTCTCTGAGCAACAACTAATACAGGACATACCAATAAGCTCTCTGAGCAACAACTAATACAGGACATACCAATCAGCTCTCTCAGCAACACTAACCAAAATACAGGACATAACCATCAGCTCTCTGAGCAACAACTAATACAGGACATACCAATAAGCTCTCTCAGCAACACTAACCAAAATACAGGACATAACCATCATCTCTCTGAGCAACAACTAATACAGGACATACCAATCAGCTCTCTCAGCAACACTAACCAAAATACAGGACATAACCATCATCTCTCTGAGCAACAACTAATACAGGACATACCAATCAGCTCTCTCAGCAACACTAACCAAAATACAGGACATAACCATCAGCTCTCTGAGCAACAACTAATACAGGACATAACCATCAGCTCTCTGAGCAACAACTAATACAGGACATAACCATCAGCTCTCTGAGCAACAACTAATACAGGACATAACCATCAGCTCTCTGAGCAACAACTAATACAGGACATACCAATAAGCTCTCTCAGCAACACTAACCAAAATACAGGACATAACCATAAGCTCTCTGAGCAACAACTAATACAGGACATACCAATAAGCTCTCTCAGCAACACTAACCAAAATACAGGACATAACCATCAGCTCTCTGAGCAACAACTAATACAGGACATAACCATCAGCTCTCTGAGCAACAACTAATACAGGACATACCAATAAGCTCTCTGAGCAACAACTAATACAGGACATACCAATAAGCTCTCTCAGCAACACTAACCAAAATACAGGACATAACCATCAGCTCTCTGAGCAACAACTAATACAGGACATAACCATCAGCTCTCTGTCAGCAACACTAACCAAAATACAGGACATAACCATCAGCTTGCTCTCTATGTGTCTCACCTCTCTGATGGGCTTCAGTGAAACATGGAAAAAAATCTCACCTCTGATTAGGTCACACCCTTTGATTATATGCATAAAACATGTAGCCCTGTCCCATCCTTACAACTATATTGTTTAAAGAAAATACACGCAACAATCTTGATCTCATGACAGTAATGTTGACTTTCTTTTCTTCTAGATATCCCTCCGTTCTGATTTTAATTATTATATCTTCAATTATATATAGATGACTTTGTGGTTCATTTGATACTTTTGTTGATTTATTTCTATAGGCCGTAAACTCCAGTGTTTCCTTTTTCTATTTTTACAGGATGTTGAACTTTTTTTATGTGCTTAAGTTGAGTCTCCTTCAGTTTCCCAGTAAGTGACCATTTCTTCACATTTAACATCTAAAACCACGAGGCAGTAAGCTGCTGATATCATCATATAAACAAATTTGGTGCTCTTTACCATAATTCAAATTGTGTTTTGTCTCTTATAAGATGATGTCTAAGAGCAAAAAAACATAATCCAGTGGCCATTTGCTCAGATATCCCCTGTCAAGACCCTTGGATCAGAGGGACAAGGACTATGACTCCTTCACTTCCACCTTTCACTTTGAGAACCCTCTATTTCCCCCTCACCGCACCCCCAAACCTGTCCCTCCTCCACTGCTCCGACCCACACCACCACCCCCAGACGAGGACCCATACAGGCCCATTAAGCCCCCTAATAACTCTGATCTCTCTGTCCCTCCTTTCAAAGGCGCTGTCCAACCTATCACAGGTATTGTGTATATATATCCTCCCTGTTTTCTTAGTGGAAACTGTGATCTCTTATGTGGCCCTCTGCCCTTCCCCCCACCAGCCCTAGCCCTGTGCACCCAACCCTCAGACTCCACACGTGGGGACACAGACCATGGTGTGCCCATACAACGAAACGGAATCCCGAGCAGCCCGGAGTATTCATTCTGCCCTCTGCCCCCAGTGGCCAACCAGACAGATTGGCCCCCATCCCGCCCTGTAACCCATATTTGTACTTCCTTCAGGACAGAGCACAAACACGAGGGCGGAGGCAGCAGAGGGACTTCCTGGACCCATCTTTGTATTCCCATCTGAGGTGGCCACTGGGATGGGCAACAGTGGGGTTAACATGTTGTCTCCTCCCCTACGACCTGACTCTGTTCCTCCTCCCATCCTCATTTACCCTGGTGTTTTTATTCCCATCATAGGAGAACTTCAGACATAGATAATCGCCTGCTGAGATTCAGACTTCACTGATTCAAAGTAGTTTTCCCCAGTTCACTCCACAGATACCCAGCTACTTTTGTATTGAAAGTAGCTGGAGATTAAACTAAATAAATGTATAATGCTGACTATTATATAACAATCCACACTGTCAATTGTTGGGTCTTTCTATACTTAATGCATATTTCTGTTTACCATTGGATGTAAAACAATTATCTGCAATAAATGAATAAAACTTGTGTGTTGCGATTTTACAGCGTATCTGTGCACATTTTGGGAAGAAATACTACCATTTAATTAATGAATATTAGATAATGGCATTTTAATGTGCAGCATGATTGTCGCTTCTCTGCTTCAGGAAAATGTGTATTGGTTTATTTGTTTTTCTGTGTTTACGCAAATCATTCCTGAGGAATGAGGGTGTTCCTTTGGTTTGGTGGTATGATATAATTAAAAAATCATTCTTCCTTTAATGACTACTGTAAAGTCTTGACAGAATACTGCCCTGGGTCTAAAATTCTGTTTTAGTAGTTGTTTACTGGGCTTATAGTTTTTTTCTTCAAATTACATTGGTTCGTGTGTCTGTATGGTATTTCTGTTACTCTCTCATTCAACACTTTGGGGGATTTAATGTTGAAGTTTCTATTCTTCAAATATAGACTAGACTAAAGTATATACCAGTATTGCCATATATACCAGTAAATGTGTCAGCAAATGTAATGAATTATTATGGAGTGACACTTGGTTTATCCCACGCACCAAATCATGCATATAAGCATACCCCATTCATACAGTGTCTATTGTTCATTCATACATCCCATTTGATTCTATAGTATTCTTATTAGTGCTGGATATACAGCAGGAACAGGAACTTTTAATTTGTATTCATTGGGACTGTATACCCCTTCCTTTTTATGCTGAAGAGGAGAGGATACTCAACCCAATCAAGGTAATAATAAAATTGATTTTCTACTAGTCTTTGGCATATACAGTTGTATGAAAAAGTTTGGGCACCCCTGACAATTTCCATGATTTCCATTTATAAATAATTGGGTGTTTGGATCAGCAATTTCATTTTGATCTATCAAATAACTGATGGACACGGTAATATTTCAGTAGTGAAATTAGTTTTATTGGATTAACAGAAAATGTGCAATATGCATCAAAACAAAATTAGACAGGTGCATAAATTTGGGCACCCCAATAGAAAAATCACATCAATGTTTAGTAGATCCTACTTTTGCTAAAATAACAGCCTCTAGACGCTTCCCATAGCCTCTAATGAGTTTCTGGATGAAGGTATTTTGGACCATTCCTCCTTACAAAACATCTCCAGTTCAGTTAGGTTTGATGGTTGCCGAGCATGGACAGCCCGCTTCAAATCATCCCACAGATTCTCAATGATATTCAGGTCTGGGGACTGGGATGGCCATTCCAGAACATTGTACTTGTTCCTCTGCATAAATGCCAGGGTAGATTTTGAGCAGTATTTTGGGTCGTTGTCTTGTTGAAATATCCAGCCCCGGCATAACTTCAACTTTGTAACTGATTCTTCAACATTATTCCCAAGAATCTGTTGATATTGAGTGGAATCCATGCGACCCTCAACTTGAACAAGATTCCCAGTACCGGCACTGGCCATACAGCCCCACAGCATGATGGAACCCCCACCAAATGTTACTGTGGGTAGCAAGTGTTTTTCTTGGAACGCTGTGTTCTTTTGCCGCATAACGTCCCTTGTTATGACCAAATAACTCAACCTTTGTTTCATCAGTCCACAGCACCTTATTCCAAAATGAAGCTGGCTTGTCCAAATGTGCGTTTGCATTCCTCAAGTGACTCTGTTTGTGGCGTGTGTGCAGAAAAGGCTTCTTCCGCATCACTCTCCCATACAGCTTCTCCTTGTGCAAAGTGCGCTGAATTGTTTAACGATGCACAGTGACACCATCTGCAGCAAGATGATGTTGAAGGTCTTTGGAGGTGGTCTGTGGGCTGTTTTTGACCGTTCTCACCATCCTTCGCCTTTGTCTCTCCGATATTTTACTTGGCCTGCCACTTCTGGCCTTAACAAGAACTGTGCCTGTGGTCTTCCATTTCCTCACTATGTTCCTTACAGTGGACACTGACAGCTTAAATCTCTGCGATAGCTTTTTGTAGCCTTCCTCTAAACCATAATGTTGAACAATCTTTGTTTTCAGGTCATTTGAGAGTTGTTTTGAGGCCCCCATGTTGCCACTCTTCAGAGGAGTGTCAAAGAGAACAACAACTTGCAATTGGCCACCTTAAATACCTTTTCTTATGATTGGATGCACTGGTCTATGAAGTTCAAGGATTAATGAGCTCACCAAACCAATTGTGTGTTCCAATTAATCTGTGCTAAATTACAGGTATTCAAATCAACAGAATGACAAGGATTTTTGCATGGCCTATTTTTCACATCTGATTTAATTTCATACAACTTAATATTGCTACACTAAAAATCTTTGTCTGGACAATACCCCAGTACTCAGCTTTTATTAGAAAATGAATGGCATGCCACTGTGATAATTTTCTGTGACGACAGAGTAAATTATTATGCAGCCTCAGATTGGTGGCCAAACTTTTTCATACGAATGTAGTGTTGAATGGTCAAATGGTCCTGTGTTTTGGACAATCATATCACATGACCTGGATTTGAACATTTATTTATAGCTTTTTCAACAATCTGTCTCCTTTTCTTTTTATGTCAGATGGTCCAGCTCCATCCGCAGATAATTGCTTTAATTTTTTGGTGTAATTCTAATTCCTGGCTTAAAATAACAGTTAAAATCTAGGTCATGAGACATGACAGTTCAAAACACATGGCCCTATAGAATGAATAATTGTGGTCCTTCTGTAGCTCAGTTGGTAGAGCATGGCGCTTGTAACGCCAGGGTAGTGGGTTCAATCCCCGGGACCACCCATACGTAGAATGTATGCACACATGACTGTAAGTCGCTTTGGATAAAAGCGTCTGCTAAATGGCATATATTATTATATTATATATTAATAATGTTAAATTATAATGTATTCAATAAACCAACATTGTTTGTCAAGTTTACTATGTTAAAAAAAGTGACATTTATTTTACCCTTTCAGAAATGAAGGAAAATAAATTGGAGATTTTGAGGACCGCCTTCTATATTTTATTTGTGGCAACAGTAGCATCTTCAAAACCAGTAAGAGTGCCCCTGCCGTTTTCCATCATCTTTATTCTTAAAAATCTGTCATTCTTATAATGTGCACAATGACAAAGTCAGTGAATAGAGACTGTGTCAAAAGTGTGCTATTCTATGTTTCTACACTCAAATAGTATTTATATTTGTGAAACCAGGTCAGTCTACATGGATTCCAATTCAGAAGCATGATGGCTGACAGCCTGGAATCGTCTGAGTCCTCGGAGTCCAGCAAGTCTTCCTCAGAGAATGGTCAGCCAATGGTCGCTGGCACTGAGATCGCAATACCAGACACTCAGGAGGAGACAGACCCACCAGACAGTGAAGCTATAGCCTCTGAAACAGCCTCAGAAGTTGATGATGCTTTAATTGCTTCACAAACCACACTTCAAACGGATGCCTCATCAGCAGATGCACTAAATGGGACAGACACTGAGGCTACCTCACAGCATCCAGTCATCATCGCATTGACTGATTCTCCCAGTCTGACTTCTGATAATGTCACAACCCATATACGGTCTATGGTCACAACGGCTCTGCCATCAATCACTGACACAGCCACAATTCAAACATTATATGTGGGCACAACTTCTCCCCCGGGCCCATACCACATACCCATTATGGAGCAGCCAACTCCTCCACCAGTCTCCCCAATACCAAGCCTAACTCCCCAGCAGCTAGTTCCATTGGGAACCACTGATGACATAGCTGGTGTGCCAGGTTGTTTTACTGTAGTATACATAACCAGCCCTCATGCTCAGCCAGTTCCTGTTCGAGGTGATAACATTTAAAGCAGAGAGGAAGTTATTATATCATTGATTAAAGTCAGACATAAAAACTGGCTTCTTTTTTTCATTTGTCTTTATGAACATATGAGCACATTGCAGCCACATAGTGAGCTGGAGGGGCACCTGTGCTGCAACTGGCTGAAGCGCTCATGAAAATGATTCACTATAATATTTTGCACTATATAAGTGATACATATGTAGATGTACTGTACTTTATATTGCTCAGTGTCTTCCATGAGTCAGTCTCACATGTATTTGTATTTTTTCCCATCTTTTATCGTGTGATTTATTTTGAAAGGTGACACAGATTGCATTAACACTGTCAACAACATTTTAGTCTATTTGTAAAAGAGGACCCACCATCTGTAAATAAATGCTCTTTAAACATTTAGAAAAAGGACAGAAGTCAGAAAGAGTACCTTTTCGTGTGCTGCAGGATATTTTGGGGCTTTTGATTATACTGCAAAACTTATTACAGGCGATTTGCAGATAATGCCAGCTGTTGGGCATTCTTTGTGACTTCCATTGTGTCCTCAGTTATCATTGAATGAATGAATGATGATACATTCCTGTTTTAATTTTGTACTGTAAAGCTTGTCTTGTATACAATTGAATGTCTGACCCAGAAAGACAGAGACCCTGGAGCAGATGGTGTTTAACTTCTGCTATGAATGCAATGCAGTGAGTGAACAAGTGGGTGTTGTTTTTTTCCCCGGTATTACAGAGACACTGTTGTTGAGAGATACCAAAGCTCATGGCATGAAGTATGTTTGCCACCGTACAACACACATTGATAATTTACTTGTGACACACAGACACAGAAAAATATTTTTCAAATAGCTTCACTACTTGGACCCCAAATAAACATTTTAAAGTTGTACTTTTTCATATTCCTGCATGGAACGTATAGGAACCATAGACCAAGCTGGACCCTTAATGGTCAGCCTACCATACAAAAGGCAGCAGAAGGTATCTAAATGCATCTGCTACGTTGTCTAGATTATAACCTGCAACCAGGTTAGCCCCCTGTTGTCCTGAGATGATAACAGTCTGTAATCTGATGCATTGCGAATGTTAAGCTCTTGAGCCGCTTAAAACCACTTGTGGTGTAAAATTCATACTCATCTGATAATGTGGACAGAACACCATACTAACATTAATAGCCTGGTCAGAAATTACCTCTATTTTGTAGCACTTATTAGGCACTGTTTTTCAAAACTCCCAACTGACATAAGTAAGCTGTTGTTGTCCTCATTGGGAATTGTATTCATTAACATTTGAATAACATCTTATTCAAGTACCTGTGAAGATGTATGATATTCATAATTTGAATCCACTGTACATAGATTAAACACTCTTTACAATCCATTTAGAGGTCCTATTGAAATCCACGTAATCCTATGGTATGATACTGCTTGTGACTGAGTACTACACCCTAATAAGTCTTGATTTGTGTCTAAATACTATAATGACCAGGTCATTAGGTCATCAACAAACACTATTTCTACATGTTCTTCACTTAAATACAAAAACATTGTAGTGAAAATAAAATGAACAAATGCTTGTGACTAGGGATGAGGTCAATTATAGTTTGTCAGAACTCTTTTAATCACATTTCAATTTAGATTGACCCGTCCCCGACCCTCAATACACAGCTCTATTCAAACATCAAGGCTATAACAAGTTCAGCTTAAGTCCTTACTTGCTTTAACCAATAGACTGGTATGGGAACAGAGGAGAAACAGAGGAGAAACAAAACAATAGACTGGTATGGGAACAGAGGAGAAACAAAACAATAGACTGGTATGGGAACAGAGGAGAAACAAAACAATAGACTGGTATGGGAACAGAGGAGAAACAAAACAATAGACTGGTATGGGAACAGAGGAGAAACAAAACAATAGACTGGTATGGGAACAGAGGAGAAACAGAGGAGAAACAAAACAATAGACTGGTATGGGAACAGAGGAGAAACAGAGGAGAAACAAAACAATAGACTGGTATGGGAACAGAGGAGAAACAGAGGAGAAACAAAACAATAGACTGGTATGGGAACAGAGGAGAAACAGAGGAGAAACAAAACAATAGACTGGTATGGGAACAGAGGAGAAACAGAGAAGAAACAGAGGAGAAACAAAACAATAGACTGGTATGGGAACAGAGGAGAAACAGAGAAGAAACAGAGGAGAAACAAAACAATAGACTGGTATGGGAACAGAGGAGAAACAGAGGAGAAACAAAACAATAGACTGGTATGGGAACAGAGGAGAAACAGAGGAGAAACAGAGGAGAAACAAAACAATAGACTGGTATGGGAACAGAGGAGAAACAAAACAATAGACTGGTATGGGAACAGAGGAGAAACAAAACAATAGACTGGTATGGGAACAGAGGAGAAACAAAACAATAGACTGGTATGGGAACAGAGGAGAAACAGAGGAGAAACAAAACAATAGACTGGTATGGGAACAGAGGAGAAACAGAGGAGAAACAAAACAATAGACTGGTATGGGAACAGAGGAGAAACAGAGGAGAAACAAAACAATAGACTGGTATGGGAACAGAGGAGAAACAAAACAATAGAGGAGGGAAAGAGGAGAAACAGAAACAAAACAATAGACTGGTATGGGAACAGAGGAGAAACAGAGGAGAAACAAAACAATAGACTGGTATGGGAACAGAGGAGAAACAGAGGAAACAAAACAATAGAAACAAAAAACAAAACAATAGACTGGTATGGGAACAGAGGAGAAACAAAACAATAGACTGGTATGGGAACAGAGGAGAAACAGAGGAGAAACAAAACAATAGACTGGTATGGGAACAGAGGAGAAACAGAGGAGAAACAAAACAATAGACTGGTATGGGAACAGAGGAGAAACAGAGAAGAAACAAAACAATAGACTGGTATGGGAACAAAACAATAGAGGAGGGAAACAGAGGAGAAACAAAACAATAGACTGGTATGGGAACAGAGGAGAAACAGAGAAGAAACAAAACAATAGACTGGTATGGGAACAGAGGAGAAACAGAGAAGAAACAAAACAATAGACTGGTATGGGAACAGAGGAGAAACAAAACAATAGACTGGTAGGGAACAGAGGAGAAACAAAACAATAGACTGGTATGGGAACAGAGGAGAAACAGAGGAGAAACAAAACAATAGACTGGTATGGGAACAGAGGAGAAACAAAACAATAGAGGAGAAACAGAGGAGAAACAAAACAATAGACTGGTATGGGAACAGAGGAGAAACAGAGGAGAAACAAAACAATAGACTGGTATGGGAACAGAGGAGAAACAGAGGAGAAACAAAACAATAGACTGGTATGGGAACAGAGGAGAAACAGAGGAGAAACAAAACAATAGACTGGTATGGGAACAGAGGAGAAACAGAGGAGAAACAAAACAATAGACTGGTATGGGAACAGAGGAGAAACAGAGGAGAAACAAAACAATAGACTGGTATGGGAACAGAGGAGAAACAAAACAATAGACTGGTATGGGAACAGAGGAGAAACAGAGGAGAAACAAAACAATAGACTGGTATGGGAACAGAGGAGAAACAGAGGAGAAACAAAACAATAGACTGGTATGGGAACAGAGGAGAAACAAAACAATAGACTGGTATGGGAACAGAGGAGAAACAGAGGAGAAACAAAACAAAGACTGGTAAACAGAGGAGAAACAAAACAATAGACTGGTATGGGAACAGAGGAGAAACAAAACAATAGACTGGTATGGGAACAGAGGAGAAACAAAACAATAGACTGGTATGGGAACAGAGGAGAAACAGAGGAGAAACAGAGGAGAAACAAAACAATAGACTGGTATGGGAACAGAGGAGAAACAAAACAATAGACTGGTATGGGAACAGAGGAGAAACAGAGGAGAAACAGAGAAGAAACAAAACAATAGACTGGTATGGGAACAGAGGAGAAACAAAACAATAGACTGGTATGGGAACAGAGGAGAAACAGAGGAGAAACAAAACAATAGACTGGTATGGGAACAGAGGAGAAACAGAGGAGAAACAAAACAATAGACTGGTATGGGAACAGAGGAGAAACAAAACAATAGACTGGTATGGGAACAGAGGAGAAACAGAGGAGAAACAGAGGAGAAACAAAACAATAGACTGGTATGGGAACAGAGGAGAAACAGAGGAGAAACAAAACAATAGACTGGTATGGGAACAGAGGAGAAACAAAACAATAGACTGGTATGGGAACAGAGGAGAAACAGAGGAGAAACAAAACAATAGACTGGTATGGGAACAGAGGAGAAACAAAACAATAGACTGGTATGGGAACAGAGGAGAAACAGAGGAGAAACAGAGGAGAAACAAAACAATAGACTGGTATGGGAACAGAGGAGAAACAAAACAATAGACTGGTATGGGAACAGAGGAGAAACAGAGGAGAAACAGAGGAGAAACAAAACAATAGACTGGTATGGGAACAGAGGAGAAACAAAACAATAGACTGGTATGGGAACAGAGGAGAAACAGAGGAGAAACAGAGAAGAAACAAAACAATAGACTGGTATGGGAACAGAGGAGAAACAAAACAATAGACTGGTATGGGAACAGAGGAGAAACAGAGGAGAAACAAAACAATAGACTGGTATGGGAACAGAGGAGAAACAAAACAATAGACTGGTAGAACAGAGGAGAAACAAAAAACAAAACAATAGACTGGTATGGGAACAGAGGAGAAACAGAGGAGAAACAAAACAATAGACTGGTATGGGAACAGAGGAGAAACAAAACAATAGACTGGTATGGGAACAGAACAGAGGAGAAACAAAACAATAGACTGGAGGGAACAGAGGAGAAACAAAACAATAGACTGGTATGGGAACAGAGGAGAAACAGAGGAGAAACAAAACAATAGACTGGTATGGGAACAGAGGAGAAACAAAACAATAGACTGGTATGGGAACAGAGGAGAAACAGAGGAGAAACAAAACAATAGACTGGTATGGGAACAGAGGAGAAACAAAACAATAGACTGGTATGGGAACAGAGGAGAAACAGAGGAGAAACAAAACAATAGACTGGTATGGGAACAGAGGAGAAACAGAGGAGAAACAAAACAATAGACTGGTATGGGAACAGAGGAGAAACAAAACAATAGACTGGTATGGGAACAGAGGAGAAACAGAGGAGAAACAAAACAATAGACTGGTATGGGAACAGAGGAGAAACAGAGGAGAAACAAAACAATAGACTGGTATGGGAACAGAGGAGAAACAGAGGAGAAACAGAGAAGAAACAAAACAATAGACTGGTATGGGAACAGAGGAGAAACAGGCCCAGTACAAGTGTTTGACTGGATCTGTGTGTAGACCTTTTAATCAGCAAGTCAATAATCTGATATCCTATAAGAGGATTCATTTTCCAAGCCAAGTTATGTCAGACAATAAAATGGCTGTTGAGTTCTTTTATAGAATGAATATCTCCTCTACGATCACCATCACTATATTCTTGTCAGTGTTATTGTATATAATTGTTCTCCATGTGTAGTAACATAATTCATGTAATTGAATATATGTCAAAGTGAGCTTGTGGCCTTGATTCTAATAGGCTAAGAGAGACCACAGACACCTGTTGTCCACTCTGACAGGAAGCATGTTAACGTCTTAAAGTCCTTATCCTCTTTAAACACCCCCACACCCTCTTTGTTCTCCTGCAGCACAGAGGTCTCTGTGTCATTACAATCTGGCAATAAACAATTAACAATAACATTCAGACTATTTTCTGGAATTATGTGAAAACCAAAATGAATGTATTGTATCGCAAGAGAATACAAAAATCCCCTCGTTGGAGATTCATTAATTCAAATTCTTAATTTGTCCCCTAAGCCTAAAGAAACTATCACCTAATCTTTACATTCTTAAGAGACAATGGATTAGCCTACACCTAGATTACTCAATTGGAGCAGTGCTTGGCCAGCGTTCATGAACGCATGTGCTCAGCAGTATCAGTAATATGTAATAGATACAGTGGGGAGAACAAGTATTTGATACACTGCCGATTTTGCAGGTTTTCCTATTAACAAAGCATGTAGAGGTCTGTAATTTTTATCATATGTACACTTCAACTGTGAGAGACGGAATCTAAAACCAGAATCCAGAAAATCAAATTGTATGATTTTTAAGTAATTAATTTGCATTTTATTGCATGACATAAGTATTTGATACATCAGAAAAGCAGAACTTAATATTTGGTACAGAAACCTTTGTTTGCAACTACAGAGATCATACATTTCCTGTAGTTCTGGACCAGGTTTGCACACACTGCAGCAGGGATTTTGGCCCACTCCTCCATACAGACCTTCTCCAGATCCTTCAGGTTTCGAGGCTGTCGCTGGGCAATACGGACTTTCAGCTGCCTCCAAAGATTTTCTATTGGGTTCAGGTCTGGAGACTGGCTAGGCCACTCCAGGACCTTGAGATGCTTCTTACGGAGCCACTCCTTAGTTGCCCTGGCTGTGTGTTTCGGGTCATGGTCATACTGGAAGACCCAGCTACGACCCATCTTCAATGCTCTTACTGAGGGAAGGAGGTTGTTGGCCAAGATCTCGCGATACATGGCCCCATCCATCCTCCCCTCAATACGGTGCAGCTGTCCTGTCCCCTTTGCAGAAAAGCATCCCCAAAGAATGATGTTTCCACCTCCGTGCTTCACGGTTGGGATGGTGTTCTTTGGGTTGTACTCATCCTTCTTCTTCCTCCAAACACGGCGAGTGGAGTTTAGACCAAAAAGCTCTATTTTTGTCTCATCAGACCACATGACCATCTCCCATTCCTCCTCTGGATCATCCAGATGGTCATTGGCAAACTTCAGACGGGCCTGGACATGCGCTGGCTTGAGCAGGGGGACCTTGCGTGCGCTGCAGGATTTTAATCCATGACGGCGTAGTGTGTTCCTAATGGTTTTCTTTGAGACTGTGGTCCCAGCTCACTTCAGGTCATTGATCAGGTCCTGCCGTGTAGTTCTGGGCTGATCCCTCACCTTCCTCATGATCATTGATGCCCCACGAGGTGAGATCTTGCATGGAGCCCCAGACCAAGGGTGATTGACCGTCATCTTGAACTTCTTCCATTTTCTAATAAATGCGCCAACAGTTGTTGCCTTCTCACCAAGCTGCTTGCCTATTGTCCTGTAGCCCATCCCAGCCTTGTGCAGGTCTACAATTTTAGTCCTGATGTCCTTACACAGCTCTCTGATCTTGGCCATTGTGGAGAGGTTGGAGTCTGTTTGATTGAGTGTGTGGACAGGTGTCTTTTATACAGGTAGCGAGTTCAAACAGGTGCAGTTCACACAGGTAATGAGTGGAGAACAGGAGGGGTTCTTAAAGAAAAACGAACAGGTCTGTGAGAGACAGAATTTTTGCTGGTTGGTAGGTGATCAAATACTTATGTCATGCAATAAAATGCAAATCAATGACTTAAAAATCATACAATGTGATTTTCTGGATTTTTGTTTTAGATTCCGTCTCAACACTCACAGTTGAAGTGTACCTATGATAAAAAATTACAGACCTATACATGCTTTGTAACTAGGAAAACCTGTAAAATCGGCATTGTATCAAATATTTTTTCTCCCCGCTGTATGTATCACTAGCCACTTTAAACTATGCCACTTTGTTTACATACCCTACATTACTCATCTCATATGTATATACTGTAGTCGATACCATCTACTGCATCTTGCCTATGCCCTTCTGTACCATCACTCATTCATATCTCTTTATGTACATATTCTTTATCCCTTTACACTTGTGTGTATAAGGTAGTAGTTTTGGAATTGTTAGGTTAGATTACTCGTTGGTTATTACTGCATTGTCGGAACTAGAAGCACAAGCATTTCGCTCCACTCGCATTAACATCTGCTAACCATGTGTATGTGACAAATAAAATTTGATTTGATTTGATCAGTTGACAAGGATGCAGTTGAGGTAACGGCAGTCCTTAATCTGCCCAAAACAACACTACAGAAAACCTATTGATGAATTCATGAAGGGGAGAGTTCATGTATCAGTTTGTCTTCATATACTCAGTTTGATGACACATACCGTATACAGACTTGTTTACAGACTCTAAGGAAGTGAGTTGATGAAGTGTGTTCACTGACAGACATATGTGTATTTATTAGGGATCCCCACTCTTCCTGGGGTCCAAACACATTAAAGCACTTACATTACACACAGGGCCAGAGGAGCTTGGGAGGGGATAATGGTATGTAAATATTCTGTAAGCACATGGATCCTCTGTCAGCATCATTGATGGGGCCGTGGCACGCAATGCATCCCGCTAACATCCTCTGCATGTGCTTAATCAGAGGGGGGTATTAAAGTAGAACAGTAATGCTCCCAGATTTCAATCTGCCGTCTGCTGTATAGCCCACGGAAGGCAACGACATGGGAAGCACCGGGAGGATGCTCAACCTTTGGAACAGGAGGCAGAGCCTCTTCCCTAACTACAAAGTCACCGGGCCTAGTGCTGAACTTAGAAGACCCTCAGAAGACAGCACCCTTCCATTCACCAAGGACAGCTGTATAAAAGAGTGGAATTCCATGCAGGAACTGAGCAAGGACATTTATGACATCTACTCTGAGTATGAGGATGAGGAAGATGAGAAGCCTTTGGCTCTTCTTTCAAGGCTGGCTTCACCCACCAAGAATTACAATCTCAACATCAATGTTGGGGGAAAGTCCTATCAGATAGCTTACCGGTTGGCGGCCAGGTACCCCAAAACTAGGATAGGGCGGCTTGCCACCTATACAGACCACAACAAGAAACTGGACCTGTGTGACGATTACCAAGTCAAGAAAAATGAGTACTTCTTCGACAGGGACCCAGAGATTTTCAACAACATCTTCACCTTCTACAGAACTGGGGTGCTGTGGATAAAAGATGAGCTGTGTCCCAGAAACTTTCTGGAGGAGATCAACTACTGGGGTGTGAGGATCAAGAACACCCACCGCTGCTGCCGGATTTCCTTTGAGGAGCGACAGGACGAAATAAACGAGCAGCTGAACATCCAGAGAGAGCTGGAGGCCGAGGTGGAGATCGAGGAGAATGAGGAGCTGTTTCAGGACATGTTCATGGGCCATAACCGCAGAGTGATCTGGAACCTAATGGAAAAACCTTTCTCATCTGTCCCTGCCAAGCTCATGGCCTTGGTCTCCAGCCTGTTTGTCCTGGTATCCCTGGTGGCAATGACACTCAACACAGTAGAGGATATGCAGTACAAGACTCCCTCTGGCCAATTGAGCGGGAAGACCTACTGTGAATTTGTGGAGTCTCTGTGCATTGCTTTTTTCACCATGGAGTATCTGCTCAGGCTGGTGTCCACACCTGACCTCCAGACTTTCGCCAGGAGCATGCTCAACACGGTGGACCTGATCGCTATTCTACCTCAGTACCTGCAGCTGGCTTTGGAGTGCTTTGAAAACAATGACTATGTGAAGCACGAACACGACATGAGGACAGTTGGGCAGGTGGGGAAGCTGGGCCAGGTGTTGCGGATTATGCGGCTGATGCGTATATTTCGTATCTTGAAGCTGGCGCGCCACTCCACCGGACTGAGGGCGTTTGGCTTCACACTCCGCCAGTGCTACCAGCAGGTGGGCTGCCTCTTCCTCTTCATTGCCATGGGAATCTTCGCCTTCTCTGCCATGGTCTACACTGTGGAGCATGACGTGCCCCAAACCAACTTCACAAGCATCCCCCATGCATGGTGGTGGGCTGCTGTAAGTATATTAGTTCACAATAGACCGTTAGGAGTTTTTTAAAAGTCAAACTTTCATTCTCTGTAGCTTTATATTCAGCTTTATTTCTGGTGATCTTCCAGCGATGATGCAGGGAGGCTCAGGTCTGGCTTCAGGTCTGTAGTGTGTCTGGTCTATGGCTCGCTCTGTAGTCACCTCACAATACTACCTACTGCACTGTGTACTAATGGCTGTCAGTGGCCACTAACTGAATGATAAGCTTAAACACTGATCAAAGTACCAGTAACTGTTTCATATGAACTGCATGGCCTGACATGATTTAAATGGATGGTTTATATGGTTCCTGGATAGTGTCTTAATACTATAATGCTATTACAGGGTGGACCTTAGGTCAGCGCACCTCCATTAGAATATGTGTATCTGTCCATGTCCATGCCTGTTCACATGAAGCATGCCGTATGTGCTTAATTATGATCAACATTCTGGACATAAAGTCAGGCCACTATTAGGCCCTGTATATATCTTTCTGAAAGGGTATGATAAGAATTTCTTAAGTCGTGACTGAAGTGGGACAGATAACACTTTTACATTTTCCCTGTGAAAGGGGTTCAAGTTCCATAACTCTTGTAATTTCTGCCCTCCAGGTCAGCATCTCCACCGTGGGCTATGGAGACATGTATCCAGAGACCATCCTGGGGCGTCTCTTTGCTTTCTTCTGTATTTCCTTTGGAATCATACTGAACGGACTACCCATCTCCATCCTCTTCAACAAGTTCTCAGACTACTACGCCAAACTGAAATCCCACGAGTACACCGCAAACATGAAGAACCGGGGGAAAATTAGGTTTGCCAAAAGGACAGCAATGAAGATCTCACTTTGTTGTGGAGTTGGACACACTACATGATGCTACAGCTAACTGTTTAGGACTCTATAAGACACAATATCTGCCTGATCTTTCTTACATTGGCAACATATATAGTATCGGGTTGAATAAAGTAATGTTAACTTTGAAATTGCTGAAAACCCATGCACCCTTTTGTCTTACCCATCAGATATGCTTCCCCAGGGGTGGAAATGGGAGGGAGTCTGGGGGAAGGGGGTTCTGGACGTGAAAACGTTTTGCGATGTAAAATGTTGCATTTCACATTGAATTCATAGATTTTACATTGGAGGGATACAGGAGTGATTTTCTTTCTCCATTTCTACCCCTGCACTTCACACATATTATCAAATGAGAGTGCTTCTCCCCCAAAAGGTAGGCCTGTTAACAATACCATATAGACAGTGCATTGTCATAAAGAGCTCCACAGCTATGGAGCAACTTGCCCTGTCAGGTCAAGTTGATTCTATTTGCTCCTTTTTTATATATATTTTTATGCATTTAATGATTTAAACACTTTCTACTTTGCTTAATGTCCTTTATGTCACATGCTGCTTCTCAGTTTTTATTTGTATTTTTTGAACACTTGAATAACATGGAGCTTTAATGAGATTTGATTTTGCAATCATATCTTGTACGCTCAATAAAGAGAAATAATGCTACATGATTTTTGTATGTGCCGTTATATTACTGCTGCAGAGGCAAACATGGTCACTCACTAATAAAGCAATGATGTGTACATTTTGCAACGCAATGTGATTTAAATATGTCCACAGTTTCAGCCCCCCCACCCCCTCACAGGTTTTCTGGCAGGCTATTCCAGAGGCTGTGAGCATAATAACTAAAGAGAGGGGTTGTTGTAAATGTGTCCACACCTGACCTCCAGATTTTCGCCAGGAGCATGCTCAACAAGGTGGACCTGATCACTATTCTACCTCAGTACCTGCAGCTGGCTTTGGAGTGCTTTGAAAACAATGACTACGTGAAGCATGACATAAGGACAGTTGGGCAGGTGGGGAAGCTGGGCCAAGCCTAAAGGAAGAGAGGGGTTGTTGTAAATTGCTGCCATTCATTTGTCATGCCGAGCAAGATTGAGGCCAAATCCCAGATGGAAAAACTAAACAACATATTTTACCTACTGATTGTGAAGGTATGTTTTGCATCATTAAAATAGGCTTTGGAATGTATGAACACTTTACCATGATGATAAGCTTTCTGTAGCAGCAAATACATTCACTACAGCAGGAGTAGATCCCATACTCTACTAATCTGTCTGATCCTGCCCAATTAGCCTGCTACCTGGCTGAAGCAAAGACCCACAAAAGCTTGCAGCTGCTGGCATCTTGTGGTTAGTGTTGATAGAGCAGAAGGTGGTGAACGATTTTAATAAGTCACACTTGATAATCTAGAACATTTAGCTCAATACTCGGTTATGAAATTTAGGGTTATAAAGTTTGATAAAATTAAGATATTTTTTGTAATTTTATAAAACATATGAACCACGAGTGAATTTGAAGGGGGGTTTCACTAGTTATCACAGCCACAAAGTTAAATGTCCATATCGTAAAAATTCATGACAACAACAAACATGAGGTTTTTGGTCTTAATGTAAGGTTAGGATTAGGCATACAATTAGCAATGTGGTTGATGTTAGGATTAGGTTTAAAAATTGATTTTAAAAAGAGACATTGTTGAAATAGAAATGTCTTTGACATTGTGGCTTTGGTAACGCTATATGGGATCATTGGGACTGTTTCATTACAGTATTTTCAATGGTTTAATCCATGATTAAGGTTAGGTAAGGGTTATGGTTAACGGGAGGGACATCCCAAGGATTCCAGATAGCGCTAACAAAATTAGACACCGGCAATTTCCCACAATCCTTTTCATCAGTAGAGTGACCTCTGGTGCTGTTGTTGTGCAAAATTTCGGAGCAGGCTAACCAACACAAACCAGCAGCAAAATGGTCCCTCCAGTGGCAGTGTCACCGCTTATTAAGGTTTGTGGCAACACATTTGTGTAACATGCTGTTGAAAGTAGTTTTGTTTAAAAATAAATCGTGAATTGTTTCCTAATTTGCAGCGAATAAGTTGCATAACAATGCTGCATTGTCCGAGACCTCTGCCAAACTAGACAGCTGGCTAACTAACAACCTAGCTATTGGAATAATTAATAACGTTAGCTAGCTACATTTTCAACACATAGCTATTACTTCCAAACCTGCAATCATTTGCGCATGTTATGCATCAGCTGACAGTTTTGACATTGCATGCAGATTGTTGTTGTGGACTACCAAGTGGCGCAGCGGTCTACCCTGGTTCGATTCCAGGCTGTATCACAACTGGCCGTGATGGGGAGGCCCATAAGGCGGTGCACAATTGGCCCTGTGTCGTTGGGATTTGGCCTGGGTAGGCTGTCATTGTAAATAAGAATTTGTTCTTAACTGACTTGCCTAGTTAAATAAATGTGAAATAAAAAAGCCCGTGAATTAGCTAGCGTTTGTCTAATGTTAGCGTTAAATCATTGCCTGAGTGATACTGTCTGATATGCGTAATTTGTTTCTCATTACAGACCGCAAGGTACTCAGCTTTGTTAGCTGGTATAGTATTTGGCAAGAGGAGATATGGTGAGTTGTGAACCTTAAATAAAGGTTTTGCATTGACTCACACTGTGCAGACAGGCGGCATGCCGTATGGACGCCTCAGGTGGTGGCATACTAACGTTAGAGTACAAATGTCCTATACTGTGGCCACAGACTAACGTTAGCTGAACTAGCAACCTTAACATTGAAGCCATGCAGACACTGACCTCCAACTTGTTGAAAACCTGCAATAACATGGGATTCTTCATAGTTGTAAACATAAATAGATTATCATATGGTGTTTGATTTTTTTTTCAGAAGTAATTCCATTTTAAGTTTTGATTTTAACACTCTCTCCCCCTCTAAATTAATTTCAGATGAACTAAAGCCTATTGCTGCAGAGGAAAGAAGGATTGAGGAAGAGGAGAAGAAGGTTCGTGAAGAACAAGAGAAAATTGCCAAGGCGCTAGCAGAAGGTAAACGTCCATGTTTGTTTTTAAGAGATTACTGGCAAATTTGCTCTCATGTTTGTCCTTTTAAGTAAACACATTTGCATGCTTGGATATAGGTCCATCAATAGGTATTTTGCATGTTCTATAGGAATAGCCTGAATAACAACATATGGCAGTAAAAACAGCTGCTTTATTTTATTCAACACTTGATTGTTTCTGTATAGAAACTTGACACCTACTTTTTTTTCTGGTCTCTCACTACAGCCAGTGAAGAGTCCATTTTGAAATGAGCTGGCACTGGGAGAAGTTACTGTGAAGCTCTTCACACTGCTCCTGTATTGTTCCACTCTTATTTTCCTGGATATACTTGGTCCAAAATTCTCCGGCACAGTTATTTTACTGACGTGTGCACTCTAACCGATAAACCCTCACTTGGTCTGGAGACCAAATATAGTTTTTTGTAGTCATTTACATGGCATATAAAATAATGGCTTGCTATTTGGATTCAACTGTAATATCACAAATGCACTATTGTAAGTAAAGTTAAATGTTTGTACCCTTGTTACACACCCTCATGACAATGTCATACATGCTACTTGATAAATAAATGGTAAATATTTATTCTGTCTTTGAATCATCATTCTTTCATCCTTTCTCCATTTTCCTTGCACTTGCTTCAATAACTTATTTTTTTTTGTCACACTTCCTTTGTTTTTGAGTAATGGATATGCTATAATGGATCCCCCCCCATTATTACAAACATTATTACATGAAACAAGATCGTACTGTTCTGTGTCATGGCCATGCACGTAAATAGGACGACTGTGGTTTGCTGTCATGACTGGAGTGGAGCAGACCCTTGACCTGGAACTGTGTTGTCATGGTCGAAAGCCAAAGGTGCCAAGACGCAGTAATTCAAGCTCATCCCCAGGCAACAATGACAGAAGTGGTTAATTATAGAAAAAGACAAATGCTTTATTTGTCAACTATATCTATAGTGCACAGTATATATTAGCAAGGGATGATCCAATGTATGGCTTTGCTCACTGAAATAATTTTCAGAAATGACACTTATGCACCCATTTCACCTGGCGTCAACCCTCTTGTATAATGTGCTTCAGCGGTCTGTCCAAGAACATTTTGTCTGGGATTACAGAACCAAACTGGTGCAACAGATCATGTTATGTAACCCAGGGGCATTAACAGTCCCACGTGGACTGTTAATTTCATAAAGCATGTATTCTTACAATTGAATAATTGTTTACTCTTCAACTGCCTGAACTTGATATCCAATCCCTGATTATTAATCATTGTTCAATGAATATGTTACCAACTGATAAGACATGCATGTCATTTATTTCCATGTCACTAAAGAACTATCTAATACCTTGGTATTGCCATGCCCATATGTAAACAGTACTTTGGCTTGGCTAAGGTAAACTAATTCCCTAGATATGCTTTCTCTGTGTTTAGACTAGAAAATACCCTTGCTACAATTACATAAAGCCATTTCATTGTGTATGGGAGAGTGCAACAGTTTTTGGGTAGGATTTTGTTAACTGGATTAGTAATAGATTAAGATTTAACCCTCCACTTAGGACCAAGATGTGAAAATATAATCAGTGAGCTCGTCTGTGCCTTGTGTATATAAGGATTCTAGACAGAAGAGAAACGCATACCTGCAACTTCATCGAAGCTTAACCTCTTGCTTTGTCCCTGAAAAGGTACGTTTTTGCTACTTTTCGTGGGAATGTTAAAATGTTGCTGTGAATTTATGTTATGGGCTTTTTATAAAAATGTAGTTACCAATTGAGAGGACCAGCTATTGTGCTTTATCAAAATATTGATTTTGTTTTTATTACATATGAAGTTATACTTATGGAATTTGTCTCTTCTCTAGAAATGGACTTCCATATGCTGGCCCTTGTGGTGGTGCTCCTGGCGGGTCTGGAGCAGAGTTGGGCTGCCTCCTGTGTGGTGGACAGCTTCAATGTCAAGGAGGACTTTGACCCCAAGAGAGTGAGTAAAACAAACAGTCCTCTATAGAAGACCAAACTGTCCTGCAAGGCCCTACATCTGTTTTTATGTGCTAGTGCCACAGTACACAGCTAGAAAAATAGTTGCAACACTCCTGCTCCAGTATGGAGGAAATAATAATTGCCTAGGCTACCTGCAAGGCTCTTCAACCAACCAGTTTATCTGTGTGTGCTCCAGTACGCAGGGAAGTGGTACGCTCTGCAGAAGAAGGACCCTGAGGGACTGTTCCTCCAGGACAACATCTCAGCTGAGTACACCATCGGTGACGACGGCTCCATGGTCGCCGCCTCCAAGGGACGTGTCACACTTTTTGGGTAAGAGCTGCCTGGAGGTTATTTCTGATGAAATGGTAAGTCTTAAAAGTAGTAATAGTCTTAAATGGAACATGGCTTTCCAAATCTGTGTATAAGGGTCAAACTGAAAACCTTACATCTACTACATGTTTGTAACTTAGCCATTTTACATGAATACTGTATCTATGATAAGTTGATTGGAAATACTTTCCCCTATTTACAGATTCTGGGTTGTGTGCGCTGACATGGCTGCCCAGTACACTGTGCCAGACTCTACCACCCCTGGAAAGATGTTCATGAACTACCAGGGCCTGGCCAGCTATCTGTCCAGCGGAGGTACGTCTACTAAATATACCGTTATACACAAATACACTTACAGATGCAGAAATAACAACTAGTAAGCTGCGCACGATACTCACAATACTCTCCTCTTCTCTCAGGTGACAACTACTGGGTGATTGACACCGACTATGACAACTATGCCATCACATATGCCTGCCGTACCCTGAAGGATGATGGAAGCTGTGAGGATGGCTACTCCCTGATATTCTCCCGTAACCCCCGTGGCCTGCCACCAGCCATCCAGAGGAGCATTCGCGCCAAGCAGGAAGAGATCTGCATGGCTGGACAATTTGAGCCCGTGCTGCAGTCTGGTATGGGTTACATTTTTCATATTTTATTTATAAAGCCCTTACATCAACAATTGTTATGAAATGCTTTATAGTAATCCGGACTACACCATCAAAGAGGAAGGATCAGTGTTGTCTGCATTACTGTAAATGCTGAGTGCCGCCTTTAAACATTCACTGAGAGTTACTTAACTCATCTCCTACTCAACAAATATTTATGACCAGCATAAATGTGCTTTGTACAACTAAAGCAAATGTTTATTTTTGGGATGTCCAACAAATTTAGCATCCCAGTTGACCCTCTTCTGATTTTTCTCTGCTCAACAGGAGCTTGCTGAATGTCTACTATGAAGGAACTGCTGCCAAGGGATCCCTACAACGTGCTGGCTTGGACAGAGATATTTACTGATGACTGAAGAGGGAAATCGCATAAGATTTTTTTATATAAAAATTATATTATGCCCCTCATGTACAGTACCAGTCAAAAGTTTGGACACCTACTTTATTTTCTACATTGTAGAAGACATCAAAACTATGAAATAACACATATGGAATCATATAGTACCCAAAAATGTTAAAGTGAAGTGAAGCTGGTTGAGAGAATGCCAAGTGTGCAAAGCTGTCGAAGGTTAAATGCAGCAACTTTGAAGAATCTAAAATCTTCTGAAATTTTTAACACTTTTTTGGTGACAACATGATTCCATATGTGTTCTTTCATAGTTTGCCTTCACTATTATTCTACAATGTAAAAATGTAGTAGGTGTCAACATTTGAGTGGTACTGTATATAAAAGTAATTGTACATTTGAGCATGACGCCTGCACCAATCCAATGGAGGTAGACTCTACATCACATTAACACCACTATGTTATTGCTCATTCACTGTTCGCAACAATAGAGTTTAAAGAAACTTAGTTGGCTTGGTGAGTACATTGTCCAGGGGAAAAACATGAGCATTGTAATGTTATCACTGTCTCATGAGCATTAAAAAAATATTCAAAAATGGTAAGTGGTTTTACTTATTGATTGTGAAATTACAAAATATTTGTATGGAAAAATTATTCCATGTAAACAAACATATCAGACTAAGTCAATAATGCTGATTTATATTTTCTGAAAGTAAAAATTTTACAAACAAAATATGCTTTTGTACAATCAGTCATGGTGCCATGTAGGAAACACTAGTTACATTTTAGTTTTCCTCTGAATATTTCTCAGTCAGTGAATATTCTCCAGTTCTTCCCCAGTAGTCCACAGCTCGTACTCTGTAGCTACCACTAACCTCCAGGTTTTCTGTAATCAAATGACACATTTTCAAATGTGAATCCACAATGCTTAATACAGGCCAACTATTGCATAAGATCACAAAAGAAAGTTAACTTTCTAAACCATTTTTACCTGGTGAATATACATAGGACGTGAAAATGGTATCCCGGGTGTTTACCCTCTTGAATTCTTCCTGGTCTTTGGAGAACTCCACCTCAAAAGTCTTAATGCACCTACAAAAAAATAAGACATGTCAACTCACCACTAAGTAGAAGAGCCCCCCCCCAAAAAAAAAGTACTTACTTGGAATTTACACAATCATCTTTCCACACAATCATAACTTGGCTTTTTGTGATGCTGATGAATCGCAATCCATTCACCTTATAGGAGATCAATAAAATACAGTTAGGGTGTTGATGATTTAACAGGACAGTTTGAAAATACCATCCTAAGAAATTAATTAATCACCAAGGTGTGGATAATACTGTCATCAAAGCCCATGTCAGCTGGTGGCACTGACCTGGTCTGGTGTGGCCTTGGGCTGGGCACACACATGTATGAGGAGGACAGAGGGCACATAGAGCTTGGCCCACATGGTCAGGATGCCTTCAGCAGGGAAGGGCAGAGGTCCATCCACCTGAGGATCCTAGGGTTAAATCAACAAACCATTCAGCTCAGCTACAATGGCTGTAGTTCATTCCATAAAAAACTGACCATGTTCATACATTGATGTCACTTAAAAAGAAGAGGAATTTATGATGTGATTGACTGAAATACAAGCTTAGTTATTTGAGAGAAATGTTATTTTCATGGAAGAGGGTGTTTTTCTTTGTACCTCAATGTTCCTCAGCTGTCTGAACTGCTCTGCTGTGGGGTAGTCTGGGCTGCCCATGCTCTGCCACAGCTGGGATGGGTTGGTCACATTGTTGTCCAGGTAATATGTTACATACACAAGTCCTAAAGTCAAAATCACAATTCATGAAACTGCTGAAGTCACTATTTTGCTCATCTACTAACAGTTCAAATCCAATACTTACGGAACTGCTAATACATTTGAATCCAACTGCAATTTTGTTTGCAACATCAAAGAAAAATTTACGGTTGACTATATACAGTGCTTTCAGAAAGTATTCAAACTCCTTGACTTTATCCACATTTTGTTACGTTACAGACTTATTCTAAAATGTATTCAATTGTTATTGTGTCAATATACACACAATACCCCATAATGATAAAACAAAATGTTTTTAGAAATGTTTGCTCATTTATTACAATTAAACTGAGACATCACATTTACATAAGTATTCAGACCCTTTACTCCACACCTTTGGCAGCGATTACAGCATTGGGACTTCTTGGGTATGACGCTACAAGCTTGGTACACTTGTATTTTGGGAGTTTCTCTGCAGATCCTCTCAAGCTCTGTCAGGTTGGATGGGGAGCATTGCTGCACAGATATTTTCAGGTCTCTCCAGAGATGTTTGATCAGGTTAAAGTCCGGATTCTGGCTGGACCACAAGAACATTCAGAAACTTGTCCCGAAGCCACTCCCTGCATTGTCTTGGCTGTGTGCTTAGGGTCGTTGTCCTGTTGGAAGGTGAACCTTAGCCCCAGTCTGAGGTCCTGAGCACTCTGGAGCAGGTTTTCATCAAGGATCTCTCTGTACTTTGTTCCGTTCGTCTTTGCCTCGATCCTGACTAGTCTCCCAGTCCCTGCCACTAAAAAAGGTCCCTACAGCATGATGCCGCCACCACCATGCTTCACCGTAGGGATGGTGCCAGGTTTCCTCCAGACATGGCGCTTGGCATTTAGACCAAAGAGTTCAATCTTGGTTTCATCAGACCAGAGAATCATGTTTCTCATGGTCTGAGAGTCTTTAGGTGTCTTTTGGAAAACTCAAAGCAGGCTGTCATGTGCCTTTTACTGAGGAGTGGCTTCCGTCTGGCCACTCTACCATAAAGCCTGATTGGTGGAGTGCTACACAGATGGTTGTCCTTCTGGAAGGTTCCTCCATCTCCACAGAGGAGCTCTGTCAAAGTGACCATTGGATTCTTCTTCACCTCCCTGACCAAGGCCTTTCTCCTCCGATTGCTCAGTTTGACCAGGCGGCCAGCTCTAGGAAGAGTCTTGGTGGTTCCAAACTTCTTCCGTTTAAGAATGATGGAGGCCACTGTTCTTGGGGACCTTCCATGCTGCAGACATTTTTTGGTACACCTCCCCAGATCTGTGTCGACACAATCCTTTCTCGGAGCTCTACAGACAATTCCTTTGACCTCATGGCTTTGTTTTGTGGAACCTTATATAGACAGATGTGTGCCTTTCCAAATCATGTTCAATAAATGTAATATAGCAAGTGGACTCCAAGTTGTAAAAATATCAAGGATGATCAATGGAAACAGGATGCACCTAAGCTCAATTTCGAGTCTCATAGAAAAGTGTCTGATTTACATAAGTACTAAGGTATGTTATTTATTTTATTTTTATACATTTGCAAAGACTTATAAAAATCTGTTTTTCGCTTTGTCATTATGGGGTATTGTGTGTAGATTTAGGATTTTTTATTCAATCCATTTTAGAATAAGGCTGTAACGTAACAATGTGGAAAAATGGAAGAGGTCTGAATTCTTTCTGAATGCACTCTACATATGAAGTAAAACTAAGTCCTGATTCAGACATTCGTCAACACCCACCTTGCTGTCCTGTGAATCCTTTGAGAGACACCCTAATGAGGTCGGTGGTGGTAGATGTGCTGGTGTCATCGCTGTTATAGATCAGCACAGTGGCTTGCCAGCTGTCAGAGGTCCAGGACATGAGGGGGTCATGGGTGCTGGCAAGGATCCCCACAGTGTTGTTGTCGGTCCCCCCAACCTCCACAACCTCAGACAGTACTTGAGTCTCTCCTTTTTGCAAAACAATAATAAAAAAACAAAACAATTTCATAAAAAGTTAGAACATCTGGGTAGACAGATTAAGTCCCACCTAAATTTGGTGGGAAAAAACAAGAACTGTTCTATACCTTATCACTACAAGAAAAGACAACAGCTATTGAAAATAACTACTTATTTATTATTATTTGTTTATGTGTAACTATGCTTTGCTCTATCTTGGCCAGGTCGCAGTTGTACATGAAAACTTATTCTCAACTGGCCTACCTGGTTAAATAAATAGAGCGAGCAGCCCCATGACGGTCACTACAGGAGAGAGCCTCACCGAGCAGAGCAAGCAGCCCCATGACGGTCAGTATAGGCTTCCTGAGCAGCTGGACGTGGGGGGGCTGGGTGTTGTTGATCTGGAAGCGGGCCGTCAAGGTGCGCTGAGTGAACGGATGAGGGTGGTAGCTGAGAAAGGCATTGTCATTGCTTAGCAGGGTGTAGTTGATGGTGTTGTTCTGGTCAGACAACAGCAGGTCCTGGTGTTGGGAGATCACCTGGTGGACAGCAGGGTTCGGGGTCAATTCCATTTCAATACAGTCAATTCAATAAGCACAGTATACTGAAATTCCAATTCCAATGTTCCTCAATGCATTTCAATGAGGAAAGTTTGGAATTTAAATGGAATTGACCCCAAACCTGATGGACATAGGAGATAACAATCAGGACAGATAACAGACAAGTCAGTTAACTGTTTCATACCTTGACAACCATGGCTGCATATGTCACATCAGCCCTCCACGCCAGAGGTTTGGACCAGCCCACCAATGGATCGGCCTCATCATTGTAAACTGGCAGAGTTCGGAAGAGAGGGAAGTGCTCCTGGATCTCTCTCACTGTCTGGATCTCCTGTTCCATGATGGGTAACGAATAGCCTCCACCCTGAAAGAAAGCAAAACCTAAACTTGAACTGAGTCTCACAAGTCCAAGTCAGTTTTCATCCTGAAACTGTGAGTGCTTCAATTGTCAGGATTAGGCACTGTTCTCTTGTTAGGAGACTAGAGTCAGACAGAGTAATTGTTCAAACATAGTAATGAAGGTGTGCAGTTTACACACACCACGGTCCCAGGCCCACCTTTTTGTGCAGGGCGATGTAGTCCAGCCGCACCCCTGTCTCCCCAGTGAAGAAATTGGTGCCATTGTAGCAGTGCTGCAGCATAGCCCAGCAGTAGGGGGAGTGTGGTGGGGTGTGGCAGGAGTCTCCTGGACCGCCCAAGCGCAGGGCCCTACTGGCAGCCCGCAGGCCCTCAGAACAGGCATCATAGTAGTTCAGGAACCCTGGAGGTGGAAGCAGACCAATAGCCTCTAGTGGATACTGAGATACAGACCACATACAAATTATTATTCATCAAATGAGATTATATTATGCTTTCTTTCATTCCTTACAGAAAGTATGATGGGACAGGACTGATGCCACCTGTGGGAATATTTGACATTTTTTATACCTTGGATAGACACAGTGACGTTGTCAAAGTCATGATTGTTCGGTTCATTCCATGTTTCAAAGTTCCACAGAGATACACTTCCCAAGCCATACTTCTCTGTAATTCAGGAGGAATAGTGTTAGTGAGTATACCATTTATATGAATGATCCATAAGGATACATAGGTGACTGTGTGTTCACCTATCACTGAACAGTATACTCACCAATATACCTCTTTGCAATGAGATGCACCAGGTTTCTCCACTCCACCACCTGCATTTTGTCTTCAAAGTTGGTGAAGTAGTTGTTCACACTGCCCATCAATTCAAAACCTGGAACAAACAAGTAGAAAAAAAACTCAATATGAACCATAGTCAAAAAATAAAATACTACTGAGAAAGCATATACTGAACAAAAATAAATGCAACATGTAAAGTTTTGGTTCCGTGAGCTGAAATAAGATCCCAGACATTTTCCATACACACAAAAAGTGTATTTTTCTCAACTGTTGTGCACAATTTTTTTTTTACATCCCTGTTATTGAGCATTTCTCTTTTGCCAAGATAATCCATCCCCCTGAATGGTATGGCATATCAAGAAACTGATTAAACAGCATGGTCATTACACAGGTGCATCTTGTGCTGGGTACAATAAAAGGCCACTCTAAAATGTGCAGTTTTGTCACGAAACACAAGGCCACAGATGTCTCAAGTTGAGGGAGCATGCAATTGGCATGTCCACCAGATCTGCTGCAAGAGAATTTAATGTTAATTTCTCTACCATATGCCGCCTCAAACGACATTTTAGAGAATTTGGCAGTACGTCCAACCGGCCTCACAACTGCAGACCACTTGTAACCACGCCAGCCTAGGACCTCCACATCCAGCTTCTTCACTTGCGGGATCATCTGAGACCATCACCCGGGCAACTGAATCATTTCTGCACAAGCTGTCAGGGAAGCTCATCTGCGTGCTCTTCGTCCTTACCAGAGTGTTGACATGACTGCAATTCGGCGTCGTATCCAACTTCAGTGGCCAAATGCTCACCTTCGATGGCCACTGGCACGCTGGAGAGGTGTGCTCTTCACAGATGAATCCCGGTATCAACTGTACCGGGCAGATGGTAGACATCGTGTATTGTGTCGTGTGGACGGGCAGTTTGCTGATGTCAATGTTGTGAACAGAGTGCCCCTTGGTGGTGGGGTTATGGTATGGGCTGGCATAAGCTACGGACAACAAACACAATTGCATTTTATCAATGGCAATTTGAATGGACAGAGATACCGTGACGAGATCCTGAGGCCCATTGTCATGCCATTCATCTGTTGCCATCACCTCATGTTTCAGCATGATAATGCATAACCCCATGTCACAAGGATCTGTACACAATTCCTGGGATATGAAAATGTCCCAGTTCTTCCGTGGCCTGTATACTCACAAAACATGTAAGCCAATGAGCATGTTTGGGATGCTCTCTCATACATACATACATACACACATTTATTTATTTATATATATATACACACACACACACACATCCTAGATCTGAATGAATGAAATATTCTTATTAAATACTTTTTTCTTTACATAGTTGAATGTGCTGACAACAAAATCACACAAAAATGATCAATGGAAATCAAATGTATCAACCCATGGAGGTCTGGATTTGGAGTCACACTCAAAATTAAAGTGGAAAACCACACTACAGGTGCGTCACCTGAGTGGGTTGATTCACTGATGTGGTCATCCTGTCTGGGTTGGCGCCCCCCTTTGGGTTGTGCCATGGCGGAGATCTTTGTGGGCTATACTCAGCCTTGTCTCGGGATGGTAAGTTGGTGGTTGAAGATGTCCCTCTAGTGGTGTGGGGGCTGTGCTTTGGCAAAGTGGGTGGGGTTATATCCTTCCTGTTTGGCCCTGTCCGGGGGTGTCCTCGGATGGGGCCACAGTGTCTCCTGACCCCTCCTGTCTCAGCCTCCAGTACTTATGCTGCAGTAGTTTGTGTCGGGGGGCTAGGGTCAGTTTGTTATGTCTGGAGTACTTATCCTGTCCTATTCGGTGTCCTGTGTGAATGTAAGTGTGCGTTCTCTAATTCTCTCCTTCTCTCTTTCTTTCTCTCTCTCGGAGGACCTGAGCCCTAGTACCATGCCCCAGGACTACCTGACATGATGACTCCTTGCTGTCCCCAGTCCACCTGACCGTGCTGCTACTCCAGTTTCAACTGTTCTGCCTTATTATTATACGACCATGCTGGTCATTTATGAACATTTGAACATCTTGGCCATGTTCTGTTATAATCTCCACCCGGCACAGCCAGAAGAGGACTGGCCACCCCACATAGCCTGGTTCCTCTCTAGGTTTCTTCCTAGGTTTTGGCCTTTCTAGGGAGTTTTTCCTAGCCACTGTGCTTCTACACCTGCATTGCTTGCTGTTTGGGGTTTTAGGCTGGGTTTCTGTACAGCACTTTGAGATATCAGCTGATGTACGAAGGGCTATATAAATAAATTTGATTTGATGTCCCAGATGTGCTCAGGTCTGGGGAACGGGCGGGCCAGTCCACAGCATCAATGCCTTCCTCTTGCAGGAACTGCTGACACACTCCAGCCACATGAGGTCTAGCATTGTCTTGCATTAGGAGGAACCCAGGGCCAACCGCACCAGCATATGGTCTCACAAGGGGTCTGAGGATCTCATCTCGGTACCTAATGGCAGTCAGGCTACCTCTGGCGAGCACATGGAGGGCTGTGCGGCCCCCCAAAGAAATGCCACCCCACACTATGACTGACCCAACGCCAAACCGGTCATGCTGAAGGATGTTGCAGGCAGCAGAACGTTCTCCACAGCGTCTCCAGACTCTGTCACGTCTGTCACATGTGCTCAGTGTGAACCTGCTTTCATCTGTGAAGAGCACAGGGCGCCAGTGGCGAATTTGCCAATCTTGGTGTTCTCTGGCAAATGCCAAACGTCCTGCACGGTGTTGGGCTGTAAGCACAACCCCCACCCTCATACCACCATCATGGAGTCTGTTTCTGACCGCTTGAGCAGACACATGCACATTTGTGGCCTGCTGGAGGTCATTTTGCAGGGCTCTGGCAGTGCTCCTCCTGCTCCTCCTTGCACAAAGGCGGAGGTAGCGGTCCTGCTGCTGGGTTGTTGCCCTCCTACGGCCTCCTCCACGTCTCCTGATGTACTGGCCTGTCTCCTGGTAGCGCCTCCATGCTCTGGACACTACGCTGACAGACACAGCAAACCTTCTTGCCACAGCTCGCATTGATGTGCCATCCTGGATGAGCTGCACTACCTGAGCCACTTGTGTGGGTTGTAGACTCCGTCTCATGCTACCACTAGAGTGAAAGCACCGCCAGCATTCAAAAGTGACCAAAACATCAGCCAGGAAGCATAGGAACTGAGAAGTGGTCTGTGGTCACCACATGCAGAACCACTCCTTTATTGGGGGTGTCTTGCTAATTGCCTATAATTTCCACCTGTTGTCTATTCCATTTGCACAACAGCATGTGAAATTTATTGTCAATCAGTGTTGCTTCCTAAGTGGACAGTTTGATTTCACAGGAAGTGTGATTGACTTGGAGTTACATTGTGTTGTCTAAGTGTGCCCTTTTTTTTGAGCAGTGTATTATATATATATATATATATATATACACACACACATTCATACACACACACATTCATACACATACATACGCATGTATGTATCTATGTACATTTTTAGTAGCGTACAAGCAGGTCAGCAACCAGGGGGAGACTCGTTGAAGCCTGGTGACAGACGGAGTATACATCATGAGACGATGGCTGTAACTGACAGTTAGACTTACAGGTTATGTCATTGTCTTTTGTTTGAATTGTTTACGTGTCCGCTGTGCGGGGGAAATGATAATACAAGCGGAACTACGTAGCTAATACTGTTGTAACGGGGATCATTATTGTAGCAACATATTTTTGGAGGGAAGGCAATCCTGCGCTGCGTTAGCTAAGTTTTCATGTCATCCGGTGTAGTTCATAAAGGTTGAAGAGTGTATGTTAGGATGAAGTGTGAATTCATGCCAGGAATAATAGGTGTGAAGTTTGATTTCCTCCCTTCTGTAATAAGCAGCCAATGAGGTATTTTTTCCTTTTATTCATGTGTTTAATCTGAACCCGTTATAACGCCGGTTAAACTGTTATGTATGTAAGCACTTCAGTGTGATACCAAGCTAATAAGTCACTCGTAACATAAGGTTGTAAGAGTGTGCTTAATTGTATTTTTCATTTACGGTACTTTATAGTTCTCAAGGAAGGTGATAATTCTGACTAAAACTACAGAATAAAGCCGCCAGTTAAAATCAAGGAACGGTTGTGCTCGTGGTTACTGGAGGGAGCAACAATGGCTCTATCTGCTGGACGTGCCAGGTCTCGATGGGCTCTCCACCCAGGACTAATTCGGGCTGATTGGGGAGTTCTTGAGTAATCAAGGGCTGATTGCTAACCAGCTGTACAAGCCCCATAAAGCTGCCAGAAGGGCAGCACACAGGGGAGGACTGGGAGAAGTAAGGTGACTTCTGTGTAGTTGAAGACGGTATCCTGGAGAGGGTCTCATTGGGGAGAACTATCCTTTTCTTTTGATTTATTATTTAATAAACACCCATGAAACAGAGCTAATCATACTCTGTCCGTGTCTGATCTGTGTAAACGTATTGACCCAACCTCCTGGTCTGTCACAAGATATATATATACACAGTTGAAGTCAGAATTTTATATACACTTAGGTTGGAGTCATTAAAACTGTTTTTTCAACCACTCCACAAATTTCTTGTTAAAACATAGTTTTGGCAAGTTAGTTAGGACATCTACTTTGTGCATAACGCAAGTAATTTTTCCAACAATTGTTTACAGACAGATTATTTCACTTATAATTCACTGTATCACAATTCCAGTGGGTCAGAAGTTTACATACACTAAGTTGACTGTGCCTTTAAACAGCTTGGAAAATTACAGAAAACGATATCATGACTTTCGAAGCTTCTGATAGGCTAATTGACATTATTTGAGTCAATTGGAAGTGTACCTGGGGATGTATTTCAAGGCCTACCTTCAAACTCAGTGCCTCTTTGCTTGACATCATGGGAAAATAAAAAGAAATCAGCCAAGACCTCAGAAAAAAAAAAAGTAAAAAAAAATGTAGACCACAAGTCTGGTTCATCCTTGGGAGCAATTTCCAAATGCCTGAAGGTACCACGTTCATCTGTACAAACAATAGTATGCAAGTATAAACACCATAGGACCATGCAGCTGTCATACCGCTCAGGAAGGAGACACGTTCTGTCTCCTAGAATCAATCCCAGAACAAAAGCAAAGGATCCTGTGAAGATGCTGGAGGAAACGGGTACAAATGTATCTACAATTACACAGTAAAACGAGTCCTATATCGACATAACCTGAAAGGCCGCTCAGCAAGGAAGAGCCACTGCTCCAAAACTGCAATAAAAAAGCCAGACTATGGTTTGCAACTGCACATGGGGACAAAGATGGTACTTTTTGGAGAAATGTCCTCTGGTCTGATGGAACAAAAATAGAACTGTTTGGCCATAATGACCATCGTTATGTTTGGAGGAAAAAGGGGGATGCTCGCAAGCAGAAGAACACCATCCCAAACGTGAAGCACGGAGGTGGCAGCATCATGCTGTGGGGGTCCTTTGCTGCAGGAGGGACTGGTGCACTTCACAAAATAGATGGCATCATGAGGTTGGAAAATTATGTTGATATATTGATGGGTCTTCCAAATGGGCAATAACCCCAAGCATACTTCCAAAGTTGTGGCAAAATGGCTTAAGGACAACAAAGTCAAGGTATTGGAGTGGCCATCACAAATCCCATAGAAAACCTGTGGGCAGAACTGAAAAAGCGTATGCGAGCAAGGAGGCCTGCCAACCTGACTCAGTTACTCCAGCTCTGTCAGGAGGAATGGGACAGAATTCACCCAACTAATTGTGGGAAGCTTGTGGAAGGCTACCTGACAAATTTGACCCAAGTTAAACAATTCAAAGGCAATGCTACCAAATACTAATTGAATGTATGTAAACTTCTGACCCACTGGGAATGTGATGAAAGAAATAAAAGCTTAAATAAATCACTCTACTATTATTCTGACATTTCACAATCTTAAAATAGTGGTGATCCTAACTGACCTAAAACAGAGGATTTTTACCTGGATTAAATGTCAGGAATTGTGAAACACTGAGTTAAATGTAGTTGGCTAAGGTGTATGCAAACTTCTGACTTCAACTATAATATATATATATATTTATATATAAAAGTCACCAGATCAGGTGGGTGAAAGTACTGTACCTGGGAGTAGTCCATTTATCCACAAGAGGTCAATCAGCTGGTCCAGTTGGCTAAAGTTGTACTGGAGTTCTCCTTTGTCAATGCTACAAAACAATACTTTGAATTAGATTAACGCAACATATCACAATGGAATATACAACATACAAAGGTCACTTAACATGTACATATTTGATTCACTAACCCACCTCAAGGCCCTAAAGCAGGCACCCCCATACTCACTGTGCTGTGATCAGCTCCAGCATCCAGTGGATCCGAACCTGCTGAATCCCCCCATGGGGGACTGAGCCCACGTAGGCCAGGTTCAGCTCCTGGTCCCTGCTCAGGTCATACTGGTTGGACTGGGTGTGTGGAAGAGGGGGGCTGGAGAGGGGAAGAAAGCATGTGTTTACAATTAACTGAGTCGTCGGGCAAATTGAGCCACCCATAGGGAATCCCTGTGTTTACCAAAGTCAATCAGATTTAAAAAACAGAAATACACCTTATGGAACAGCGGGCACAGTGAAGAGACACACATACACACGATAAAAACGTCCTCTACAAACAGATTTGGTATTGTAGATATGCGATAGTAGAGTAATGGCCTGAGGGAACACAGTTAATGCGTTGTGAAAAGTGTTATAGTAATATTTTGACTGCCTTAATGTTGTTGGACCCCAGAAAGAGTAGCTGCTAATGGGGGTCCTAAATAAATACGAATACAAAATAGCCTATGACAAATACTTTTTTGCATGTGATCCTGCCCTTATTTTAATAATAAGGTCGTTTTTTACAAATATTTTGTTTTAACACTGTTGCAAAGTGGTAATTGACTAACAGAAAGTAGCCATGGAAGGTAGCATAGCCACAAAATATGACTCTAAACTAAATCAAAAAGGTGCATTATCCTACCAGAAACCAGTGCTCCTCCAGAAATGTTTCAGATGTCCTGATGGCTTTCCGACATCCACTGTGATCTCATATGAAGAGCCTATAGCATTGGGTATTGTCATCAACAATGCAAAGACAAACAAGTTTACAGGATGCATCAAACTGAACATGTTAGCAAGACAGCTAACTCAAGCTACTAACAAAAACGTAGATAAACATAGTCGCACAAGTAATGGCTGCAAATGTTATGACATGTCTAGGAGCTAGGCATCATCCTTGAAATAAAGGAGCATTTTAAATTATACATGTCAGTACTTCAACGATAGCTAAGTACAGTAGTTTGTTGTCATACGTCAACGTAACAGTTCCGCTCGCTCAGCTGATTGTGACGACGTAAAACTCCAGCGACTTTTACTCTTGCCTACTACATTTCTTCGTAGCATAAAAAAATCTAACTCATGAAACAGTTTCCCAGCTTCATCTGGCACAAATTCTGGACGCTAAAGAGGTTGACATACATCTTAATTTAGAGGATGGTGACATAAAACAGTTGGTTAGTACCTGTTACACCAAGATACCAATGTGGGGAATGGTTTTTGCATGTTGTAAATTCCATCTTCATTAGACAAACTTATTTGTGGAGTTATAAATCTAAAGTTAATTAGAAATATAACAAGTCAACACAAGAACTCTGATAACACCCGTGTAGATGTGGTACAGTTTTAGTCTGAAATTGACATACACCTTAGCCAAATACATTTACACTCAGTTTCACAATTCCTGACATTCAATCCTAGTTAATCCTAGTTATTCTTTAAGGAATACCTAGGATAGGATAAAGTAATCCTTCTCACCCCCCCTTAAAAGATTTAGATGCACTATTGTAAAGTGGCTGTTCCACTGGATGTCATAAGGTGAATGCACCAATTTGTAAGTCGCTCTGGATAAGAGCGTCTGCTAAATGACTTAAATGTAAATGTATGTAAATGTTAAAATTCCCTGTTGTAGGTCAGTTAGGATCGCCGATTTATTTTAAGAATGTGAAATGTCAGAATAATAGTAGAGAGAATGCTTTATTTCAGCTTTTATTTCTTCCATCACATTCCCACTGGGTCAGAAGTTTACATACACTCAATTAGTATTTGGTAGCATTGCCTTTAAATTGTTTAACATGGATCAAACGTTTCAGGTAGCCTTCCACAAGCTTCCCACACTAAGTTAGGTGAATTTTGGCCCATTCCTCCTGACAGAGCTGGTGTAACTGAGTCAGGTTGGCAGGCCTCCTTGCTCACACATGCTTTTTCAGTTCTGGCCACACATTTTCTATAGGATTGAGGTCAGGGCTTTGTGATGGCCACTCCAATACCTTGACTTGTTCTCTCACGTCACCCTGCTCCTCCGCTCTCTCCACTGGCTTCCAGTTGAAGCTCGCATCCGCTACAAGACCATGGTGCTTGCCTACGGAGCTGTGAGGGGAACGGCACCTCAGTACCTCCAGGCTCTGATCAGGCCCTACACCCAAACAAGGGCACTGCGTTCATCCACCTCTGGCCTGCTCGCCTCCCTACCACTGAGGAAGTACAGTTCCCGCTCAGCCCAGTCAAAACTGTTCGCTGCTCTGGCCCCCCAATGGTGGAACAAACTCCCCCACGACGCCAGGACAGCGGAGTCAATCACCACCTTCCGGAGACACCTGAAATCCCACCTCTTTAAGGAATACCTAGGATAGGATAAAGTAATCCTTCTCACCCCCCCCCCCCTTAAAAGATTTAGATGCACTATTGTAAAGTGGCTGTTCCACTGGATGTCATAAGGTGAATGCACCAATTTGTAAGTCGCTCTGGATAAGAGCGTCTGCTAAATGACTTAAATGTAATGTAAATGTTGTTGTTGTTGTCCTTAAGCCAATTTGCCAGAACTTTGGAAGTATGCTTGGGGTCATTGTCCATTTGGAAGACCCATTTATGACCAAGCTTTAACTTCCTGACTGATGTCTTGAGATGTTGCTTCAATATATCAACATAATTGTCATACCTCATGATGCCATCTATTTTGTGAGGTGCACCAGTCCCTCCTGCAGCAAAGCACCCCCACAACATGATGCTGCCACCCCCGTGCTTCACGGTTGGGATGGTGTTCTTCGGCTTGCAAGCCTCCCCCTTTCTCCTCCAAACAGAATGATGGTCATTATGGCCAAACAGTCCTATTTTTGTTTCATCAGACCAGAGGACATTTCTCCAAAAAGTACAATCTTTGTCCCCATGTGCAGTTGCAAGCCGTTGGGTTTGGAGCAGTGGCTTCTTCCTTGCGGAGTGGCCTTTCAGGTTATGTCGATATAGGACTCGTTTTACTGTGGATATAGACACTTTTGTACCTGTTTCCTCCAGCATCTTCACAAGGTCCTTTGCTGTTGTTCTGAGATTGATTTGTACTTTTTGCACCAAAGTACGTTCATCTCTAGGAGACAGAACGCGTCGCCTTCCTGACCGGTATGACGGCTGCATGGTCCCATGGTGTTTATACTTGCGTACTATTGTTTGTACAGATGAACGTGGTACCTTCAGGCATTACGTAAATTGCTCCCAAGGATGAACCAGACTTGTGGTCTACATTTTTTTCTGAGGTCTTGGCTGATTTCTTTTTATTTTCCCATGATGTCAAGCAAAGAGGCATTTAGCTTGAAGGCAGGCCTTGAAATACATCCACAGGTACACCTCCAATTGACTCAAATGATGTCAATTCGCCTATCAGAAGCTTCTAAAGCCATGACATTGTTTTCTGGATATTTTCCAAGCTGTTTAAAGGCACAGTCAACTTAGTGTATGTAAACTTCTGACCCACTGGAATTGTGATACAGTGAATTATAAGTGAAATAATCTGTCTGTAAACAATTGTTGTAAAAATTACTTGTGTCATGCACAACCGACTTGCCAAAACTATAGTTTGTTAACAAGAAATTTGTGGAGTGGTTGAAAAACAAGTTTTAATGACTCCAACCTAAGTGTATGTAAACTTCTGACTTCATCTGTAGGTGTGTGCTATTTTGATTGGCTCAAAGGCCATACATTGTTTTGAAAATGTTTGAAGTGTATTGGTATATCAGAAATATAACTCCTCAGGAGTCTGCGAGAGAAACCTAAATACACATTCAAAGGTTTAAAAAAAAAAGCTTTGATGAGGACCATTTATCAGTTTTTAATTACTTTTGATTTTATTAATGATTTATGCATGGCATGCTTGATTTTGCTTTGTGATTGGAAATGCATTTAAATGCACAAGTTAGGTTAGCAAAACTAGTCATATCTGTGAATGAACAATCATTGTCTGACAGGTGAACGTCCGATATTAATACCTTCATTTTGCTGCTTGGTTCTTTATACCTTTGTTTGGCAGTTCCAGTTAGTGAAAATATACATGATAGCCAGATTGAATGTCTTTATTATATTAATCTGTATCCAAGTTTGAGCTATGAGGTAAACTGTGTTTTATTGCACTAGCCAGGCCAAATATTGGTTGTTTGAAGGATTTTACTTTAAGAACCGTTTTTGAAAAATATTGCTTTTCATGGCATTATATTTGGTTTTACATTCTCATTCATGACCCCAACCCCTAACTATTGATGTTCCAGGATCTAAGTATTATATGGACACAGATGGGTCAGCAGTGAGGAACCATTGGAACCAACTCTCATACCCTAAGCCTACGTACACCATGGATAACATCTATAACCGGTTTCCCAACAACTTGAATCCCTATTCCCTGAATCAATAGTATGTAAACAGATTCTCTGTATCTCCGACTATTGGAGTACAGCCTATCATAATCCCAGAGAGACCAGCCAGTACTCTAACCATAGTCTCTACTCCAGCACCAGCCACAGTGACCGAGTGCCAGATACAAGTTGACCTCCACTCGACTGAAACAGAACGCTCATTGCAGAAAACTAAAGTCCAGTAGCTATTATTTAGTAATGGTTCTAGTTAAAACATTGACTTGTTTCTTGTTATGTATGACTTTATTCTATATATGGAGCTGTAATAACTAATAATCAGGGGTTGAACTGATCAAGCGGTTGGGATTTATATATTTCTTTCACCTCATACACCTTTCAAATTCAGTGCTTTTAAAAGCATTATCAGTAATTACTTTTCTCTACTACTAAATCATGTTTAACTTTTTCATACATCATTAACATGTAACATGTTTGGCTATACTAATTCCATATTACTATCTTACCAGCTGTAGAAAATAATCAGAGCCAACATGAAAACAAAATGTCCAACAAACTGCTCTTACATGGACAACATTTATTCAAAAAGTAAAGAGAATCAAGGCCAGAAAGGAATTTAGACTTAATTTACAATAAACTCCAAATGACATTGTTAAACAGTTATACACATCCATTTACACAACCTGTACATACATTTTTTCTTTACCATAACATTTGCAATTAATGTCAAATAACTTAAATAGTATCTATTTAAAAGTGCAAATCTTTACTCATGAATTTAAAGAAGTCCATGAATAAGACCATGGCAATCCGGGTTGTGGAGTTCACATTTCTTGTACAACAAATAATATGTCAGAGTAGATAACTGTTCTCTTCCAAATCATGCGTGTTCTCCTCATAGAATTAGGATGAGGAATTCTAATTCTACGGTTCTCTTGCATTATCTGGAATATACCTCAGGCATGTAGTAAGGCAATTCAAGAAGAGTTAAGAAAAACAATCCTATTAATAATATTGAGTAATCCATGTGGTACTAGTGTAATCTGCATCATTATAAATCACAAATCTCAAACTATTCTACGGCTATACATTATGTATGTATGCATGCATGTAAGGATGGTGGGCAGGGGGCAGTATTACAGGGGTTACAGACTGGTTGAGAACAACAGGGTTGAAAATAGGTGATTCTCCAAGTCACAAGGCATGATTAGGTAAGAATGGTAGCCAACTATTCTGACACTGCAGGGCAGATGAGAGAGTGAATCTCTACAACCCCCTCTCCAAGGGTAGCTAATGGGGAACCCACACCCGATATTGGCCATACATGCGCCTGTCTATACATGCAGCCAATGCAAAGGAAACTGAAAGACTATCACCACAAGCAGGAGATAATATACGACAGTTAATTTCATATTATAAACTGGGTGATTCGGAGCCCTGAATGCTGATTGGCTGAACGCGTGGTATATCAGACCATATACCACAGGTATGACAAATTTGTACTGCTCTAATTAGGTTGGTAACCAGTTTATAATAGCAATAAGGCAAACCACCTTGGGGGTTTGTGGTATAAGGCAAATATACCACAGCCAAAGGCTGTATTCAGTCACTCTGCTTTGCATCATGCTTAAGAGCAACCCTTAGCCTAGGTATTTTGGCCATATGCCAAACCCCCTCGTGCCTTACTGCTTAATTATAAACTGGGTAGTTTGAGCCCTGAATCCTGATTAGTTGAAAGTCATGGCATATCAGACCGTATACCACAGTTAAGATTAAAACATAATTTTTACTGTTCTAATTAGGTTGGTAACCAGTTTATAATAGCAATAAGGCGCACCTCTGGGTTTGTGGTATATGGCCAATATACCATGGCTAAGGGCTGTATTCAGGCACTCTGCGTTGCGTTGTGCTGTGCTTAAGAACAGGCCTTAACTGTGGTATATTGGACATAAACCACACCTCCTCGGGCCTTATTGCATAAATATATTACAGTACATTTCATAATATATTACAGTATATTACAATATATTTAATGTCATCTGTCCAGTTTACTGTTACTGGACAAGAAGCATGGAACTCAGTCTGAAAAAGGTTTAGGCATTACAATAATGTTGTGGGTCAGGAGAATATGTGTGTGTGTGTGTGTGTGTGTGAGTGAGAGAGAGAGATTGGTCTGGTGGCGCAGGACTAGGACTTCTGATCCTCTCCTGCAGCAGACGTGTCTGTGCTCTCTGGCTTAAGGATCTGATAGGTGATGAGATATTCTGGGTAGGCCTGCCAACAAACATGAGACAGTGAAGAGCAATAAGAGCAAATAATAAGTACTGGATTTCAAAGCAAATATTCCATTGTGGATGCTTTAGTCCAGGTCTAGGCTCAAATCTGTGTCTGGGAAACCAGCCCCTAATTTGTAAAACTTCTGCCTGGACTTGCCTAGTAGTATTCAATAGTATTCAATTTAAGTCTCACCTGCTCCCCTCTGTAGATTACGTACTCTGCGTAGGCCAGGCCGTTGACGCTGGGCCGACCAATCACAGAGTGGTGTCCAGGGGGGGCGTGGGCCATCTTCATGGCACTGAACTGGAGGAAGGACTTCCCCAGGGTCACACGGCAGAATAACATCTGCCTGGAAGTCACGGAGAACAGGGGTCAAATAATGGTTCAGTAATTAGGTTTCACAATTATCATAGCTCTGATGAAAGCTGTCTAATCATGAGTAATAGCAGTAAACCCTCAATTCACCTAAATATGTGTTCTTTCCATCAATCATGTCTCACCTGTGGCACAGGTAACAGGAGCGGTCTTTGTGAGTGGGGCATCCGGTGCCACCCCCGATGCCATACACATACTGGTTACTCTTAGAGGAGTTCTCAGCAAAGTAGATCCCTGCTCCAAACATCCCTCCGATGTATGCATGCCGCTCGTCAAAGCCTTTGTGGATGATGGCATTTATGAACGGAGAACCTGGAGAACCAAAAGACATGAAACAAGAACAATGTGAAATACGATTGAAATTGATATTTGTAAAAAATAAATAAAAAGTATAACAATAATGACACAGGGTAAACATTTCTCTAGTGATAATCAGTTAAGACATTTTTGTTGTTGAAATAAGGAGCGTGGTTAAAAAAACTTTTTTTTAAAGAACAGGTTGTAATATGATTATGGAATATGTCTTGTTACCATGGAAGAGCATGCGCTCATTGTGGTGGTTATGGTTCTCATCGGAGATCTCCTTCTGGCGGTGTGTGTATCGCTCTCGCAGCTTCTTATTGACCACCTTCTGGATCTGCATGCACACACAGACAGGAATCAATTATAGCCGCAATACCAATAACTTCTAATCTTCCTTCCTTTTCAAAAGATGGGATCAACATTCCTGAAACCATTGTGCAGGGGTAGGCAACTAGATTCAGCCCGATGCTGATTTTTGTCGGAGTGGATGATCGGGGCCAGAACATAATAAGAATAAATTTGTACGCTGCAAAATGACCACAACTAAGCCCAAAAAGAGACAATTTGAAAATGACTTAAATGTAAATGTAAAATAACAGTAATTACATTAAAAACACGAACACATCTCTTATTTTAACATAAATAAAAAAATGTATCCACTTGCAGGCAAGTTTTGGGCCGTCTGCTGCCGACCCCTGCCATAGTGCATTCTTAACAACCTATAACTGATCGAGGATGGTATCAAATTGAAGATATGGGTGTATTTCTAAAGCCAGCAGCATACCACCCTGCATACCACTGCTGGTTTGCTTCTGAAGCTAAACAGGGTTGGTCCTGGTCAGTCACTGGATGGGAGACCAGATGCTGCTGGAAGTGGTGTTGGAGGGCTAGTAGGAGGCACTCTTTCCCCTGGTCTAAAAAATGATGTGTAGGGTGCAGTCTTTCGGATGGGACGTTAAACGGGTGTCCTGACTCTCTGAGGTCATTAAAAGATCCCATGGCACTTATTGTAAGAGTAGGGGTGTTAACCCCGGTGTCCTGGCTAAATTCCCAATCTGGCCCTCAAACCATCACGGTCACCTAAGAATCCCCAGTTTACAATTGGCTCATTCTTCCCCCTCCTCTCCCCTGTAACTATTCCCCAGGTCGTTGTTGTAAATGAGAACGTGTTCTCAGTCAACTTACCTGGTAAAATAACAGATATTTTTTATATATCTCAAAGAGATCCATCCTATGAGCAAATGTAGAGTAGAGCGTGTAGTACTGTAATATAATGTAAAGTAGACCTTGATGATGTTGTATCTGCTGAACACCCCTCCTGCGTTGCCTCCATCCCTGTGTTCTCGGATGGTACTTTGCATCTGGAGCAGAGAGAAGAAAAACAAACATGAAATGTCTTAAAACAGTTGTTTTTTTTAATCACAGAATTATTCGATTTCTCCAAACATGGTACTGTTTCACCCCTGAGCGACAGTTGGTACAGAACCGTCACTCAGCTTCATTAAGATGCTGTGGATCAGTGTTGTCAAAGGCTCCATTTTTATTAGCATTCAGACCAGAGTGTGATGAGGTCAACTCACAGAATCACATAGAATATATACGTACGTATACATTATACACAAGTGTACATAATATTAGGAACACCTTCCTAATATTGAGTGGCACCCCCTTTTGCCCTCAGAACAGCCTCAATTTGTTGGAGCATGGACTCTACAAGGTCTCAAAAGCATTCCACAGAGATGCTGGCCGATGTTGACTCACATGCTTCCCACTGTTGTGTCAAGTTCGCTGAATGTCCTTTGTGGGTGGTGGACCATTCTTGATACACAGAGGAAACTGTTGAGCGTGAAAAACCCTGCAGTGTTGCAGTTCTTGACACACTCAAACCAGTGTGCCTGGCACCTACCACCATATGCCGTTCAAATCTTTTGTCTTACCCATTCACCCTCTGAATGGCACACAAACACAATCCATGTCTTAATTGTCTCAGGGCTTGAAAATCCTTATTTAACCTGTCGCCTACCCTTCATCTACACTGATTGAAGTGGATTTAACAAGTGACATCAATAATAAATCATAGCTTTCACCTGGATTCACCTGGTCAGTCTCATGGAAAGAGCAGGTGTTCCTAATGTTTTGTACACTCAGTGTATCTCTCTCTGTATGGGTGTACCCACCTCCTCCTCCACTGATTGTCCCTCCTTGTCATCAGGGGCAAGGTCAATGAGGACCGTGCCCTGGTTGGCACAGTGGAATGTTAGGTATGGGTTGGCACCTGGAGAACAAACAAATAACCTGGAAATAAACTTGGTTACATATTGGGTTGGCTTCCCACCTATACTTTCAGGGTGAGTTTCCCACACGTATATTTGGCCTAGCACTGGACTAAAAATAACTTTCAATAGAGAATCTCCATTCCAGGAATTGGAGGAATAGTCTAAGTATTTGAGGCAGCAATAAATGGGAAAAGCCACATCAGCTCCTCAGAGATTTCTCGGGAATGTTCTGACCGATGTTCCCTCGCGCAGTAGCTCCGAGACTGCCGCACAAAAAAAATATCAGCCCACGGAGAGAAGCACAAGATTGAACTTCACTCAATTTTCTAGATTTTTCTCTGTTAACACGATCAATGTTTCCCTTTACTGTGGCAATTATGATCAAATCAACACAATATTAGCCACTTTAAATGCAACATACCGCAACAAAACAAACTATGAGAGACTTTGTATGCAAAACTATGCAAGAAATGTTGTTGTAGGCAGAACGCATCGGAGTAGGATTCTATTGCATTAATGCACAAGACTCAGCCCGATGCAGCGTAACCAATCAGAGCTGCAGTAGACCTATATGCAAATAGACCATTGCCATATATGGATCTGGACCATTTACAGCACGAGCGGTCGTGAGAAGATGTGCTTGCTTTGAGATCAAAGCAGGACCTGCATGTAGTCACGTGTGAACATTTTGTTAATATATTTTGCTAGTTAGTGAGGGGAGTGATTTCTTCCTACAAGAGCACAAAACTTTGAAAAGCAAGTCAGGTAAAAAGCTTTTTTTTTATGTTAAGGGACAGTGTTGTATTTTGAGACATGCTTGAATAAGTTAAGTAGCCAATAGGCAGAGGGTAGCTAGCATAATTTGTCTGATTCGCTGTAATAAAGGGTATGGGAATAATAATGCATTTTATTTTGCAAAGTGGTTTCTTGCATCAAACAACCTTTTCAGTCACCTCCTTGTCTGAAGGACAAGTGGATAAACAGGTTAATGTCAAGCACTGCATGTTTTTTTCCAAAAGTCTCATGGAATGTAGGCCTACATTGAACACCACATATTGACTGTTGGCTGAATGATAGAACAGCTATTTCCATGTTAAAATGTTATGGGGTGTATTTTCTCCATTGTTTGTCTCCACTCTGGTAGGCTTACATTATGATCGAATAGCCACAGTAGCCTACTTGGCCATTGTTAAAACTATAACTTAAAGCAGGTACAGCCTCAGTGTTCACAGTAAATGTGCGCTGGAAGTTGCACAGAACTTTCACAACGTTCAAGTTTGCGCTCAGCAGACCTGAAATTTTTCTTTTGAGGGAATATCTTTTGAGGGAATATTGGTCCAGACCTTGTTGTCCTCCCAGCAGCCTCTCCACTCCCTTGATGAGTTTGTGTCGGTGGCCGTAGGCATTGATCCCAATCTCCTTCAGCTCCTCATGACCCATGTCAGCCAGCACATCCAGAGAGATCTGGGAGAGAACAGGACATTCAGTACAGAGCAGGGATCCTAAACTGTGTCATGATAACAGCTACTTCAAGAGTGGGAAAAATACACATGAAATGTCAGATTCATTAGATGCCATATTAAATAAGTTACGATATAGCATAAAACTCAATCATTAAAACACTCGCCTGTTCTCTCTCAAAGATGTCCCTCAGATGCTCCAGACCCAAGCTCTTCAAGAACTGACTGATGTTCATGTCCAACATTGCCACTGGAATACAAAGAGCAGATTCAGTATGTGAAATGAATAGGCCACATTGAGTCATCTGTATTGACTTACATGCTGACCACATACATGTTATTCAATAATTTTATCCAAACTGCTCACACACACGCGCCAAAATAGAACTTAGTTCTATTTGAGACGCTTGATGCGCTGCAAGTCCCGCCTCTCCCATTTCCTCATTGGTTTTTAGGAGCATATATCCACATGGGTGATTGAAAGATGAACTGAGATTCACACTCCAGTCCAGTTGGTGGTGGTAATGCACCATAAATTGGTTGCCAACCAATATAAAAGTCAGAAGACTGAAGGAGGAGAGACTAGAAAACAAAAACTAGGCGCACACCAGTGCCTGGTCTAGTCAGCATGTTCGACTTCCACCATTGAGTCAAAGCTGTTGAATCTACAAGAATATCAAAACAGGTAGAATATCAGCTTCATGCTAAAACCCCGGCCCCAGTTTCGTTCCTGGCTCTCTCTCTACTCACATTCTCCCTCCTTCCTATCGGAGCCCGTGGCCCCGTCGGCCACCCCGGAGGTCCCTGCGGCCCCCAGCTCGTTGAGGGGCCCGGCCAGGTTGTCGATGCTGCTTGCTGCAGACAGGCAGGAGGGCGTGGAGGCCGGGGAGATGACAGAGCCGGCGCTGACCACTGTGGCCTGGGGCTTGAAGCAGCTGGGCAGGGCGTCTGGGGGCATGGCATCCATCAACAGGGCCCGGATGTCATCAGCCTGAGAGGAGGGCATAATTAGATGGCAAAGCCATATGCGAGAGCTGGTTGTTCTAAAAGTTTGAATTTCAGGCTGTGGACCAAATCCCTAGTTTCTGCTAAGTATGTCAAAATATATAAAATTGGAAAAGTGGTAAGAATATATTATGGTATAGTGCATAAAGATGGCGTCCCCCATGTACTCACATAACAAATGGCTCATTTGCCATGTTCACCGAAATGTATTGTTACTATTTTTTTGTATGGACATTAGCACAGTATACAGTGAATTCAGATAGTATTCAGACTCCTTGACTTTTTCCACATTGTTACGTTACAGCCTTAATCTACATTTTTTAAATCCTCAATCTACACATAGTACCCCATAACGACAAAGCAAAACAGTTTTTTAGAAACGTTTGCAAATGTATAAAAATAAAATGAAAAAGTATTCAGACCCTTTACTCAGTACTTTGTTGAAGCACCTTTGGCAGCAATTATAGCCTCAAGTCTTAGGTATGACGCTAGCAGCTTGGCACACTTGTATTTGGGGAGTTTCTCCCATTCTTCTCAAGCTCGGTCAGGTCGGATGGGGAGTGTCGCTGCACAGCTATTTTCAGGTGGTCTCTCAAGAGATGTTCGATCGGGTTCAAGTCCGGGCTCTGGCTGGGCCACTCAAGGACAATCAGAGACTTGTCCCGAAGCCACTCCTGCATTGCCTTGGTTGTGTGCTTAGGATCGTTGTCCTGTTGGAAGGTGAACCTTAGCCCCAGTCTGAGGTCCTGAGCGCTTTGGAACAGGTTTTCATCAAGGATCGCTGTACTTTTCTCCGTTCATCTTTCCTTCGATCCAGACTAGTCTTTCAGTCCCTGCCGCTGAAAAACACCCCCACAGTATGATGCTGCCACCACCATGCTTCACCGTAGAGATGGTGCCAGGTTTCCTCCAGGATGATGCTTTGCATGCAGGCCAAAGAGTTCCATCTTGGTTTCATTAGACCAGAGAATCTTGTTTCTCATGGTCTGAGTGCCTTTCATTGCCTTTTGTCAAACTCCAAGCGGGCTGTCATGTGCTTTTTGCTGAGGAGTGGCTTCCATCTGGCCACTCTACCATAAAGGAATGATTGGTGCTGCAGAGATGGTTGTCCTTTTGGAAGGTTCACCCATCTTCACAGAGTCACTCTGGAGCTCTGTCAGAGTGACCATCAGGTTCTTGATCACCTCCCTGACCAAGCCCCTTTTCCCCTTTGCCCGGGCAGCCAGCTCTAGGAAGAGTCTTAGTGCTTCCAAACTTCTTCCATTTAAGAATGATGGAGGGCACTGTGTTCTTGGGGACCTTTAATGCTGCAGAAATGTTTTGGTACCCTTCCCTAGATCTGAAGTCTCGACACAGTCATGTCTCGGAGCTCTACGGACAATTCCTTTGACCTCATGGCCTGGTTTATGCTCTGACATGCATTGTCAACTGTGGGACCTTATATAGACAGGTGTGTGCCTTTCCAAATCATGTCCAATCAATTGAATTTACCACAGGTGGACTCCAATCAAGTTGTAGAAACATCAAGGATGATCAATGGAAACAGGATGCACCCAAGCTCAATTTCGAGTCTCATAGCAAAGGGTCTGAATACTTATGTATAAGTTATGTTTTTTATTTTTTAATACATTCTACAAACCTGTTTTTAATTTTTCAGTATGGGGTATTGTGTGCAGATTGATGAGGGGAAAAAATGATTGGATACATTTTAGAATAAGGCTGTTAACGTAATTTGTTTTTTGAAAGTCACAGGGTCTGAATACTTTCCGAATGCACTGTACATGATCCCAATTCTAGCTCCAAGACGGCGGCAATTAGAAAAAAGAGAAAAATGAGATGGTTCAATCTGCCTATAAAATCAGAACTACGTCGCACGCCGTAGTTAAACTGTGGATAGTGTTCAAACGATGGAGTCATATATGAATTCCTATCTTTATGCACCTTCGCCATTTGAGCAAATGTCTGCCAGTAACAGCAAAAAAACAACACTTCATTTTGTGGCATTGCTAGCTGCTCTAACAGTAAGAGATCAAGGCATGTTACCGTGGCCAGGTCCAGTGCCGTCTGTCCCTCCTGATTCTTCATGGTGGGGTCTGCTCCGTGGGCCAGCAGGAGCGCACACAGCTGGGTCCGGCCCTTTTGAGCCGCCTCATGGAGGGGGGTGAAGGCCCACTTGTCTGTAGCATTCACACACGTGTTGAACTTTATCAGGAGGGCAGCAATGTCCACGTGCTGTAGGAGAGGAGAGACAGGAGAGGAGCAGAGGATAGGAGTAGCAGATGAGACTAAATTAATAACACGATATGACCAGAAACGGATGACATCCACACAGTTACAAAACCTTATTGAAAATCCGCACAGCAAATATAAGGAACAAAACACCCACACTGTGATGAAAGTGACCTTGTGGAAATCTTGTGAAAGCAGTGTGGGTGTTTTGTTCCTTATATTTGCTGTGCGGATTTTCTATAAGGTTTTGTAACCCAAACAATATCTTCTAAGTCATCATCCAAGCTGTTACATAGCGTAGGTATTTATGTATTGTCTATGTTATAAAACCTTAGGTCAAACCATACAGCATGTACAATGTCTTCCACAGCCTGGCGTAATATGTGCCGACTCACCCCGTAGGAGGCAGCGTTGTGCAGGGGGATGAGGCCTCCTTTGTCCTGTGCGTTGACATCAGCCCCGTGCTCCAGGAGATACTCCGCCACCTCCAGGTTGTTGTAGCCAGCTAGAGGTGGGACACAAGACGGATGACAACATGAAACATGGCAGTCTACCTTACAAAAAAGCATTAATGAATGAATGTAATGTGTAATAGTATAGCTACAAATGATCAAAGTGTCCAGGGTTTGATGAGTTGCCTGTCATCCTTTTATGTAAGGGGATCCACTTCTGTTTGGGTAGTAAAAGTTTGTGTCTGGGTTCCACATTTCCCATTCAATAAATTGATTCCACTGCTTGCTATTCAAGGTTTAGGCTGGGTAACTGTAAAGCACTTTGTGACAACTGTTGATGTAAAAAGTGCTTTATAAAAATATGAAAATGGATTGATTGATTCCATGAATTGATTCTGGTAGGTACAATACCAGCAAGGTGCAGGGGAGTGGAGTTGCGTCCCTGTGTGTCTCTACAATTGATGTTCTCTGGGCTGCAGAGTTTCTGGACACGAGCCAGACAGCCCTTTTTAGCAGCATCCAGCAGGGCAGCGTCTCCTCTTAGCAGGTCCTGGATGTCTGTGTCTCCATCCTTCACCATGTCCAGAGGCATGTTGCCATCACGGTTCTTCTTGGTGGGGTCTGCTCCATGCTGGAGAAACACACACAAATGCATCATCTTGAATGTACATTTAAAAAAAGATGTTCTGTTAAATACTTTGTTCTGGCGCTGAAAATCTCTTTTAGTTATACATATACACAGAGAGACATTTTGGTGCTTTGAGCAAAGTCTATAAAAAGCTATCACAATAAATACTTACGTTTGCCTCAGTATATATAGCCTTATGCCTTTGCGACCTGATCATTTCTGAAGAGTTGATATGAAAGGCACAGCTAGACTAACCTTGAGCAGCAGTTTGCAGATCTCGTATTTGCCCTTGGCAGCAGCCTCATGGAGAGGGGTGAATTTCCAGAGGTCAGCTACGTTCACCGATGCCCCGTGTCTGACCAGCAGCTCAGCCACCTCATAGTGACCATAGGAGCAGGCGTTGTGGAGGGGCACCAGACCACTGCAGGACAGACAGAAGACTAGTTAAACCAGTAAAAGCACAGAGATCCTATAAATTATGTAATTCTATGACTAAAGTTTTCAAGTATTGTATGTATTGAATGCTAAATGTAATCCAATGATAAAGAGGTAGTCAATGCAGAATGAAAGCAAATGTAAAGATATTTATTCATACAAAGTGAAAGCCTTTTTGCTGACTATCTGAAGTGAAAGCAAAAGTCTCAGCAGAGACCTAAGGAAGACAGAGGTAGTAGGGTGGACTAGTAAAGACAACACGGACCCTTTGTCTTTAGCGTGTACGTCAGCTCCATGATGTAGCAGGTCCTCCACCACGGCCACACGGTTGTAGCCTGCAGCAAAGTGCAGAGGGGTGGAGTGACGACCCTCCAGATCCCGACAGTTCACGTTCTGAGGAGTGCACAGTTGCTACAACACACAGACGTGACAACATAGACGGAATATCAAAGGTGACAGAGGAAGACATCTTGGATTCATGATGGTAGGTCGATGGTTGATGCATGTAACGTGATTAAATTCATGACCCCGAGACGATGTAGCTGATCAGCTTACCTGCACAGTGTCCAAATCTCCAGCCTTAGCGGCTTCCAGAAACCGGTAGTCCACGTCAGAGTTACGAGTTGGAACATTTTCTGTATGAAATGAACCAACATCATGAAATAAAACATACTGGGAAATTTGACGAAGCACTATGCAATATTTATGGGCAAGATAATTGATCATTTCTTTCTTATACATCCTGCAAACTTACCATCACTGCATAGGCTAGATTTAAAGGCCATATGTATGTAATGCATCTTTCATCGAAGTTCATAAAACATCTTAGATGCACACAGGTACCATTGTCAACCCAAATGTAGAGAATAGAATATAAAAAGATAATCTTTGTATTTAACCCAAGACGCTCTACTACTGTACCATTGAGGATCTGCTGCACGGCCTCGTTGCCCATCTGTGAGGCAGTGAAGCCCTGCAGGGAGACGATGGCAGGGTCAGCCCCGTAGCTCAGCAGTAGTCTGCATGTCTGGATGTGGCCCGCCAGGGCTGCCCTGTGGAGGGCCGTCTGACCCAGGGTGTCCACCGCATTCACCTGGAGGGATGGAGGGGGTAGGGAGAAGGACAGAGGGAATAGTCAGTGACAAACAGCAACAGATTCAAAACTAATTGTGATACACTTAACTTCACCAAAAAATATTTTATGAACTATCAGATATGGAGGCTGTGAGCCAGTGAGAAATGACAAGATAAATTAAATGAAGTGGTATTTGTGAGACTGAAGAAGCCTGCAGGGTGTACCTTGGCTCCATGTTTCTGCAGCACCTCTAGGATGTCGTTGTGTGCTCTCTCAGACGCAACATGCAGTGCTGTCATGAAGCTAGAGACAGAAGAGGAGACAGAGGTATCACTTTACTTGCGCTGGAATCAGCCTCAGAGGATTCTCATTCTGCAGGGGGGCCCTCCGATACAATGTTATTGGAAACACGGACATGGTGTCTTACTCTTTGTTCTTCTCGTTGATGTTGGCACCTTTACGGAGCAGCAGCTCTGTCACCTGCTTCCGTTTGGGGTGAGGGGAGGCAACGGCACAGTGCTGAAACAGAAGGACAACACCTTCAATGAAATCACTGTATGGAGAGTGTGTGAATGCCTTCAGGTTTTGTGCTTATCCTAGGTCATGCATGTCACAAAGGGAGCAAGGTTCTGTATGTTACACAAATGTATTCTGACATAGGATTACATTCAAAATAGCACCCTATTCCCTATATAGTACACTACTTTTGATCACGGCCCATAACTTTTAATATAGGAAATAGGTTGCCATTTGTGACATCCATAGCTGTTGATTATGACGTAACATTATAGACGTCAGCACTGTGACATTGAGCATCAGCCAGAAGGAACAGGGATGATCTCACCAGGGCTGTCTCATTTGTCTGTGGGTGTTTGAAGCTGATGATCTCCAGAGCCAGAGTCTTCTTCACCTTCGCCATGTCTGCCTCCCGAGCTGCCTGGAGCAGTGAATGACCTTTAAACTCATCTGGATGGCAGAAAGGAGATTGAATGAAAAAGGTTAAATTGAAATGTGAGAAAAGCCATGGGCCCACACAGACATTCTCAGCTGTATATAGTCTTTATGAATTGTGAGAGTAGTCTGTGCACAAGTGTTTATTTCATTATCAGGTATAAAAAGTGTGCACATGTATACAGTGCATTTGGAAGGTATTTTGCCACAATCTACACACATTAACCCATAATGACAAAGGAAATAATCTGGATTTGATCAAAAATAAAGAACTGAGGGCATCCCGAGTGGCGCAGTGGTCTAAGGCACTGGATCACAGTTGCTAGCTGTGCCACTAGAGATCCTGGTTCGAGTCCAGGCTCTGTCGCAGCTGCCGCGATCAGGGGACACCATCGGGCGGCGCACATTGACCCAGCATCGTCAGGGTTAGGGGAGGGTTTGGCCGGCAAGGATGTCCTCGTCCCATCGCGCTCTAGGTTCTCCTTGTGGCAGGCTGGGCGCATGCTTGGCACACCTGTATTTGAGAATTTTCTCCCTCTGTGCAGGTTGGACGGGGATCATTGATACCCCACGAGGTGAGATCTTGCATGGAACCCCAGACAGAGGGTGATTGACCATCATCTTAAACTTCTTCCATTTTCTAATAATTGCGCCAACAGTTGTTGCCTTCTCACCAAGCTGCTTGCCTATTGTCCTGTAGCCCATCCCAGCCTTGTGCAGGCCTACAATTGTATCCCTGATGTCCTTACACAGCTCTCTGGTCTTGGCCATTGTGGAGAGGTTAGAGTCTGTTTGATTGAGTGTCTTTTATACAGGTAACGAGTTCAAACAGGTGCAGTTAATACAGGTAATGAGTGGAGAACAGGAGGGCTTTTCAAAGAGAAACTAACAGGTCTGTGAGAGCCGGAATTCTTACTGGTTGGTCGGTGATCAAATACTTATGTCATGCAATAAAATGCAAAATAATTACTTAAAAATCATACAACGTGATTTTCTGGATTTTTGTTTTAGATTCCGTCTCTCAGAGATGAAGTGTACCTATGATAAAAATGACAGACTACATGATTTGTAAGTAGAAAAACCTGCAAAATCAGCAGTGTATCAAATACTTGTTCTCCCCACTGTAGGTGTCTGGTTAGACTGTAAACTCTCCTTCCAGACTCACATTAAGCATCTCCAATCCAAAATTAAATCTCGATTCGGCTTCCTATTTCGCAACATAGCATCCTTCCCTCATGCTGCCAAACATACCCTCGAAAAACTGACCATCCTACCGATCCTTGACTTTGGCGATGTCATTTACAAAATAGCCTCCAACACTCTACTCAACAAATTGGATGCAGTCTATCACAGTGCCATCCGTTTTGTCACCATAGCCCCATATACTACCCACCACTGCGACCTGTACGCTCTCGTTGGCTGGCCCTCGCTTCATACTCGTTGCAAAACCCACTGGCTCCAGGTCATCTACAAGTCTCTGCTAGGTAAAGCCCCGCCTTATCTCAGCTCACTGGTCACCATAGCAACACCCACCCGTAGCACGCGTTCCAGCAGGTATACCTCACTGGTCACCCCCAAAGCCAATTCTTCTTTTGGCCGCCTCTCCTTCCAGTTCTCTGCTGCCAATGACTGGAACAAACTGCAAAAATCACTGAAGCTGGAGACTCATATCTCCCTCACCAGCTGTCAGAGCAGCTGACAGATCACTGCACCTGTACATAGCCCATCTGTAAATAGCCCATCCAACTACCTCATCCCCATACTGTATTTATTTATGTATTTATCTTGCTCTTTTGCACCTCCATCTTCTGCACATCTACCATTCCAGTGTTTAACTACTATAATGTAATTACTTCACCACCATGGTCTATTTATTTCTTACCTCCCTTATCCTACCTCATTTGAACACACTGTATATATACTTTTTCTACTGTATGTTTGTTTATTCCATGTGTAACTCCGTTACTGTGTGTGTGTCGAACTTCTTTGCTTTATCTGGGTCAGGTCGCTGTTGTAAATGAGAACTTGTTCTCAATTAGCCTACCTGGTTAAATAAAGGTGAAATAAATATTGGTGTGCTGTACCTTTTATTCTCCACGCATAGTGTTGTGTGTTCCTTACAAACAACTCAACTGTAGTTTAATCTGTCCACAGAATATTTTGGCAGTAGTGCTGTGGAACATCCAGGTGCACATTTGCAAACTTCAAATGTACAGCAATTTTTTGGACAGTAGTGGCTTCTTCTGTGCTGTCCTCCCATGAACACCATTCTTGTTTAGTGTTTTACGTATTGTAGACTCGTCAACAGAGATGTCAGCATGTTAGAGATTTCTGTAAGTCTTTAGCTTACACTCCAATTTTCTTATTAACCCCATTGGGCTTTCTGTGCTGTGATCTTGCAGTCATCTTTGCAAGACGGCCACTCCTAGGGAGAGTAGCAACAGTGCTGAACTTCCTCCATTTATAGACCATTTGTCTTACCGTGTACTGATGAATATCAAAGCTTTTAGAGATAATTTTATAACCATTTCCAGCTTTATGCAAGTCAACAATACTTAATCTTATTTCTTCTGAGATCTCTTTTGTTCGAGGCATGGTTGACATCAGGCAATGCTTTTAATGAATAGCAAACCCAAATTTTGTGAGTTTTTTTTTTATTGGGCAAGGCAGCCCTAACCTACATCTCCTCCAATATCGTCTCATTGATTGGACTCCAGGTTAGCTGACCACTGACTCCAATTATCCAAAAGCTAAGTCATTAGCCTAGGGGTTCACATACTTCCCTCCAACCTACACTGTGAATGTTTAAATTATGTATTCAATATAGACAAGAAAAATAAACGAATAACACACAAATTTGTGTAAGCACACTATGTTTGTCTATTGCTGTGACTTAGATGAAGATCAGATCAAATCTAAGGTAATTCCAAAGGGAATTCCAGGTAATTCCAAAGGGCTCACATACATGCATACCGTGGCAAGAAAAAGTGTGTATGCACGTATGTGTTCTCTCCAGTCTCCCACTGAACTCACAGGTTAGTCTCTCTTTGAGTTCGGGGGTGGGGGCCATGTCCACGGCGCTCTTGCTGTGGCAGTTGAGAAGGGTGGGGTCGGCACCATGACTCAGCAGCAGCGAACACACCTCCACACGGTTCTTAGATGCAGCCTCATGGAGAGGAGTAAACTGCCACAGGTCCATGGCATTCACACACGCTCCATGCTGTAGACAGACAGGAGAGTTTATTAATTGTTCTCCATCAATAAAACCAACATTCTACAATTGTCTAATTAAAAGGGGCATCAATGGCGGGTCCACAGAAATCCATTTTGTAAAAAGAACTAGAATCTTTTAGAGCCCTTACCTTGAGCAGAAGCTCTGTGACCTCAAAGTGTCCATAGGAGCAGGCGTTGTGGAGAGGGACCAGGCCACTGCCAGAGAGATAGTCATTCAAATGAACAGTTCTTGTATTCTATGAATCTGTGGTTGAGACGCTTCTCAGCTGAGAATGGTCTCAGACGAAGAAACAGTGGAGGAAAACAGGCCTTCAATGGAACTGTATTGAGTTTGGTCTTACCCTTTGTCCTTGGCATGGACGTCTGCCCCGTGCTGCAACAGTAGCTGGACGATACGGACTCGGTTGTAGCCAGCCGCCAAGTGCAGTGGGGTGGACTGGAAGAGAGGACATGTCATTAGACACACAGAGCTCAGAGTCAATGCACATCAGGACACACTGCCTTCAGGGAGCCAGAGAGTGAATGGCTGATTATGCTAGGAAGCAAATTGCATGGGCGAGCAGTCTGAGTTCTCATTGCAGTTGAATGGTGGAAGGATGCAAGCTCAGAATGGTTTGAGTATTACACCCCCAAAAACAAAATCAACCTGTTCTCAACCGCCCCGTCTATGAAAGTCTGACAGAAGTCTCAGATGATCAATCTTAAAATATATTTCTTAGGCCGCACACTAACGCTTGCTTACCTCAAACAAGTTATGAAAAATGGAAATCTGACTTGTCCCTCAACTACACCCCTTCCTTCCTAAACATAATATACAGGAGGCTAAAAAGATGGCTACGGTTTGAATCTACTGTTTATTCATAAAAATATGTTGTGTAGATCTGTTTGGCCATTCCAAATCACATGGTGCCTATGTGAGCCAAGCATAATAATGTTAGTGTACACAAAGCTGTGGAAAAGTTTGCCACCCAGGAGTTTAGCAACAGTTTACCTCACGGACAGAAAGGAAGAAACAGTAGCAGTCATGCACTGGTAGGTATCAAGACAAAATAAGACCACTGAACAACTCAGACAGGACAGACTAACAATATCATTCACGTTTGATGAAGGCAATCACACGGAAAGAAATCGAATAATACAAAAAGCATGAGCAGCAACGACGGCACAGCACTTAAAGATGAGGAATTAGAGTTTTTCTTCAACCAAGGAATATGACCCATTCAAGACGAGACAAGCGGACAGTGTCAAATCACAAACATACAATATAGTACAAGAATCAATTGACAAAATGCAGGTGCAGGCATCCAGACATGCACATGTGACCAAAACAGAAAAGTCACAGTCCTACAATAAATATATTGATTGAAGAGCAAGAAGTGATTGAAACTTAGCAGAGTGTGTAAAGTAGTTAGGAGTGCAGAAAGGGGAGGGTGGCACTCTGGAAAAGCAGGCAATGTGGTATATTCGAGCTCCTTTCCAAAACCAACGAGCGAAGCGGGCCGTGGCCTCAGAACCACTTACTCACCTCCACCACACACACACACACACACACCAGACCTGGGTTCAAAAAGTAGGTTGGCCCACCTGTTTTCTTTTAAATCCTTTCAGCATGTGATTGAGCCTTGCTGGAGTGCTTGATGGGCATGGTTTTGGTAGTCCACTTTGGGGACTATTCCATCTGTACCATCGCAGCAGGAAAGCTCAAATCAAGCACAGCTAATGTATTCGAAAGACAACAAATACGATTTAAACCTAGGTCTGGCACACATACACCCACCCACACACATATTCACAGGACAGGAGCATTGGGGTGGGAAATATGAACGTGACCAGTAGACCCATTTCCATGATGCACAATTACAAGTGAGAGCCAGCGTATTGGTCAAATAAAACATGGATTAAAGAAAAAAAAATACAAATCACAACAGTGCAACAATCAGGTGGCAGTTATCGAGAAACTTACCAGCATTTTTTGGGATGTTGACTGATCGACAATGTTGCCAGAGTCACAAAAAACAAAACAAATTACAATTTTAGTATTTTTATTTCACAGCAAAAAATAATACTTTTAGCCTATCACCCTTTAAAGTGAAGTGAGAAACACACCGGAATTAACCATTCATAGAAATTCAGTGACACCAGGTACAATGAGTACACAGCTTTAGGGAAAGGTGACTACTCTCATTGTTGCGCCGTAGTATTCTTAATAAGGAAGACAGGCTCCCTGGTTATCCCCTCGGGAAAAGCCAAAGTGCTTATCCTACACCCACACAAGTCCTCAGACTGGCACAGGCACACGGAGGCGCAGGGAGTGAGTGCTTTGTTGTCACCACAGTGTGCCCAAGAGTCTTCTTAACAAAACGGCCCATTCATACAAACCCAAACAAAACAGATGGAGGAGACGCAGTTATGATAACATTTAGTTGTTGTTGAGGATTTCCTAAATGTCAGTTAGGAACAAGGTAATGTGCTTGGAAAACCTAAATGTCAAAGAATAATGAGTAGGATTTTAAATTATACACTTTAGGGACCAGGTTAGCCAGAGTGAATTATGATGACAGAAAAATACTGCTCATCCTAGCCAATAGACTCTAGATTATGTATTATTCAAAATTATGAAAAGGAGAAAGATATGGTTTCTTGCCAACTCAGAGATGAATTCTAGCTTTTTGGCAATGACTTCTCTACTCATGAGAATGCATTGGGGGTGAAAAACTGAATAATTAAAACTAGTGCCAAACAAGACGAGGGGTAAATACAATTACAAATGAGCAAAAACTATCCCACAATTACCAATGCAAAGTAGAGCCTTGACTTTAAATACACTTTCCTCAGACTGAAGTTAATTGTCAAGTCATGACACCCTGAGTAGAGAGAGGAGTGCTCTGGTGAAACAATATCATCTGATCCAAACACTAAACTAATCAACAGCTAATAACAATGCAAAGATGAAAATAATCCTAAACAACCATCCTATTACCACAAAGCACTCATGACAGTAAGCCAATGACCATGTTCACATGTACAGTATTCTGGATAGTAGCTCATATCCTGCTAAAGGTCTTTCGGGATAAGCCGTGTACTTTCACCTTCAATATCCCACTCACGAGTATCCCTGTATCTATGAATGAACAAAATATTCATAATTTAAATTCATAGGGGTTAAATGGAATACTAACTGAAATATGGACATGGACTGTAGGACTATAACCTCACATGCAGCGTGATATCCTATTAACTCCTGCAGAATTATGTTTTATTGTTTTTAACAACAAATGTTTCTTTTGTCTCAAACAGGAAAATATTATTTCTTTCAGCATCTCGAGAAAATGCGAATGAGTGTGTCATCTTCGACACTTATGCAAGCAGACAGTATTTCAACAACATACAATTTGCACCCAAGACTAATTGAAGTCTTATCGGAAACGTGTTTCATAGTCCTCAGCTATACATTTCCTTAAAATCGGTCAAACTGATGACATTAGGACATTTTGCACATGACCAATCTTTAGTGTTCTGAAGTTATAGCGTTTTCTCCTCAGCTCCTAAACGAAACAGACAACTTAACCAATGTTAACCAGGTTACTAATGTATTAATTCTATTGATGTAAGACATTCTGGTGAGCACTACTTTACTTAGTCTTCTGGTGCAATACGTTGACAGAGAAGAAGCTGCATGTATCTAACTGTAGTTGACAAACAAATGGCCTACCAAATGTCAGAAACTATAATAATGGCCTACCAAATGTTTGTAATTATAAGCAGAAACTTATAGGCTATATAGCCAGTAGGCTATATGGTCCAGTACAGAGTATCAGCTAAATCAATTCTGGAATTATGGTTGATTGAATTCCGCAGGTAGCCTACATTTTGAAGTGATTTGTTTGACAATGAGAAGAAAACATCGCCCAACATCCATGAAATGTGAAACTAAGCCTGCGCAGACTGAAAAACAACAGTAAATGGGATAAGATGTTTACATGCCACAGTATCCCACCTAAGATCAGCAAATCCCAGGCAACTTATCCAGGTTTCGCATAGCCAGGATACAAGCCTTTTCAGGTTATTGTAAACAGGATATGATATTTATATGCGTCAACTCAAACAATACATGAGTATCCCGAATAATGAGATATTAGTGTGCATGTAAATGTGGTCTGTGAAAGTTCTAGAGATTCAATGCATTAAGCTAAAATTGAATTTACATAACATAACACGCTACAATCCATGTCTCCAACTCCGGTCCTCGAGTACCCCCAACAGCACATTTTTGAAAACCTGATTCAATTTGTCAAGGGCTTGATGATTGGTTGACAAGTAGTATCAGGTGTGCATGTCCTGGGCCACAAATATTATTATTATTATTTTTTTAATTTTACTGTTGAGTTCTAGGAGCAGAATTGGGAATCACTGCACAACATCATGGTTTAACAACCCTGTCCTCACCCCACCCCCCAGATGTTTCACATTTTTGTTTTAACCCTAAACTGACACACCTGATTAAATTTGTTAACTAATCATCAAGCCTTTGACTAATTATTTATTTATTTTATTTTAACCTTTATTTTACTAGGCAAGTCAGTTAAGAACAAATTCGTATTTTCAATGACGGCCTAGGAACAGTGGGTTAACTGCCTGTTCAGGGGCAGAACGACAGATTTGTTCCTTGTCAGCTCGGGGATTCGAACTTGCAACCTTTCAGTAGTCCAACGCTCTAACCATTAGGCTACCCTGCCGCCCCAGACTGTGTGAGCCAGTTTAGGGTTAAAACAAAACAACCCCGTGGAGAGGGTTGGGAAACTCTGCACTACATGATAAAATATTAATGATGTGATAAACATGACCAACTATTCAAAAACAAAGATCTGAGAGCTTCAAGCTAGTATATTCAAATAACAGCTTTGATAGGAAAATTTGATCGATATTGGCAACAACTTGGTTATAGCAAATGTTTGATGTGCAGAAGACCGAGGATCAGTGTTACTAGAATTAAGGGGTAACTGAGGGACCCAAATAAAAGTGAAAATATTTCCTACGAAGATCTATCTGCAAAATTGATTTGGAGCAATAGCTAAACACTGAAGGAGTAGAAAGAAAAATACTAATTATCCATATTCTACTAAACAGTTTTTTTTTTTTACAAAAACATTGTACCAAAATGAAAACAGGGAATGGTTAAATAGGGTAACATACATTTATATACAATGAAAAGGATTACATTTCAACTACAATCACAGAAAATATTTGGTCAAAAATTGGAAAACCCATGTTGATATCACTGTTAAATCAGTACAGTATATAGAGAATATGGCCTGAGCAGAAGTTGGTTAAAGTCAAAGCGTCCCCTGCCTAAATCCAATCCAATGACAAATCCTCTTTATGGTGTTCTACATATAATAATCCTCCTAGGATGAGATGGTGTTTTTAAACCCTACACAAGTGACTGTTTTGGAATGTAGGCTGAAAACAGTCTCTCTCCAGACTTTTCTTGCCATTGGTCACACCAATCTTTAGAACAAATCAAGCATATGCTACAATATTATACAACATTAATATAACATGTGGGCATGTAATGTTGTGGAGGCGATATCCTTCTTACCTTGCGGCCATCACTGGCATGGCAGTTGACATTTAGTGGGGTCAATAGTGCCATCAGCTTCTCTTCATTGCCACTCCTGTAGCACACAGTTCATAAGAGAACAGAAGAAAGAGAAAATATTTTGTATTAGAAAATTATTAAAGATGTGGTAGGTAGCCTAATACTACAAACAGATCACTCCAATGAAACAAGTCGATAAAGATACTCACCTTGCCGCTTCCAAGAGTTCATCTTTCTTATACTCACCTGAATACAAAATATCAGGTTAGAACAGCACAGAGTTCCAAGTCAAGACAAGCCATGATTCAGATAAAAGGTTACAGTCCTGGGCCCAGTTTCCCAAAAGCATCTTATGGCTAAGTTAATCATTAGAATGATAGGATCCTATGGTTCCAATATTCATTTTGCCTTAAGATGCTTTTGGGAAAGCGGGCCCAGGTCGTTGCAGTCACGTAAAATACAATATACAACATAGGAACGTACCCAATGTAATGGGGGAGAGAACTGGCTGAAAGGGAGTAGTTGTATGAAACTCACCGGTGAGCACAGCCTTGGCAGAGGGGTCTGCCAGATCCAGAGCAGACTTGCCATCCGTATTACGGATGTTGGGATCAGCGCCATGCTGGAGAAGCACTGTGTGAAGGAGACATAGGAAACAGTGTCATTTTAATTCAATTATAGTCTTATACCTTGCACAGTTTACAGTAGTTTAACATACCTATAGTAAATCACCTTAGTAAAGTCAATTCTACATCTGCATTGCTTGCTTTTTGGGGTTTTAGGCTGGGTTCTGTATAAGCACTTTGTGACATCTGCTGATGTAAATTGGATTGATTGAATATTGTCAACATAACATTTCCTGGACAAATGACCAGGGTTTAAGAGTGTTGAAAGACAAAACTGTATATTTGGGTGCAGTAACAAGGCACTGGGAGCAGCAATATTCCATAGGCAGGTATTTGAAGTACAGCTATTCTTAAGTTTAGGATGTGCATGTCACCCTCCATCTTCAGACAATTTATTTTTTACATCCACCCTTACCGATGCACACGTCAATTTTGCCCTTGATGGCTGCCTCATGCAGAGGTGTGTAGTTCCAGTTGTCCCGTGCATTGGGGTCTGCACCTTGGCACAACAGTAGACTGACCACCTCAGCGTGGCCAAAGGAACAGGCATTGTGCAGGGGGATGAGGCCACCATCGTCTCTGGCGTGCACATTTGCTCCAGTCTGTAAGAGGTGGTCAACCACATCCTTCCGGCCAAAACCTGACACAATGACAGACAAAACATGATCAGTGCATACATGGTGACAGTAATCCAGGCTGTATCACATACGGCCGTGATTGGGAGACCCATAGGGCGGCGCACAATTGGCCCAGCATTGTCCAGGTTTGGCAGTCATTGTAAACAAGAATTTGTCCTTAAACTGGCTTGCCTAGTTAAATAAAGGTTAAATTACCCCAAAAAATGTAATGTCAGTTCTATGAAGATTTTTTTTTATAATAACAGAGCATAATATTAACAACCAAACTACTTTTTAGCAGTTCCTCTTGAACATGGTTCCCCAAACTCAATCCTGCGATCAAGGCACGTTTTGGTTTTTGACCTAACACCACATTACTGATTCAAATAATCAAAGCTTGAAGAGTTGGTTATTTGAGTCCGCTGTGTAATACTATTGCAAAAACGACGAGTGCACCCTGCATTGGCCCCAGGACAGAGTTTGGGAAACCCTGCTCTAGAATGCCAAAAAAGGTATGCATATTTTGGTTACAGCCCTGGAACAGAACGGATTCAACAAATCACCAACTATTGATTTAGTGAACCAGAGGTATGTTAGTGCTGGGTTGGAACCAAAAAGTACACTCTGGGGTTCACCGCGGATTAGCTTGAGAAACACCCAAAAATGCACGTTTGTTTACGTTTAGCTAGTAACAACGAAGGCTGAGAGACTGAGGCCTTCTGTCCCTATCGGTCTGTGTGCCAAACTGTCTTTAGTATTAGCTAGTTAGCCAACTAAGTTAGCTGTTTTCGATGGGCCTTGATATTGGAAAAGTAGTTAGCTAACTAACAGAAGCAAATTAAATTAGCATTCGTAATTAGTTACAGTATAGTAGCTAACTAATAACTAGTTATCCATTCTCGTCGTGGCACACCAGCATTTTGATATTTTTCACAAGCACGATGCGACGTTTGAAAACACTCCAACCTGCCAACTCGCGCTGACAACACAAAAACAAGCGCTATCTTAACTAACCAGCAGCGAAATGCAGAGGGGTAGATTTTCGTCCGGCCATGTCCTTCGCATTCACATTCACCGAGTCAACAAGTCTCTTCACCCGGGACACATCTCCATTCCGACAGGCCTCAAATAGCTCCCTGAAAGCTCCACCGATCCCACTACCGTCGCCAGGGGTCGTGCCTCCTGAACTCGGGCTCGAGACACTACTACTCCCCCCGCCGGAGGTTGTTGTGGTCGGACTTGTGCTGTTCCCACTGCTGAGGGCCGAGGTTTGAAGATCCGGGGAGGCCGAAGGATTCTCCATGCCCGTGCTGCATCCACGCTCACCATCCGGAGGCACTAACGTCGCTGTCACAAGATCAAGCGAGGGAGATCCCGGCGGACTTACCGAAAGAGAACCGTTTCGTGGCGGAGATAGCAGGTTGCACTGTTGTTGCTGCGATGAGCGACGAGACACCGCCATTTTCGCAGCAGCTCTCAAGTCAGACTAGAGAGAAAGACGCGAAAGCGAGAATGATAAATCGGCCCAAAATCTGTCTTCTCCAGCAGGTGGCGTTTTTTCTCTCTCACAGAGTGAGGTGTTTGTGTGTGTAGGTACAGTGGTAAGAAAAAGTATGTGAACCCTTTGGAAATACCTGGATTTCTGCATAAATTGGTCATCAAATTTGATCTGATCTTCATCTAGGTCACAACAACAGACAAACCCAGCCTGCTTAAACGAGTAACACACAATTATATGTTTTGTAGTCTTTGTTGAACACACGTAAACATTCAGTTCAGGGTGGGAGAAGTATGTGAACCCTTGGATTGAATAACTAATTGACCCTCCTTTGGTAGCAATAACCTCAACCAAACGTTTTCTGTAGTTGCAGATCGGACCTGCACAACGTTCAGGAGGAATTTTGGACCATTCCTCTTTACAAAACTGTTTCAGTTCAGCAATAATCTTGGGATGTCTGGTGTGAACTGCTCTAGAGGTCATTCAAATCGTGTTGAGGTCAGGACTCGAACTGGACCACTCCAGAAGGCGTATTTTCTTCTGTTGAAGCCATTCTGTTGTTGATTTACTTCTGTGTTTTGGGTCGTTGTCCTGTTACATCACCCAACATCTGTTGAGCTTCAACTTACTGCAAAATGTCTTGATAAACTTGGGAAACAATTTTTCTGTCAATGAAAGCTGTCCAGGCCCTGAGGCAGCAAAGCAGCCCCAAACCATGATGCTCCCTCCACCATACTTTACAGTTGGGATGTTTTGTATGGAGGTCATTGGTAGAATTTTCTACCAATGTCAACTTCTGGAGATCAGTGCGGCAATGATTTATGGTTCTGAACGGTCTGCAAGCGTTATCGCGCTAAAGAATAATTTCAAATGAAGTATTGTGCTTTCTGACTGACCCTTTTGGACACTTTATTTTTCTTGTTGTCAACTGTAACATTATTAATACCACGACCATGTATGGGTACAATTCCAAACTTGATAATGATCAGTTACTTGAATCTTTGGAAAGCGTATTCTCTATTGGCTAACCAAGTTCCCTAATGCTTTACTTACAGTAGGTGGGTTTTTTAATACTTCTCCAACTAATTGAATTGATAGATGGCCTCTGGAACAGTCCACTTCCATGAATACAAGTTTGAGGCAGTTTATGGAAAGGTTTGATATTAGAGATATTTGGAACAGTCCACTTCCATCAATACAAGTGTGGGGCAGTTTATGGAAAGGTTTGATATTAGATATTTGGAGAGTAAAGTTTCCTAATGACAAGTCTTTCACTTGGAGTAATAAGGCACGCTCCAGACAATCACAGATTTTTGTCTGGTGTCTAAATGTTTGGATAAACAGGGTATTTCTGTTAACATCCTTGCCACTCCCCTTACTGATCATAGAGCTATTTATATTGACATTAAACTTTTTCTCTGATAATGACCTTGGCAGAGCATCCTACTGGAAGATTAAGAGCTCGATAATATGGGAGTATTCTTGCCAAGACGAGGATAGCTGAAGAAGGTGTTATTACAAAGATCACCTCGAGTTCAAAAGCCTGTTGAAAGCTCTGAGGACAAATCTGTTCTGTTTGAGCTACAACACAAGTTGACGAGATGTATAAACTGAAAGCAGAAGGAGCCTTTGTCAGATCGAGGAAGAAGTGGCTAGAGGGTGAACGAAATTCATAGTTTCATGTTAGAAAAATACCACAAGTAAATATTAATGGTCTCATCACATATGATCCCAAATTAATCTTTAACTTTAGTTGCAATTTCTACAGGAATAGATATAGTTCTAAGTATTGTGAGGTTTCCTCACCTCTTTTTTTGACTCTGGGGGCTGTGAAGTCAATTGGGGAGGCTGAGAGGGAACAGTGTAATGATCCTATTATAGTTGAAGAGATCATTTCTTCTATTGAACACCTTAAAAATAATAAGTCTCCTGGGACTGATGGTATATCTGCTGAGTTTTACAATACGTTTTCTCAACAGTTGGCCCATTTCTGTTGGTCTTTTCTGAAAGCATTGCAAATAATGCTCTCCCTCCCAGTTTGACTCAGTCTGATTACATTAATCCCTAAGCCCAAGAAAGACTTGTTTCTGCTCGATAATTGGCATCCAATCTGTCTGCTCAATAACAAACAAAAAATATTAGCCTCCAATACTGAAGGCAGCATTGGAATCAATTATAGAGCCGCCAATTTGGCTTCATGAGGAATAGACATATCTAATAATATCCGACTGGTATTAAACCTTTATAGACTATTCTAATCTAATCTTCGAAGATAGTTTTGTCTTCTTAGACTTTTATAAAGCCTTCGATACAGTGGAACATGAGTTTTTATTTCTCTCCCTTGAGAAATTTGGTTTTGGGGAATTATTTTGTAGTACTATTAAAACTCTTTATATGAATGGGAACAGTTCAATTAAATTAAAGCATGGCACTTCTCCTAGATTTGATTTGAAAAGAGGAATTAGGCAAGGTCGCAAGTTTTGTTAAATCCAGCAATTGATAATGCATGGCCCCACGACGCAAGGATCTGTACACAATTCCTGGAAGCTGAGCATGTCCCAGTTCTTACATGGCCTGTATACTCACCAGATGTGTCACCCATTGAGCATTTTTGGGATGCTCTGGATCGACGTGTACAACAGCGTGTTCCAGTTCCCGCCAATATCCAGAAACTTCACACTGCCATTTGAAGAGGAGTGGGACAACATTCCACAATCAACAGCCTGATCAGGTACTTGAATTTTAGCAACCAGGAAATGCCGCCGCGATTTCTGCATAGTGCTTCTTTAAACGATCAACTGTGTACTCTCATGCCGATTTGTTGCAAAACATTTGTCTGTTGCAACAAACCGTTTAACAGAAAACATTTTGCAACAGTAGTTTATTGGACAAATTTAGGTAGGTCTCTGTGTTTTTCCGTTTCGTTCTTAAACGGTTTCTGCTGCAAGAGGTAATGAATATACCCCAGGCCTGTGCCTACACACCTACAGAGAAGGGACATCACAGCTAATGGACTATCAATACATTCAAGTGGAAAGCTTTTTGATCACTTTGACATGCAGTACATTGGGGATGGCCCCACAAACATTCTGTAAAAAAAATTTTTAAAACAGGTTAAGAACTTTTCCCATCCACACAAATGTATCTGGAGCAACAAAACCAAACACAAAAACTACTATGGTTGGTGTTAAATTAAAATACTTCTGTCACACCTAGATCAAAAATATACATATTTTTATTTTTTCAAATCAACATTTTATTGGTCGCACACATATTTAGCAGATGTTATTATGGGTGTAGCGAAATGCTTGTGTTTCTAGCTTCAACAGTGCATTGGTATCGAACAATACACACATCTAAAAGTAAAATAATGGAATTAAGAAATATATACATATTAGATCGAGCAATGTCGGCGTGGCATTGACTAAAATACAATAGAATAGAGTATATACATATTAGATGAGTGAAGCAGTATGTAAACATTATTTAAACATTAATAATGGAACACTAGTAACTTTAGTAAAGTGGCCAGTAATTCCAAGACTATGAATATGGGGCAGCAGCCTCTAAAGATGCAGGGTTGCGTAACGGGGTGGAAGCCGAATAGTGATGGCTATTTAAGTCTGATGGCCTTAAGACAGAAGCTGTTATCCAGTCTCTCGGTCCCAGCTTTGATGCACTTGTACTGACCTTGCCTTTAAAATGTTTACAAACTGCTTTTCTCATCTCTTATGTATATACTGTATTCTATTTGGGTCTTTTATTAGAATCCCCATTAGCTGTTGCGAAAGCAGCAGCTACTCTTCCTGGGGTCCACACAAAACATGACAAAATACTAAAACAAGAACAGCTCAAGGACAGAACTACATCAATTTAAAAATGGCACACATAGCCTACATATCAATACAAACAGAAACTATCTAGGTGAGTGGATGCTGCTGAGGGGAGGTTGGCTCATAATGGCTGGAATGGAGCAAATGGAATGGCATCAAACACATAGAAACCATATGTTTGATCATATTCCACTCCAGCCATTACCACGAGCCCATCCTGCCCAATTAAGGTGCCACCAACCTCCTGTGATCTAGGACACATAGGGGGGAGGCGTTGCTGTGAGGTGTTGCTTTATGTTTTTTGAAACCAGGTTTGGTGTTCATTTGTGCAGTATGAGATGGGTGTTTCATGCAATAATGTCTCTATGTAATACTATACGCTTTCTTGAATTTGCTCAGGATTTGGGGACTGTGAAAAGACCCCAGGTGGCATGGCTGGTGGGGTGTGTGTCAGAGATGTATAAATGCAACAATTAACAATTTCTTTATGAATCTCGCTTTGTGCACGGGGGCATTGTCATGCTGAAACAGGAAAGGCCTTTCCCAAACTGTTGCCACAGTTGGAAGCACAGAATCGTCTAGAATGTCAGTGGTGTAAAGTACTTAATTAAAAAATACCCTGAAACTACTTAAGTAGTACTTTACTATTTATATTTTTGACAACTTTTACTTCACTACATTCCTAAAGAAAATAATGTACTTTTTACTCCATATGTTTTCCCTGACACCCAAAAGTACTGGTTTACATTTTGAATGCTTAACAGGACAGGAAAATTATCCAATTCACACACTTATCAAGAGAACATCCCTGGTCATCCCTACTGCCGATGACCTGGCAGACTCACTAAACACACATGCTTCGTTTGTAAATTATTTTCTGAGTGTTGGAGTGTGCACCTGGCTATCCGTACATTAAAATAACAAGAAAATGGTGCCGTCTGAATTGCTTAATATAAGGAAATTATTTATACTTTAACCTTTTGATAAAGTATATTTTAGGAATTACATTTATATTTGATACTTAAGTAAATTTAACATTACTTTTAGACTTTTACTCAAGTCGTGTTTTACTGGAGGACTTTTACTTGAGTAATTTTCTATTAAGGTGTATTTACTTTAAAAAGATGACGATTGGGTACTTTTCCCACCACTGGTCATCATTGCATTGCCTAGCCCGAACCGTGAAAAACAGCCCCAGACCATTAATCCTCCGCCACCAAACTTTACAGTTGGCACAATGCATTAGGGCAGATAGCATTCTCCTGGCGTCAGCCAAACCACATTCGTCCGGCGGACTGCCAGATGGTGAAGCACGATTCATCACTCCAGAGAACGCGTCTCCACTGCTCCAGAGTCCAATGGTGATGAGCTTCACACCACCAGCTGACTCTTGGCATTGCGCATGGTGATCTTAGGCTTGTGTTGTTGTTTTTTTACACCTTTAACTAGGCAAGTCAGTTAAGAAAAAATTATTATTTACAATGATGGCCTAGGAACAGCCTTGTTCAGGGGCAGAACAACAGATTTGTACCTTGTCAGCTCGGGGATTCAATCTAGCAACCTTTTGGTTACTGGCCCAACGCTCTAACCACTAGGCTACCTACCTGTGGCTGTTCGGCCATGGAAACCCATTTCATGAAGCTCCTGACGAACAGTTTTTGTGCTGTCGTTGCTTCCAGAGGCAGTTTGGTACTTGGTAGTGAGTGTTGCAACAGAGGATAGACTATTTTTATGCACTTCAGCGGTCCCATTCTATGCGCTTGTGTGGCCTACTACTTCGCACTGAGCTTTTTGCTCCTAAACGTTTCCACTTCACAATAACAGCACTTACAGTTGACTCGGGCAGCTCTAGCAGGGCAGACATTTGACTGACTTCTTTGAAAGGTGGCATCCTATGACTGTGCCACATTGAAAGTCACTGTGCTCTTCAGTATGGCCATTCTATTGCCAATGTTTGTCTATGGAGATTGCATGGCTGTGTGCTCGATTTTATACACCTGTCAGCAATGGGTGTGGCTGAAATGGCCAAATCCACTAATTTGAAGGGGTGTCCACATACTTTTATATAGTGTATATTTAACTCTTACAAAATATTAGCCATGTAAACACGAACCTCAGCACGAACGTTGGCATTTAGAATTTGTCCAGATAAATCAAATCAATTTTTGCTCCATTAAGTAATCCAACAAAGTATACACCGCCATCTTATTTCTTATCTCATTGATCAGATGGGTCAGGGCAGTAGGTAGCCTAATGGCAGACTAGGTGAAAAAAAGGTGTTTTTTTTTGCGTTATTTGTAACTTATTTTGTACATAATGTTTCTGCAACCATAGGCTTACGGCAAAAAAAGAGCTTCTGGATATCAGAACAGCGATCACTCACCTTGGATTAGACAAACATTTTTTTCATCAACAAGATGAACAGGACATTCTCCAAACACCCAACAGGGCAAACATCCAAGGTATTTGCAAGAGGAAGCAACGCAGGTACAGAGGACAAAGAGCCGGATGCCTGGTCAGGACCCGGAAAAGGCGAGTGGGAAAGTTGCCGTTACCGTCAATACTACTCGCCAACGTGAAATCATTGGACAATAAACTAGACGAGGTACGATCACAAATATCCTACCAACGGGACATCAAAAACTGTAATATCCTATGTTTCACAGAATCGTGGCTGAATGACAACATGGATACTCAGCTAGTGGGATATACGCTGCACCGGCAAGATAGAACAGCACACTCCAGTAAAACGAGGGGGTGTGGTCTGTGCATATTTGTAAACAACAACTGGTGCACGAAATCGAAGGAAGTCTCTAGATTTTGCTCGCCTGAAGTAGAGTATATTGTGTTAAATTGCAGGCCACACTACTTGCCTAGAGAGTTCTCGGCTATACTTTTCGTGGCTGTTTATTTACCACCACAGACAGATGCTGGCACTAAGACCACACTCAGCCAGCTGTATAAGGAAATAAGCAAACAGGAAACCACTCACCCAGAGGCGGCGCTCCTAGTGGCCGGAGACTGTAATGCAGGGAAACTTAAATCAGTTCTAACAAATTTCCATCAACATATTAAATGTGCAACCAGAGGGAAAATAATTCTAGATCACCTGTACTCCACACACAGAGACGCATACAAAGCTCTCCCTCCATTTGGTAAATCCGACCACAACTCTATCCTCCTGATTCCTGCTTACAAGCAAAAATTAAAGCAGGAAGCACCAGTGACTCGGTCTATAAAAAAAGTGGTCAGATGAAGCAGATACTAAACTACAGGATTGTTTTGCTGGCACAGACTGGAACATGTTCCGGGATTCTTCCGATGGCATTGAGTACACCACATCAGTCACTGGCTTTATCAATAAGTGCATCAAGGACGTCGTTCCCACAGTGACTAAGTACATTCCCCAACCAGAAGCCATGGATTACAGACAACATTCACACTGAGCTAAAGGGTAGAGCTGCCACTTTCAAGGTGCGGGACTCTAACCCGGAAGCTTACAAGAAATCCTGCTATGTCCTGCGACGAACCATCAAACAGGCAAAGCGTCAATTCAGGGCTAAGATTGAATCACACTACACCGGCTCCGATGCTTGTCTTATGTGGCAGGGCTTGCAAACTATTAAACTATAAAGGGAAGCACAGCCACGAGCTGCCCAGTGACCCATCCTACCAGACGAGCTAAATCACTTCTATGCTCTCTTTGAGGAAAGCAACACTGAGGCATGCATGAGAGCATCAGCTCTTCCGGACTGTTGATCACGCTCTCCGTAGCCGACGTGAGTAAGACCTTTAAACAGGTCAACATACATAAGGCTGCAGGGCCAGACGGATTACCAGGACGTGTGCTCAGGGCATGTGCTGACCAACTGACAGGTGTCTTCACTGAAATTTTCAACATGTCCCTGATTGAGTCTGTAATAACATGTTTCAAGCAGACCACTATAGTCCCTGTGCCCAAGAACACAAAGGCAACCAGCCTAAATTACTACAGACCCGTAGCACACACGTCCATAACCATGAAGTGCTTTAAAAGGCTGGTAATGGCTCACATCAACACCATTATCCCAGAAACCCTAGACCCACTCCAATTTGCATACCGTCCAAACAGATCCACAGATGATGCAATCTCTATTGCACTCCACACTGCCCTTTCCCACCTGGACAAAAGGAACACTTATGTGAGAATGCTATTCATCGACTACAGCTCAGAGTTCAACACCATAGTACCCTCAAAGCTCATCACTAAGCTAAGGATCCTGGGACTAAACGCCTCCCTCTGCAACTGGATCCTGGACTTCCTGACTGGCCGCACCCAGGTGGTGAGGGTAGGCAGCAACACATTTGCCATGCTGATCCTCAACACTGGAGCTCCCCAGGGCTGCGTGCTCAGTCCCCTCCTGTACTCCCTTTTCACCCACGACTGCATGGCCAGGCACGACTCCAACACCATCATCAAGTCTGCAGACGACACAACAGTGGTAGGCCTGATCACTGACAACGACGAGACAGCCTATAGGGAGGAGGTCAGAGACCTGGCCGGGTGGTGCCAGAATAACAACCTATCCCTTAACGTAACTAAGACTAAGGAGATGATTGTGGACTACAGGAAAAGGAGGACCGAGCACACCCCAATTCTCATCAACGGGGCTGTAGTGGAGCAGGTTGAGAGCTTCAAGTTCCTTGGTGTCCACATCACCAACAAACTAGAATGGTCCAAACATACCAAGACAAAGCCTATTCTCCGTCAGGAAAAAAAAAGATTTGGCATAGGTCCTGAGATCCTCAGAAGGTTCTACAGCTGCAACATCGAGAGCATCCTGATTGGTTGCATCACTGCCTGGTACAGCAATTGCTCGGCCTCTGACCACAAGGCACTACAGAGGGTAGTGCGTACGGCCCAGTACATCATTGGGGCTAAGCTGCCTGCCATCCAGGACCTCTACACCAGGCTGTGTCAGAGGAAGGCCCTAAAAATTGTAAAAGACCCCAGCCAACCCAGTCATAGAATGTACCGGAGTGCCAAGTCTAGGACAAAAAGGGTTCTCAACAGTTTTTACCCCCAAGCCATAAGACTCCTGACGCTTCTGCTACTCTCTGTTTATCATATATGCAGTCACTTTAACTATACATTAATGTACATACTACCTCTATTTCAGACATTGATTAATCTTACCAAGAGAAGACAATTTGAAATCTAATCCAAGTTAGAATCTGAAAGCGTCCCCTTTCCTCATAATACATTTTTCCCCCTCTTTCTATTTTTCTTCTTTACGGTTTGCTCGGTTGAGACCTGTTCATTGTTGTGCAGGCTGGTGTGCTCCTTCTAGCGGGGCTGAGGCAAAGGAGGAAGTAAAGCTTGTCTGTCAGCTGGATGGCCAGCTCTGAGTGGAAGTACTGGCCTGACAGATAGGCCAGTTTGAGGCCGTATTTGTACGGCACTGGCACCTGGAGGTTTGCCGTGTTGTAGACTGATATGTAGTTTGTGGGCAAGCCACAGCCCTGTTGAATGTGATGAGCCATCAGGTAGAAGAAGTAAACCCTGGGGAGAGATATATATTTTGATAAATGAGGAAGTGTTACAAAACTGATGACCTAAGCCTAATTCTGCCCATTTCTCCACTGAGAATGTACAGCCAGAGGGGTAGAAGTGGGTGTCTAAACAGCATTGGGCTTCATAATGACAGAGCCAGGAAGAACCAATCCCTGTTGGTGACGGTGTGGTCCAGGACAGTCCTGAGCGGAAGGTTGGCTGGATGCCCTTTCGGTCAGGAAATGGTTGCACCTGGTGAAACCCAGCAGCGTTGCAGTTCTTGACACAAACTGGTGCACCTGGCACCTACTACCATACCCCGTTCAAAGGCACTTAAATATTGTCTTGCCCATTCACTCTCAATGGCATAAATACACAATCCATGTCTCAATTGTCTCAAGGCTTAACAATCCTCCTTTAACCCATCTCCTCCCCTTCATCTACACTGATTGAAGTGGATTTAACAGGTGACATCAACAAGGATCATAGTTTTCACCTGGATTCACCTAGTCAGTCTGTCATGGAAAGAGCAGGTGTCCTTAATGTTGATACAGTGGGGCAAAAAAAGTATTTAGTCAGCCACCAATTGTGCAAGTTCTCCCACTTGAAAAGATGAGAGGCCTGTAATTTTCATCATAGGTACACTTCAACTATGACAGACAAAATGAGAAAAAAAATCTTTGCAAATTATGGTGGAAAATAAGTATTTGGTCAATAACAAAAGTTTCTCAATACTTTGTTATATACCCTTTGTTGGCAATGACAGAGGTCAAGTGTTTTCTGTAAGTCTTCACACACTATTGCTGGTATTTTGGCCCTTTCCTCCATGCAGATCTCCTTTAGAGCAGTGATGTTTTGAGGCTGTTGCTGGGCAACACAGACTTTCAACTCCCTCCAAAGATTTTCTATGGGGTTGAGATCTGGAGACTGGCTAAGCCACTCCAGGACCTTGAAATGCTTCTTACGAAGCCATTCCTTCGTTGCCCGGGCGGTGTGTTTGGGATCATTGTCATGCTGAAAGACCCAGCCCCGTTTCATCTTCAATGCCCTTGCTGATGGAAGGAGGTTTTCACTCAAAATCTCATGATACATGGTCCCATTCATCCTTTCCTTTACACGGATCAGTCGTCCTGGTCCCTTTGCAGAAAAACAGCCCCAAAGCATGATGTTTCCACCCCCATGCTTCACAGTAGGTATGGTGTTCTTTGGATGCAACTCGGCATTCTTTGTCCTCGGATGGGGCCACAGTGTCTCCTGACTCCTCCTGTCTCAGCCTCCAGTATTTATGCTGCAGTAGTTTATGTGTCGGGGGGCTAGGGTCAGTTTGTTATATCTGGAGTACTTCTCCTGTCCTATTCGGTGTCCTGTGTGAATCTAAGTGTGCGTTCTCTAATTCTCTCCTTCTCTCTTTCTTTCTCTCTCTCGGAGGACCTGAGCCCTAGGACCATGCCCCAGGACTACCTGACATGATGACTCCTTGCTGTCCCCAGTCCACCTGGCCGTGCTGCTGCTCCAGTTTCAACTGTTCTACCTTATTATTATTCGACCATGCTGGTCATTTATGAACATTTTAACATCTTGGCCATGTTCTGTTATAATCTCCACCCGGCACAGCCAGAAGAGGACTGGCCACCCCACATAGCCTGGTTCCTCTCTAGGTTTCTTCCTAGGTTTTGGCCTTTCTAGGGAGTTTTTCCTAGCCACCGTGCTTCTACAACTGCATTGCTTGCTGTTTGGGGTTTTAGGCTGGGTTTCTGTACAGCACTTTGAGATATCAGCTGATGTACGAAGGGCTATATAAATACATTTTTTATTTGATTTGATCCTCCAAACACGGCGAGTTGAGTTTTTACCAAAAAGTTATATTTTGGTTTCATCTGACCATATGACAGTCTCCCAATCTTCTTCTGGATCATCCAAATGCTCTCTAGCAAACTTCAGACGGGCCTGGACATGTACTGGCTTAAGCAGGGGGACACGTCTGGCACTGCAGGATTTGAGTCCCTGGCGGCGTATTGTGTTGCTGATGGTAGGCTTTGTTACTTTGGTCCCATTCTGGGATTTTTGCTCACCGTTCTTGTGATCATTTTGACCTCACTGGGTGAGATCTTGTGTGGAGCCTCAGATCGAGGGAGATTATCAGTGGTCTTGTATGTCTGCAATTTCCTAATAATTGCTCCCATATTTGATTTCTTCAAACCAAGTTGCTTACCTATTGCAGATTCAGTCTTCCCAGCCTGGTGCAGGTCTACAATTTTGTTTCTGGTGTCCCTTGACAGCTCTTTGGTCTTGACCATAGTGGAGTTTGGAGTGTGACTGTTTGAGGTTGTGGACAGGTGTCTTTTATACTGATAACAAGTTCAAAGAGGTGCCATTAATACAGGTAACGAGTGGAGGACAGAGGAGCCTCTTAAAGAACAAGTTACAGGTCTGTGAGACCCAGAAATGTAGCTTGTTTGTAGGTGACCAAATACTTATTTTCCACCATAATTTGCAAATAAATTCATTAAAAATCCTACAATGTGATTTTCTGGATTTTTTTTCTATTTTTTTTTTTCTAATTTTGTCTGTCATAGTTGAAGTGTACCTATAATGAGAATTACAGGCCTCATCTTTTTAAGTGGGAGAACTTGCACAATTGGTGGCTGACTAAATACTTTTTTGCCCCACTGTATATAGTGCCTTCATAAAGTATTCACACCCCCTTTTCCACATTGTGGGATTAAAATAGACTTAATTATCATTTGACAACGATCTATACAAAACCCTATCAAAATTGAAGAAAAATTCTAACATTTGTAAAAAAGAAATTACATTTAAATTAAATTTAAAAAACACTATCTTGATTCGATAATTATTCAACCACCTGACTCAGTACATGTTAGAATCACCTTTGGCGAATACAGCTGTTAGTCTTTCTGGGTAAGTCTCTAAGAACTTTGCACACTTGGATTGTACAGTATTTGCACAATATTCTTATTTAAATTATTCAAGCTCTGTCAAGTTGGTTGTTGATCATTGCTAGACAGCTATTTTTAAGCCTTGCCATAGATTTAAGCCAATTTAAGTCAACTGTAACTAGGCCACTCAGGAACATTCAACGTTGTCTTGGTAAGCAACTCCAGTGTATATTTGGCCTTGTGCTGTAGGTTATTGTCTTGCTGAAAGGTGAATGCCTCCCAGTGTCTGTTGGAAAGTAGACAACCCAGGTTTTTCTCTGGGATTTTGTCTGTGCTTTACCCCATTCAATTTATTTTTTATCCTAAAAACTTCATAGTCCTTGCCAATGACAAGCATACCCATAACATGATGCAACAACCACCATGCTTGAAAATATACACTGCAACATGTTGTGGGATTTGCCCCAAACATAAACGCTTTGTATTCAGGACATTTCTTTGACATTGTTTTTGCAGTTATTGCAAACAGGATGCATCTTTTGGAATATTTTTAATCTGTACAGGTTTCCTTATTTTAGGTTAGTATTGTGGAGTAAGTACAATATTGATCAATTTTTCCCTATCACAATCATTACAATGTAACTGTTTTAAAGTCACCATTGGCATAATGGTGAAATCCCTGACCGTTATTCTTCCTCTCCATCAACCAAGTTAGGATGGACACCTGCATAGTTGTTGTGACTATTGATACACCATCCAAAGTATAATTAATAACTTACCCATGCTCAAAGGGATATTCAATGTTTTATTTTACATCTACCAATAGGTGCCCTTTGCAAGGCACTGTAAATCCTCCCATGTCTTTGTGGTTGAATCTGTTTGACATTCACTGCTAGACTGAGGGACACAACAGATGTATGTGTGGGGTACAGAGATGAGGTAGTCATTGAAAAATCATGTTAAAACACTTATTACACAGTGAGTCCATGCAACTTATTAAGCACATTTTTATTCCTGAACTTATTTAAGCTTTCCATAACAAAGCGGTTGAATATTTATTGACCTTAGACATCAGCTTTTTATTATTGTTTGTATTTGTAAACATTTCTGAAAACATAATTCCACCTAGATATTATGGGGAATTTTGTGTATGCCAGTGACACAGTCTCAATTTAATACATTTTAAATTCAGGCTGTAATATAACATTTTTAAAAGTCAAGGGGTGTGAATACTTTCTGAAAGGCATTTTTTACTGTCTCTGGTTTTGAACAAAAATGTGTCGTTTTTCCAGGCTGGAAGGCCTTTAGTAAGCTATGTTTAAAAATATATACAATTGGCATCACAACTCTTTAGGGTCACCTCATAATGGCCTAGACTCAAAAATTGTATGTATTTAAAATGGTAACAACGTAGTATTTCTGCAGTGCAGCCAGCAGGCACACCCTGATCCCATTGATGACCTCCTCGTTGGGCATGTGAAAGGTCACTCTGCTGTACCACCTGGTCAGCATGCTAGGGGAGGGGATGAATGGGTAGAAATGTCACAGGCAATATCCCAAAAAGCACACTATTCCCTATATAGTGCACCCTACGGGCCCTGGTCAAAAGTAGTGCACTATATAGGGAATAGGGTGTCATTTGGGATACAACCATAATTATGTCAGAGCCATCAATAATCTGTTAATTGCAATTATTAGCCCTATTCAAACAGGATTCAGTTTACTGGGGGAGGTTGGGTAATATAGTTATGTGCACAAGCACAAAACACCACATTGTAACTTTAGTCCCGTGCAAATCTGCCACGGCAGTCATTTTTACATGGCAGGAGTGTAACAATTCCAGACAGAAAACCTAATGTTTTTCAAAAAACGAATTTGTATTCAGGACAAAAAAGTGAATTGCTTTGCCACATTTTTCAGTATTACTTTAGTGCCTTGTTGCAAACCGGATGCATAGGATGCATATTTTTGTACTTCCTTTTCACTCTGTCATTTTGGTTAGTATTGTGGAGTAACTACAATGAGGTTGATCCATCCTCAGTTTTCTTCTGTCACAGCCATTCATCTCTGTAACCGTTGTCCATATGGTGAAATCCCTCAGCGGTTTCCTTCCTCTCCGGAAACTGAGTTAGGAAGGACGCCTGCATCTTTGTAATGACTGGGTGTATTGATACACCATCCAACGTGTAATTAATAACTTCACCTTAAAAGGGATATTCAATGTTTAATATTTTTTATTTTGAAGCATTGGAAAACCTCCATGGTCGTTGTGGTTGAATCATTTTTTGAAATTCATTGCTCGACTGAGCGACCTTACAAATCATTTTGTGTGTGGGGTACAGAGATACTTATTGTTGCCATAAAGTGGTTGAATACATTTTAGCTTTATTTTTAATTAATTTGTAAAAAAATATATATATATAAAAAACAATTCAATTTGTGTAAGCCAGTGACAAAAGAAATCTAAATTTAATCCATTTAAAATTCAGGCTGTAACAACAATGTGGAAAAAGTTGGTGTTAATACTTTCTTTTGGCACTGTATCTAATTCACTGGCCAGTTTATTAGGTACTCCAATCTAGCACCGGGTCAGGCCCCCTTTTCCTACAGAACAGCCTGACTACTTCAGGGCATGAAAACGTCGCTCAATTAGTATCAAGGGACCTAACATGTGCCAGGAAAATATTCCCCACCCCATTACACCACTACCAGCCTGTTCCATTGACACCAGACATAATGGGGCCATGGACTCATGCTGCTTACGCCAAACCCTAACTCTGCTTTCAGCATGACGCAACAGGAACCAGGATTCTCGGTAAACCCTTGACGTGGTGCGTGAAAAGCTCATGAAGCCTGCGACAGGTTCCCACCAACGATCATACCACACTCAGTCACTAAGGCCACTCATTTTGAGCCCATTCTAATGTTGCATCAAACAGTAACTGGATGCCTGCTTTATACTGTACAGCAAGCCACAGCCACAGGATTCAAATCTGTTGGACCTAACCATTTTTGCGAACTTAATAAACTGAACACTGAGTGTACATAGATGTCCTAGCCTACCTCTTTCAGGTAATACATTCAATGCAGTATTAGCCTTTATATTTAGCTAATGAATGACGGGATAATATGCATACGCTTCTAACCTATAGCCTCTGCATATAGACTCTAGTCTCTGCAGCTGCTCTCCCCTGGCCACCCCTTTTAGCTGTTGTGGCGTCCCAGGAAAAACTAGATTAGAATAACTTTTTTTGCATTTATTATACTAATAGACTATATGAAGAGGGATGCAAGCATGCTCTTGTTGGTTGAATGTTAAATACAGCAGCCAAAATAATCTTAATGATTTGAAATATGAGTGTGCAATGGCGATAGCAGTTATTTATTCAGACCATAATCATTCAATCTTCGTGAAGAGATTTCTCTAGTCCTATATTATTCTAGCATGTCATTACAATGAAGATAAGGACAAAACGTATTTAATTTAACTGTTGAAAGCGAGGAAGGAATGAGGCTACAATACGCACGTCGAACACAGGAAATATTATCAAAAAGGTAATGCTTCAGGCTACTATGTCTAAAAATGTAAACCAGGCCCAAAATATAGTTCGCTAGCCTATAATTGTAACTTTGTAGGCCGCATAGCCTACACCAGCGTCACGTGTTCTTTCCCAGCTTCATGGTTTGAATGAGGTGCGTAATTCCATACAATATACAGTACAGCAGGGATGGGAAATGTGGCCCGCAGCCCCGCTCTTAGGCCCGCAGATCAAATTAAATTTCCAAAAAAAAAAACCCAACCTACTGTTGAGTAAGAATAGTAGAATACACAAGGTGCAATTTCGAAATGTGGTAGTACATCAGCAGTTCCTGTTATGTCAGTCACTCATGTCAGCTAATATTTTTTAGATTTGGTAAGTTAGCCTAGCTGCCAGCTATAGAAACCTGTTGTCATCATGGTCAAAGTACCGACCTGGGCCCCCCCCATTGATCATCAGATATCATTAAAAACTGCAAATATTTGTCTCCACCCCTTGGCAAAATGTATAGAATTGCAGGAAATGGTGCTATAAAACTGCAAAACATAAGAATGCAGCAAACTTGCTTTAAAACTGCAACATTTTCTCTATGCACCATGCCAAAATGTGTAGAATTGCACAAAAATAACTCGCACTACCGTTCAAATGTTTGGGGTCACATAGACATTTCCTTTTTGAAAGAAAAGCTATTTTTTTGTCCATTAAAATCGATCAGAAATACAGTGTAGACATTGTTAATGTTGTAAATTGTTGTGTTACACAATGCAAATAGTCCGGGTAGCCATTTGATTACCTGTTCAGGATTCTTATGGCTTTGTGGTAAAAACTGTCGAGAAGCCTTTTTGTCCTAGACTTGGCACTCCGGTACCGCTTGCCATGTGATAGTAGAGAGAACAGTCTGTGGCTGGGGTCTTTTACAATTTGTAGGGCCTTCCTCAGACACCGCCTGGTGTAGTGGTCCTGGATGGCAGTCAGCTTAGCCCCAGTGATGTACTGGGCCGTACGCACTACCCTCTGTTTACGTCTCTGTGTCTAGTATGTTATAGGTACTTTTGCAAGCCAATGCAAACTAGTGTTACCCATAAAGTTCCAGTCATTGCATTATCTAGAAGCATGCTAGTCCCGAAGTATCCCTTTAATCCAGTCATTGCATTATCTAGAAGCATGCTAGTCCCGACGTATCCCTTTAATGTAGTATCCCTTTAATCCAGTCATTGCATTATCTAGAAGCATGCTAGTCCCGAAGTATCCCTTTAATGTAGTATCCCTTTAATCCAGTCATTGCATTATCTAGAAGCATGCTAGTCCCGACGTATCCCTTTAATGTAGTATCCCTTTAATCCAGTCATTGCATTATCTAGAAGCATGCTAGTCCCGAAGTATCCCTTTAATGTAGTATCCCTTTAATCCAGTCATTGCATTATCTAGAAGCATGCTAGTCCCGAAGTATCCCTTTAATGTAGTATCCCTTTAATCCCGTCATTGCATTATCTAGAAGCATGCTAGTCCCGACGTATCCCTTTAATGTAGTATCCCTTTAATCCAGACATTAATATGCTTTAGAATTATATATATATTGGAGTAACATATAAGTCAATAGCCCTATTTGGACTAGGGTTGAATAATTTCCCAGTATTTTACAAATGTTCCAATCTAATAATAAATCCCTCTTCTCCCGGGTAACCCTGTATCTCCCACCAAAATCAAGTGTCATTCTGGTCACATCACTCCTCTACTCCAGCCTCGCAATGGGTAACATGAGGCGCCCCACCTTCACCAGAACTGTTAAGTGGCAGGTACATTTTAAAATAGCTGACTTCAGAAAAATAACTAAACAAATCACCTTACCAATTCAGACTGCATACTGAAAATGTAATTATGCTGTATTAAACTCTACTTGTTTTATATCATCTCATTCGCATGTCACCTTGGGTAAATGTTTGTTGTCCACTACAAAGTAAGGTTTTTGTGCAAAATAAACATTTTGGTTGAATGCATTCAGTTGTGCAACTAACTAGATATCCCCTTTCTCTCTTTGTTATACAAAGCTTTAATTCTGACTTGCATGTCTCTCTGGATTCATCAACCCACTGTCTCCATCTGGTGGACACAATACATATCTACACCCAAACTTGGAATGGTCAACATCAGCCAAAACTTTATTTTTTATGTAACCTTTATTTAACTAGGCAAGTCAGTTAAGAACAAATTCTTATTTACAATGACAGTCTACCCCGGCCAAACCCGGACGACGCTGGGCAAATTGTGCACCGTCCTATGTGACTCCTAATCACGGCCGGTTGTGATACAGTGCCTTAGACGGCCGCACCACTCGGGAGTCCTACTTTACCAGTAAAGATTATAATACCAAACAGAGGGATGTTCACAGTCCACAGTTCTCCCCCCAGTTTGCAGTTCATCTGTAGCAGGATTTTCTGGGCATCGCTTCTCAGCTTTTGGGGTTGGGAGATGGCCCGGATGTTGATGGCCTACAAAGCCGAAGAGATTAACATTTATTTTTTAATTCAACTTTTAAATGTATTTTAGATTAACCTTTGCGTTAGGCTAAACAGGCAATTGAATCCTTTTTGTGTGCTCATGAAAACCTGGATATTTTGTGAACATCTGGTTCCTAAATTATGGTTCCTTGCCTTTTCCCCTGAAAACTTCAGTATTCTGATAGGTGAAGGCTAAGCAAAATAATGCTGGCACCCATCGATGTTATTTACTTTTGCTTATTGTATGTTGCCGAGTAGACTATCCTGACTAAATGAAGATGAATACTGAATTGTCTGGAGATGTGGCCGTATCAACCTGATAGGGCACTGGACTCTGGATGCAGTAGAGCTTCTCGATGGCGCAGTAGAGCTTCTCGATGGCGCAGTAGAGGTCGTCTCTGTTGCCTGTCATGATGCACACCACCAACTGCACTTTGGGTTGAACTTTTTTTCACAAAAACATTTACAGGACACTAGCTCCTCTGCCTGCTCAGCAAAGCAGGTAGAATTTGGCCCAGCAGTTCATGTGGATCTGATAGACAAACATAACAGGCCAGAGGAGAATAGAGCAGTCAGATTCACTCTGGAGTGAACTATTTTTGTCCAAAGCCAGACCGATTTCAGTTGATTTTTCTTCAATATTGTTTTTTAAGTGGCTGCAAAGAACACTAAATATCCTTACTTAGTCCCGAGTGGGGCGTAAATATTCGTAATCAACCCCAAAACAGACTGCAGCGGTCCAGCGCAGAGCTCACAGCCTACCTCAATGAAGATGCCATCGGAGGAGACTATAACCTACTGGCAAGGTGGAGTGGATATTGTCACTTACCAGTCATGGCCAACTTCGCCCAAAAAAGACCTGTGTATCTGTGCAACAAGCACTCAGTCTGAACATGTTTCCTGTAAAGCAGGCAATATTGTCTCTCCACTCCAAAGACTTAAACCAAAAAAGGTGAACATGCTGTTGTTTCTTGCCATAAACCTTTAGGTAGGTCTAAGACAACAACAATAACTAGACCCAATTGACCGCCTACCTGGCCTGCCACGTGAAAATGTAGTTAAGTGTTTTTATATCCATTGTGAATAGAGTTAAACTATAGTTCCTCATAGTAAGCTATTTAAAAAACCTTTCCAATAATCACCAATCTTAGGTGTGAAAGAGCAATGGAAGTGATTGGCCTTTTTTAAACTGTGTGGTTCGAGCCCTGAAAGATGATTAGCTGACAGCTGTGGTATATCACACCATATACTATGGTTATTACTTTTTTTTACTGTTCTAATTACATTGGTAACCAGTTCATAATAGCAATAAGGCACCTCTGGGGCTTGTGGTATATGGCCAATATACCATGGCTAAGGATTGTGTCCAGGCACTCCGCAATGCGCCGTGCATAAGAACAGCCCTTAGCCATGGTATATTGGCCATATACCACACCCCCTCGTGCCTTATTGCTTAAATAGTTCCATGCGTCCATTTCTTTAGCCACCAATGGATCACAGTGTATCAATGTGTCCATATGGCAGAGGCTGGTGATCTCACATTAGTAGACATTTAACTTTAAGATTATAAATTGAATTCAGATTTTTATGATAATGATTGAAATTAAAATATTATTATTGAAATGAAACTTTTTCTCCAGGTAATAGGCCAAACAGAAACCCTGCTGACACATTTACTGAAAATATAGGCTATGACCATTTTTTGTGGCATCACAATTGATGATGACTTTCAATTATCGTCGCTATTGTAACAGTATTCAGAGGTGGAAGAAGGATCGGACCAAAGTGCAGAGTGGTAAGTGTTCATGATGTAATATTTAATGAAACAAACTGAACACTGAAATACAAAACAATAAAGTGAATGAACGAAAACCGAAACAGTACTGTGTGGACCAAACACCCACAACTCAAAAGTTAAACTGATAGAGGAATTCTAAATTCCTTTATGTTTTAATTGCCAAAACCAATTTCGCACTCGTTTCTAATTCATTAATGATGTGTAAGTTCATTAATTATGCATGAAGTAGATCGAGACCAGTCTTAAAAGCCAGGTAAGAGCATTTAATTCCAGAGAGTACTAACCACATACACAGATTTCCACAGGTTATAAACTCAAAATGACATCATCAGTTTCCCACGATAGCCCCGTTGTTTTTTTGTTTAGGTCCGGAGATGCTCTCTACTCCCCTCATAAACCAGACATTCCAATCTGTCTAAAATATATACTTTTCTCCCACCAATGGAACATAACCCAAACATTCTTATCTTGTCTGAAAAGCTTTTCTCTCCCTTAACCTTCCCAAGAGGCACAGACAATTAATTAGTTCTGCTTACATTTTCAGTAACAGCTTAACCAAGAACTAATAATAGTATTAGAATAAATGGTTCTAATCAATAATGTATACATAATTAATCATTTCAAATATAATTTCCTCTAACAGAAACCCAGGCTACCTAAGTATGATTCTCAATCAGGGACAACGATTGACAGCTGCCTCTGATTGAGAACTCACGAACCCCAACATAGAAAAACACACAGACTGCCCACCCAACTCACGCCCCGACCATACTAAAACAAAGAAACTGGTCAGAACGTGACAGCTATAGGATGCAATCATAATTTATTTTTTATTTTACCTTTATTTAACCAGGCAAGTCAGTTAAGAACATATTCTTATTTTCAATGACGGCCTTGTTCAGGGGCAGAACGACAGATTTGTACCTTGTCAGCTCGGGGTTTGAACTCACAACCTTCCGGTTACTAGTCCAACGCTCTAACCACTAGGCTACGCTGCCGCCCATAGTAAGCTAGTCATTCCCCTGACAACAGTGGGCTGTACTTGACCCTTTGACCTGGTGACTCACATAGCTGATTGAAACATCCCTGACAACCTCCCTAGACCAGCTGACATCAGCTCCGGTGACAAAGGACGCTGACTGTAGACAGACGGTCTCCAGGGGAAGAATTCTTCCTGTAACCTAGATGAACCAACAGAATAGTTCATAGTACTTTTTAATGTTACACAAAGAAAGGTATGTGAGCCTGTATGCATGGAACATCTCAAGGGGGGGAGAAAAAAGAAGAAGAAAAAGTCCTTTTACAAGTGCTTGTAAAACCGGAGAGTAGTGGATACATACTCTGACCTCAATCAAAGTAGTAAGAGCACGTTAAATATTCTTTACCCTTGAGTCCATTTATCTCGGCAGGAATTTTAGAAGACTTGAACTATTCTAACCCATTAGGAGCTGCCAGCAGGTCACTGCCAAATGTTTATCAACTGAGATTTACTCTTGGGAATGTATTTTATTACTCAACTTTTAAAAGCAGCTTTGAGACAATTTATGACATCCTCTTGTGGTTAAACTTTGAAGGAAAAGCCATTTTGTCAGGATTTGGCCAGGGTTGTTCCGGTTTTTGGTCACTAGATGCCCCCATTGTGCTTTTTGACCTTTTGTTTTCCCTTGATCCCCATTATTATTTGCACCTGTGCCTCGTTTCCCCTGATTGTATTTAAACCCTTAGTTTTCCTCTGTTCTTTGCTCTGTGTTTGTATGTTAGCACCCAGCCCTAGTATTCTGTGAACTCTTGTTGATCCCGGTGGACTCTCTTGTGGAATTCTGTTTTTTGTTCTTGTTTATTTATTTTTGAGTATCTTTTGAAGCTTTTTATGCTATACCTACCACCTTGTGGATTTACCTTTTTGTCTTGGAGGATTACCTTTGTTCTTGTGGAATTCCTTTTGAGGTTGTGGAGTTACATGTTTTCCTGAAGGACTTCACTTTTTACTTCATTAAATACACCGTCTCAAGTACTGCTGTGTCTGCCTCATCTTCTGGGTTCTGCCGACTATTCGTGGTTCAGTTGGTTAAGTGACTGTTTCTCACTCCGGAGACCTGGGTTCGCAACCGGGTCCTGACACATTTGTCCTAAGTTATTTTTCGAAAGCTAAACTCAGCTTCAACGTGGCCCCTGGGAGCTGTGTTGGTAGGCTTTCTGCACACAGGACGAGCCCAATAAACCTAAACATAGCGATTGTAGAGCCCGACCAATGTAGGATTTTTGGGTCCGATTAGCGATTTTAGGTAGGCAAAAGTGACCTATTACCAATATGTTTTTTTAGAGGTGGAATTAAAAATCATACATTTTTTTCACATTGTGCCTCAAAAGGATGAACTGATACTCCAAATTCTTAACTAAATATTACAATTTAAGAACATTTTATTTGTGGTTTACATGATCACCACCAAAAAGCAACTATATCCTATATATGTCTTGCTGCTTTTTGTTCTATGTTGCTCTATCTGTATGCTATGTCTTGCTTGTCCTATGTTGCTCTGTCTGTATGCTATGTCTTGCTTGTCCTATGTTGCTATGTTTTGCTTGTTCTATGTTGCTATTGTCTATATTGTAATTGTTTTTAATAACCTGCCCAGGGACTGCGGTTGAAAATTAGCCGGCTGGCTAAAACCGGCACCTTTATTGAAACGTTGATTAATGTGCACTGTCCCTGTAAAAATAAAAAATAAACTAAACTAAACTAAATACAAAACAAATAAAAAATAAATAAAAAATACCTTAGGTAAAACATACAGATTTGTCTATGGCAGAAGTGTTTGTGCTGAAGGGCTGAATGAATTAAACTTAGTCTCAAAGTAAATCTGAAACTGCACTTTTTATTAAAACACACATCACCACAACACTACATAACGAGATACCTAAGACGACAACATAGCATGGCAGCAACACATGACAGCATGGCCGCAACACATGACAGCTTGGCCGCAACACATGACAGCATGGCCGTAACACATGACAGCATGGCCGTAACACATGACAGCATGGCCGTAACACATGACAGCATGGCCGTAACACATGACAGCAACACATGACAGCAACACATGAAAGCATGGCAGCAACACATGACAGCATGGCCGTAACACATGACAGCATGGCCGTAACACATGACAGCATGGCCGTAACACATGACAGCATGGCCGCAACACATGACAGCATGGCCATAACACATGACAGCAACACATGACAGCATGGCCGCAACACATGACAGCATGGCCGTAACACATGACATCATGGCCGTAACACATGACATCATGGCCGCAACACATGACAGCATGGCCGTAACACATGACAGCAACACATGGCAGCATGGCCGCAACACATGACAGCATGGCCGTAACACATGACAGCATGGCCGCAACACATGACAGCATGGCCGCAACACATGACAGCATGGCCGTAACACATGACAGCAACACATGACAGCATGGCCGTAACACATGACAGCATGGCCGTAACACATGAAAAGCATGGCCGTAACACATGAAAAGCATGGCCGTAACACATGACAGCATGGCAGCAACACATGACAGCATGGCAGCAACACATGACAGCATGGCCGTAACACATGACAGCATGGCAGTAACACATGACAGCATGGCCGTAACACATGACAGCATGGCCGTAACACATAACAGCATGGCCATAACACATGACAGCAACACATGACAGCAACACATGACAGCATGGCAGCAACACATGACAGCATGGCCGTAACACATGACAGCATGGCCGTAACACACGACAGCATGGCCGTAACACACGACAGCATGGCCGCAACACATGACAGCATGGCCATAACACATGACAGCAACACATGACAGCATGGCCGCAACACATGACATCATGGCCGTAACACATGACAGCATGGCCGTAACACACGACAGCATGGCCGTAACACACGACAGCATGGCCGCAACACATGACAGCATGGCCATAACACATGACAGCAACACATGACAGCATGGCCGCAACACATGACATCATGGCCGTAACACATGACAGCATGGCCGTAACACATGACAGCATGGCCGTAACACATGACAGCAACACATGGCAGCAACACGACAGCATGGCCGTAACACATGACAGCATGGCCGTAACACATGACAGCATGGCCGTAACACATGACAGCAACACATGACAGCATGGCAGCAACACATGACAGCATGGCCGTAACACATGACAGCATGGCCGTAACACATGACAGCATGGCCGCAACACATGACAGCATGGCCATAACACATGACAGCAACACATGACAGCATGGCCGCAACACATGACAGCATGGCCGTAACACATGACAGCATGGCCGCAACACATGACAGCAACACATGACAGCATGGCCGCAACACATGACAGCATGGCCGCAACACATGACAGCATGGCCATAACACATGACAGAAACACATGACAGCATGGCCGCAACACATGACAGCATGGCCATAACACATGACAGAAACACATGACAGCATGGCAGCAACACATGACAGCATGGCCGTAACACATGACAGCATGGCCGTAACACATGACAGCATGGCCATAACACATGACAGCAACACATGACAGCATGGCCGCAACACATGACAGCATGGCCGTAACACATGACATCATGGCCGTAACACATGACAGCATGGCCGTAACACATGACAGCAACACATTGCAGCAACACGACAGCATGGCCGTAACACATGACAGCATGGCCGTAACACATGACAGCATGGCCGTAACACATGACAGCAACACATGACAGCATGGCAGCAACACATGACAGCATGGCCGTAACACATGACAGCATGGCCGTAACACATGACAGCATGGCCGTAACACATGACAGCATGGCCATAACACATGACAGCAACACATGACAGCATGGCCGTAACACATGACAGCATGGCCGCAACACATGACAGCATGGCCGTAACACATGACAGCATGGCCGCAACACATGACAGCATGGCCGTAACACATGACAGCATGGCCGTAACACATGACAGCAACACATGGCAGCATGGCCGCAACACATGACAGCATGGCCGCAACACATGACAGCATGGCCGTAACACATGACAGCATGGCCGCAACACATGACAGCATGGCCGTAACACATGACAGCAACACATGGCAGCATGGCCGCAACACATGACAGCATGGCCGTAACACATGACAGCATGGCCGCAACACATGACAGCATGGCCGCAACACATGACAGTATGGCCGTAACACATGACAGCAACACATGGCAGCAACACATGACAGCATGGCCGTAACACATGACAGCATGGCCGTAACACATGAAAAGCATGGCCGTAACACATGACAGCAACACATGACAGCATGGCAGCAACACATGACAGCATGGCCGTAACACATGACAGCATGGCCGCAACACATGAAAAGCATGGCCGCAACACATGACAGCAACACATGACAGCATGGCCGTAACACATGACAGCATGGCCGTAACACATGACAGCAACACATGACAGCATGGCCGTAACACATGACAGCATGGCCAGCACAAAACATGGTCAAAACATTATTGGGCACAGACAACATCAAAGGGTAAGAAGGTAGAGCCAACAATACATCACATGAAGTAACCACAACTCTCAGGGATGTGTGTGCCTTGGGGAACTTTAACAGAATATGACTGGCAGAACGGGTGTTGTATGTGGAGGATAAGGGCTGCAGTAGATATCTCAGATAAGGGGGAATGAGGCCTAAGAGAGTTTAATAAATAAGCATCTACCAGTGGGTCTTGCGACGGGTATACAGAGATTACCAATTTACAGACGATTGTAGAGTGCAGTGATGGCCGAATGGTAAAGAACATCTAGCCGCTAGAGAGCACTCTTACCCGCTGATCTATAAATGACTTCTCCGTAATCTAGCATAGGTAGGATGGTCATCTAAATCAGTGTTAGTTTGGCAGCTGGGGTGAAAGAGGAGCGATTATGATAGAGGAAACCAAGTCAAGATTTAACTTTAGCCTGCAGCTTTGATATGTGCTGAGAGAAGGACAGTGTACCGTCTAGCCATACTCCCAAGTACTTGTATGAGGTGACTACCTCAAGCTCTATACCCTCAGTGGTAGTAATCACACCTGTGGGGAGAGTCTTCTTACCAAACCATATGACCTTTGTTTTGGAGGTGTTCAAGGTTAAGGGCAGAGAAAGCTTGTTGGACACTAAGAAAGCTTTGTTGTAGAGCATTTCACACACTCAGCTGGCCCCTCCCCAGATTTTAAGACTACACTACAGTGCTTTACAACAGTCAAATGTCATGTAAATAAACTATTTATGACAACCGTGCAATGAGAGCTTGTTCAGAGAATTTTCAGGAGATTGTAAACTCCATTGGAATCGTTCCCATTGTGTATGTTCCCATGCATTGTCAATGGACCGCATGGTGCATTCTGGGAGATTCTAGGACAAGAGCTGTCCTTCATGGGAATGTATGGGAGTCAATTGTGCACCAGCTCAAAAGAACAACATTAGCATGAATTTCATCAACAAGTAAAACGTAAATATTTTCAGAGATTTGAGACAATTAACTTGTTCTCTGTAATATCGCATAGCTTTGAAATTGTTATGTTACTTACTTTCATGGAAAATAGGCTGGTTTCTCGATTCATACCCTGATTGAGGGATTGCTTGACGATAGGCTTAGCAACCACGTGACCAGCATGACAACATGAACACTGCGCCAACTAACTAAGCCCACTAACATAATAGCCCTAGACAGTAACAGTGTTATTTTTGTATGAAGGATGAGTCAATGTTGACACATATGTAGGACAGATTGCTTGCTAGCTAGCTAGGCTAACTACCTTTCTGGCAAGAGAGCTTAATTACATTGCTGGTTAGCTAACGTAAACTCACCCCATTCCGTACAAATGTGCGCAACCGCGACATTCAAACGAGGCTGCAAAGAAAATTAATGGGACTGTAGCGACTGTGTTGACTTCAAAATCTGGGGTGTGAACTACGTTTCTATTCAAGCGTTGATGGACATGGTAATGGATCTATAGTTTTGGAGAAAAGTTGAATAAACGGACCCTCCGTTACACCGTGACGTGTCATGCCGTAACGTACAGCACGCATAAAGCTACTATTTCTGTCTTACAACCTCTCTCCACCAGGTGGAGCACTTCTCATCGTTAAAAACAATAAATGGACAGTGACGGGGTAAGGGGGGATACCTAGTCATTTTTTGCATCATCACTGCATGCGATCATGACTCTCAAAGCCTCTGTTTACTTCTTAAGATCACTTTAGCAACGCCTTAACAACCCGATTCAAATTCGATACACAAACCGTCAAATATGTATGTAATGACACATTATATAAACTCTTTATAGTTTTTATTTACATTTACGGGCGATAAGGTAATAAATTGGACAGATTGAGTGAAAGGCTAAATGATGTTCAATGAGCAGCTCAGAGCGCCCTCTTCAGGCAACCATTGAAATATTATAAAAAATAACTGCAAATGAGCACATGTATTTGTTAATTCTATGTACACAATATCGGTGCTTTAAATGGTGGAATAAAGACTAATACAAATGTTTCTGTGAAAGGCTAACATCTGCAGATAATATCAGTCGGGCTCTAATTAATTGTGCATTTAATTTAACACACGACTGACCTATTGCTGTCCATTTCACTTGATGGATTTTTTAAGAGTAATGTGTGAGTGAGCATGTCTAATGATCTGTGTGGAGCCTCACCACCAGATAAATGACTGTTCATTTTATGTGCGACTTCAGCGACACAACAAATTTCCGTCAAATGTAGATTTTTTAAACTGTGCTGTGTGTATCCTCACCACCAGGATGTCTTGGCTGATCTCCAGCCCCCAGTGTGCCAACTCCATCTGGGCCTCTGGGTTGGTGTTCTTCAGGAGCTGCTTCAGGGAGTGGGTGTGCTGCTCACTCCTCACTCACATTGATGTGCATTGTCAGGTCCTGGGACGGTTAAACCGTCACTTTCATTCTATAACAATATAATTACTCTGACTTTGCCCTTCCCATTTAATCTCTGACGTGTCTGGGTTCAAATAGTATTTGTTTCCCCATCCCCAATACTTAGAGCACTACATTCAGCCTGTCTGGATTGCCAGCTGGGTTTATGGTGTACAATTTTTGGATGATTCAATTGATTTAATTGAGTCAGGAAAACTCAAATAAGCACAACATTTGAAAGAAAACAATAGTAACCAGCTAATGTGTAATCAAATGCTGCGTTATCAAAATCACTGTGCTGCCATCATGGACTGTGGATGTCACAGAATGTAAATGTCACAGAAAACCCCCCAGGGAATAGAATGCATTGCTGACACAATGATTTTACCATCATGGCTCGGAAGTCCGTTCTCATTTGGTCAGGGATTCCAGTCATGAAGGAGAGCTCAGGCAGAAGCAGGATCATGCCGGTTATGATGTGCTGTAAAAGAAAAACACTCAATTAAATAGAACGTATTGTATCTATATGGAGAAGAATGTCTCCAACTCCTCAATAGAAACTCAAAACGACTATTTATAAAGCATGTGTGATAGTAGAACATCAGTAAGAGCTATGAAAACAGAGTATGTTGAGATTAATCCCAACACTGACTCGCCCCATATGGGTTGGGCCATATCTTTTATGGTGATGCCGTAGTTTTTGCTGTTCATATTACAGGAAAACGGTTGTAATACACACATAGGAAATGCACTTGAATAACACACTCGGCTCTGTTCAAAAACATAGATTAGTTGCCTGCTTGAGATCGAATGAATGGGCAACTTCAGACCCGGCCTTACCTGTAGTCGGCCATGTTGAAGGAATCTTTGAGGGATGCGGTAGGTGTGGTTGTTCAAGCGGGTGATGACAATGCTGCCAATCAGCTCTTTGGTGCACTCATCCCAGAAGCTCTCCCTGCTTTTCTGGTAGATCACTTTCCTGGGATGCAGAGGGGTCAAAAGGACAAAGGTTACCACTGAAGGTCCTGCAAGTCAGCCCAATTGTTTCCCAGCATATGTCCCTTTAGTGACCAAGACTAGACAACCCCTCAGTCTCACAAGTCCCTGAGGTTGTTTTGAAGTGGTTGACGCATACTCGGTGTCCAAATCTCTATGAGCAGGCTGATGCACTTTCTGTGAGAACTTGTCAATATTTGTTGAAATATGAGTGTATTAGTGAAAATGCTATTTGTAAATATCTTTGTCAAAAAAGTGTTTTAAATTAGTATGAACTATAGTAGACAGTGCACCACGTGGGTATAAACACAATGTGTATGTATCTACACTGAGTATACCAAACATTAAGAACACCTTAATATTGACTTGCACCCCACAGTTGTGTCAAGTTGGCTGGATGTCCATTGGGTCGTGGACCATTCTTGATACACAACTGTTGAGTGTGGAACAACCCAGCAGCATTGCAGTTCTTGGCACAAACCGGTGCGCCTGGTACCTACTACCATACCACGTTCAAAGGCACTTAAATCTTTGTCTTACTGATTCACCCTCAATGGGACAAGTAAGGTGACATCAATAAGGATCATAGTTTTCACCTGGATTCACCTAGTCAGTCTGTCATGGAAAGAGCAGGTGTCCTTCATGTTTTGTACACTCAGTGTACACCTCAAAATACCTGTCCAGAGAACAGATTTATCATGCATATTTTAGAGTATTAGACAAGTTAGTCAGTGACGTAATGTAACCATTTTTCTAAGTGGTTAGGTTGAACTCACATGCAGTCAAGGACGGACTCGTTTCATAGCACTTTGTGGGACACATCCACCTGGAGGTACAGGCTTCTGCCAGTGTGCATTCTGCACATTGAGTAACCTTGCCACACCTGCAGCCTAGAATATGAAGATGGAAACCAAGTGGCTTGAGTCAGCTGCTATTATCCAAGAGATTTCAGTTGGAGTATAATTTCTCAGTCTGTGGACAATTTGAATTCCTTCCCGATGTTCCCAAGTATGACTGCGCTTTTTGGAACATAATGATTCCGCCCCACATGCTTCAGTCCCAGGATCCTCATTAACCTTGACAACACACAGGGAGAGAACACTAATGTCTCGTCTAACCAGACAAATGTAACATTTGGTGTACCCGCCAGGCTTTTTTGGGGGGTATATATTTGATTTGTAAAATGAGCTACTTCAGTGAAAAAGCTTTTTAGGATTTAGGGGGAAATTGACCGTTTTAAACAGTCTGGCCTCATGTGTAAAACATTTGAGGCCTCTCAAGAAAGCAATTGTTTTTCCTTGAAACTATCAAACGAGCACAATAGATGACTCAAATCAAATCAAATCCAATTTTATTTGTCACATACACATGGTTAGCAGATGTTAATGCGAGTGTAGCGAAATGCTTGTGCTTCTAGTTCCGACAATGCAGTAATAACCAACAAGTAATCTAACTAACAATTCCAAAACTACTGTCTTATACACAGTGTAAGGGGATAAAGAATATGTACATAAAGTTATATGAATGAGTGATGGTACAGAGCAGCATAGGCAAGATACAGTAGATGGTATCGAGTACAGTATATACATATGAGATGAGTATGTAAACAAAGTGGCATAGTTAAAGTGGCTAGTGATACATGTAATACATAAGGATGCAGTCGATGATATAGCGTACAGTATATGCATATGAGATGAATAATGTAGGGTAAGTAACATTATATAAGGTAGCATTGTTTAAAGTGGCTAGTGATATATTTACATCATTTCCCATCAATTCCCATTATTAAAGTGGCTGGAGTTGAGTCAGTCTGATGGCCTTGAGATAGAAGCTGTTTTTCAGTCTCTCGGTTCCAGCTTTGATGCACCTGTACTGACCTCGCCTTCTGGATGATAGCGGGGTGAACAGGCAGTGGCTCGGGTGGTTGATGTCCTTGATGATCTTTATGGCCTTCCTGTAACATCGGGTGGTGTAGGTGTCCTGGAGGGCAGGTAGTTTGCCCCCGGTGATGCGTTGTGCAGACCTCACTACCCTCTGGAGAGCCTTACGGTTGTGGGCGGAGCAGTTGCCGTACCAGGCGGTGATACAGCCCGCCAGGATGCTCTCGATTGTGCATCTGTAGAAGTTTGTGAGTGCTTTTGGTGACAAGCCGAATTTCTTCAGCCTCCTGAGGTTGAAGAGGCGCTGCTGCGCCTTCTTCACGATGCTGTCTGTGTGAGTGGACCAATTCAGTTTGTCTGTGATGTATATGCCGAGGAACTTAAAACTTGCTACCCTCTCCACTACTGTTCCATGGATAGGGGGGTGTTCCCTCTGCTGTTTCCTGAAGTCCACACCTCCTCCCTGTAGGCCGTCTCGTCGTTGTTGGTAATCAAGCCTACCACTGTTGTGTCGTCCGCAAACTTGATGATTGAGTTGGAGGCGTGCGTGGCCACACAGTCGTGGGTGAACAGGGAGTACAGGAGAGGGCTCAGAACGCACCCTTGTGGGGCCCCAGTGTTGAGGATCAGCGGGGTGGAGATGTTGTTGCCTACCCTCACCACATGGGGCGGACCGTCAGGAAGTCCAGTACCCAGTTGCACAGGGCGGGGTCGAGACCCAGGGTCTCGAGCTTGATGACGAGCTTGGAGGGTACTATGGTGTTGAATGCCGAGCTGTAGTCGATGAACAGCATTCTCACATAGGTATTCCTCTTGTCCAGATGGGTTAGGGCAGTGTGCAGTGTGGTTGAGATTGCATCGTCTGTGGACCTATTTGGGCGGTAAGCAAATTGGAGTGGGTCTAGGGTGTCAGGTAGGGTGGAGGTGATATGGTCCTTGACTAGTCTCTCAAAGCACTTCATGATGACGGAAGTGAGTGCTACGGGGCGGTAGTCGTTTTGCTCAGTTACCTTAGCTTTCTTGGGAACAGGAACAATGGTGGCCCTCTTGAAGCATGTGGGAACAGCAGACTGGTATAGGGATTGATTGAATATGTCCGTAAACACACCGGCCAGCTGGTCTGCGCATGCTCTGAGGGCGCGGCTGGGGATGCCGTCTGGGCCTGCAGCCTTGCGAGGGTTAACACGTTTAAATGTCTTACTCACCTCGGCTGCAGTGAAGGAGAGTCCGCATGTTTTCATTGCAGGCCGTGTCAGTGGCACTGTATTGTCCTCAAAGCGTGCAAAAAAGTTATTTAGTCTGCCTGGCAGCAAGACATCCTGGTCCGTGACTGGGCTGGATTTCTTCTTGAAGTCCGTGATTGACTGTAGACCCTGCCACATGCCTCTTGTGTCTGAGCCGTTGTATTGAGATTCTACTTTGTCTCTGTACTGACGCTTAGCTTGTTTGATAGCCTTGCGGAGGGAATAGCTGCACTGTTTGTATTCGGTCATGTTACCAGTCACCTTGCCCTGATTAAAAGCAGTGGTTCGCGCTTTCAGTTTCACGCGAATGCTGCCATCAATCCACGGTTTCTGGTTAGGGAATGTTTTAATCGTTGCTATGGGAACGACATCTTCAACGCACGTTCTAATGAACTCGCACACCGAATCAGCGTATTCGTCAATATTGTTATCTGACGCAATACGAAACATATCCCAGTCCACGTGATGGAAGCAGTCTTGGAGTGTGGAGTCAGCTTGGTCGGACCAGCGTTGGACAGACCTCAGCGTGGGAGCCTCTTGTTTTAGTTTCTGTCTGTAGGCAGGGATCAACAAAATGGAGTCGTGGTCAGCTTTTCCGAAAGGAGGGCGGGGCAGGGCCTTATATGCGTCGCGGAATTTAGAGTAACAATGATCCAAGGTTTTTCCACCCCTGGTTGCGCAATCGATATGCTGATAAAATTTAGGGAGTCTTGTTTTCAGATTAGCCTTGTTAAAATCCCCAGTTACAATGAATGACTCATTGCGAGCTCACAGAACAGGGCTCCGGGCAGCCGAGCGGAAATGGAGGAAAACTCGCCTCCCTGCGGACCTGGCATCCTTTCACTCCCTCCTCTCTACATTTTCCTCCTCTGTCTCTGCTGCTAAAGCCACTTTCTACCATTCTAAATTCCAAGCATCTGCCTCTAACCCTAGGAAGCTCTTTGCCACCTTCTCCTCCCTCCTGAATCCTCCCCCCCTCCCTCCTCCCTCTCTGCAGATGACTTCGTCAACCATTTTGAAAAGAAGGTCGATGACATCCGATCCTCGTTTGCTAAGTCAAACGACACCGCTGGTTCTGCTCACACTGCCCTACCCTATGCTCTGACCTCTTTCTCCCCTCTCTCTCCAGATGAAATCTCGCGTCTTGTGACGGCCGGCCGCCCAACAACCTGCCCGCTTGACCCTATCCCCTCCTCTCTTCTCCAGACCATTTCCGGAGACCTTCTCCCTTACCTTACCTCGCTCATCAACTCATCCCTGACCGCTGGCTACGTCCCTCCCGTCTTCAAGAGAGCGAGAGTTGCACCCCTTCTGAAAAAACCTACACTCGATCCCTCCGATGTCAACAACTACAGACCAGTATCCCTTCTCTCTTTTCTCTCCAAAACTCTTGAGCGTGCCGTCCTTGGCCAGCTCTACCGCTATCTCTCTCAGAATGACCTTCTTGATCCAAATCAGTCAGGTTTCAAGACTAGTCATTCAACTGAGACTGCTCTTCTCTGTATCACGGAGGCGCTCCGCACTGCTAAAGCTAACTCTCTCTCCTCTGCTCTCATCCTTCTAGACCTATCGGCTGCCTTCGATACTGTGAACCATCAGATCCTCCTCTCCACCCTCTCCGAGTTGGGCATCTCCGGCGCGGCCCACGCTGGATTGCGTCCTACCTGACAGGTCGCTCCTACCAGGTGGCGTGGCGAGAATCTGTCTCCTCACCACGCGCTCTCACCACTGGTGTCCCCCAGGGCTCTGTTCTAGGCCCTCTCTTATTCTCGCTATACACCAAGTCACTTGGCTCTGTCATAACCTCACATGGTCTCTCCTATCATTGCTATGCAGACGACACACAATTAATCTTCTCCTTTCCCCCTTCTGATGACCAGGTGGCGAATCGCATCTCTGCATGTCTGGCAGACATATCAGTGTGGATGACGGATCACCACCTCAAGCTGAACCTCAGCAAGACGGAGCTCCTCTTCCTCCCGGGGAAGGACTGCCCGTTCCATGATCTCGCCATCACGGTTGACAACTCCATTGTGTCCTCCTCCCAGAGCGCTAAGAACCTTGGCGTGATCCTGGACAACACCCTGACGTTCTCAACTAACATCAAGGCGGTGTCCCGTTCCTGTAGGTTCATGCTCTACAACATCCGCAGAGTACGACCCTGCCTCACACAGGAAGCGGCGCAGGTCCTAATCCAGGCACTTGTCATCTCCCGTCTTGATTACTGCAACTCGCTGTTGGCTGGGCTCCCTGCCTGTGCCATTAAACCCCTACAACTCATCCAGAACGCCGCAGCCCGTCTGGTGTTCAACCTTCCCAAGTTCTCTCACGTCACCCCGCTCCTCCGCTCTCTCCACTGGCTTCCAGTTGAAGCTCGCATCCGCTACAAGACCATGGTGCTCGCCTACGGAGCTGTGAGGGGAACGGCACCTCAGTACCTCCAGGCTCTGATCAGGCCCTACACCCAAACAAGGGCACTGCGTTCATCCACCTCTGGCCTGCTCGCCTCCCTACCACTGAGGAAGTACAGTTCCCGCTCAGCCCAGTCAAAACTGTTCGCTGCTCTGGCCCCCAATGGTGGAACAAACTCCCTCACGACGCCAGGACAGCGGAGTCAATCACCACCTTCCGGAGACACCTGAAACCCCACCTCTTCAAGGAATACCTAGGATAGGGTAAGTAAGGGTAAGTAATCCTTCTCACCCCCCTTCTCCCCCCAACAAGATTTAGATGCAAGTGGCTGTTCCACTGGTTGTCATAAGGTGTATGCACCAATTTGTAAGTCGCTCTGGATAAGAGCGTCTGCTAAATGACTTAAATGTAAATGTAAATGTGAATGCAGCCTCCGGATAAATGGATTCCAGTTTGCAAAGAGTCAAATAAAGTTTGTTCAGAGCCATCGATGTGTCTGCTTGGGGGGGATATATACGGATGTGATTATAATCGAAGAGAATTCTCTTGGTAGATAATGCCTGTCTACATTTGATCGTGAGGAATTCTAAATCAGGTGAACAGAAGGATTTGAGTTCCTGTATGTTTCTTTCATCACACCATGTCTCGTTAGCCATAAGGCATACGCCCCCGCCCCTCTTCTTACCAGAAAGATGTTTGTTTCTGTCGGCGCGATGCGTGGAGAAACCCGCTGGCTACACCGCCTCCGATAACGTCTCTCCAGTGAGCCATATTTCCGTGAAGCAAAGAACGTTACAGTCTCTGATGTCCCTCTGGAATGCTACCCTTGCTCGGATTTCGGACTCCATGAAGAGAACAAGGGGAGATTAGCTAAATTCAGACGACTTAGGGCAGGTTTTCCCCCAGAGAACGTCTCTCATAGGTAGACAACAGGCCTTTAAAACAAAAACACCTCCAATTTCTCAAAATTTAAAAAGGTCAATTGGTGGTGGACCATATTGCAGCACTGGGGTGTATTTTTTGAGACCAAATGGAAGACAACATAATGTAAACAGGGAGGGACTACCTGAACCTGTCCAATAAGAACCATTGTTTTCTGTTGTAAAATGTTTTGCTATGATGTGCCTTAATGAAGGCTGCATTGTTATTTCTACAGCAGATATTTTTCACAGGATTGTTGCTCTTTTTTTCCCTAATACATGTACTTACGTGAAAGTGACATGGTACTGATAGACTGCCTCGTTTCTGCAGCCAATGGTGATATGGTTTGAACCTATGTGCAATGTTACTCCTTTGGTACCAATCTTTGGCAATGGTTTACTGAAAAAGGAGAAAATATCCGTTCAATGACTGTTAGACCTAGTCATAAAACACACAATTCATAATATAATGAGCTTCAACAATATTGGGACAGTGACACAATTGTTGTTGTTTTGGCTCTGTACTCCAGCACTTTAGAATTGAGGGTATTTTCATCCATATCGGGTGGACCGTTTTAGAAATGACAGCACAGTTTGTACATAGTACCCCCATTTTAGGGGACCAAAAGTATTGGGACAAATTCACTTATGTATATTATAGTAAAAAGTATTTGGTCCCATATTCATAGCACGGAATGACTTCATCAAGTTTGTGACTACACATTTGTTGGATGCATTTGCTGTTTGTTTTGGTTGTGTTTCAGATTATTTTGTGCCCCGTTTTAATGAATGGTAAATAATGTAGTGTCATTTGGAATCACTTCTATTGTAAATAAGAATAATGTTTCTAAACACTTTGTCACGCCTTGGTCATTGTATTTTGTGTTTTTGTTATATGTTTGGGTAGGCCAGGGTGTGACATGGGTTTATATGTTGTATTCGTATTGGGGTTTGTATTATTTGGGATCGCGGCTGATTAGGGGTGTTGTTAGGCTTGGCTGCCTGAGGCGATTCTCAATCAGAGTCAGGTGCTTATCGTTGTCTCTGATTGGGAACCGTATTTAGGCAGCCTGAGTTTCGCTTTGTATTTCGTGGGTGATTGTTCCTGTCTCTGTGTTGTAGTCACCAGATAGGCTGTAATTAGTTTCTCGTTCCGTTCTGTTGTTTTTGTATTTAGTTTCAGCTATTTCATGTACCGCGTTTTCTTTCATTAAAGTCATGAGTAACCAACACGCTGCATTTCGGTCCGACTCTCTTTCTTCAACAGACGAACGCCGTTACACACTTCTACATTAATGTGGATGCTACCATGATTACAGATAATCCTGAAAAATGATAAGGGAGAAAGTTAGACTCATAAACCTTGAAAATGCTAACCTCCCCAGTCATTGTAATGGTGCGAGGTTAGCATGTCTTGGGGATCTGATATTTGTGAGTCTCTGTTATGAGGTGTACACGAGGTGAGGAAGTTACACTTGTATGCAATTTATTACTAAATGTTTGCCATAAGATATTTTATAGCGGCTTTCTGCCAGAAGTCAAAGATCTCTGGATGAGTTCTGTACAGCTGCCATTTTCCCCCTGTGCTTCCTACTAGCATTTTTTCACCTCTTCGGTTCTTTTCCCCTCTGCTCCATGTACACATGCTGCTCTTCCTTTAGAAAATGCATGCATTACACCTTTCTTTATTTGCACATTTTCTCTTCTAAGTGTCCAATCACCAAAAACGACATTCGGTAGCTACTAGCCATGCTTGTATAACTTTATGAGCTGGATTTGCCTGTCTTTGCAATTAGTTTGTTCGTTTTCACTCATTAGAATTGAGCTTTTAGTTTGTACTAATTTAGTTTGCATTCTGGTAATAGCATTCTGGTAATAGCATTATGGTAATAGCATTCTGGTAATAACATTCTAGTAATATAGGCTTTTCTTGCACTTTAAGCGCCCCCTTGTCTGCTATGCTGTTAATACCGTAAATTCCGAGGTGAGAGAAGGACGGTATGACAATATAGAAATATGGATACCGCCCAAGCCTACCTTATAGTCCTTGGAACATTTCAAGTACAAAGTGCTGGAGTAAAGAGCCAAAACAACAACAAGAATGGTCAATGTCCCAAAAGTTTTGGAGCTCACTGTATACAAATACATTTCTGCCTCATCATTTGATTGCCTTCAACAACAGTAAAGTCATTTATAGCAACAATAACAACATCATTTACTTCATAACAATATATGTTTTCAGAACATGGTTTGACCAATACTGGTATTTAGTTACTATATGGATGGTACTTACCAGGTGGCCTCCATTTTAAGTTCTCCCTCAGTTGGACATCTACCTGGAGCCATGTGGGCCTCTTTGGGTGGGCAAGAGGGGAATCAGCGAAGACAGGATGGGGCTAGGAGGAAGAGCAGGGGCCACAGTGGGCCCCCTCCCAGTACCCAAGGGGGCATTGATGCTCGTCCCATTCCCATCATCTGAGATGGCAGACCTTGGCCAAGGAAGCTGCAGACAGAGACGGACACATTACAAGTTCTTAGTTGATCAAAAACACCATCCAGAACATAAGTGTGACATAATATGTAGAAGAAAATAAAAATCAGAAAATATTTAAATATTTGTTTTTATATAACTCATAAGCTCCATTATCTAATTAAATATTACTGCTTATCAATTTGTCTGAAGAGAATGGCTCTATTTGTATTGTCTGGCCTAGACAGTTCCTTGAATTATTATAGGGAATGAATTATGACAATGACAAATCACATTAGGGCTGCACAATTAATTGCAATATTGACATATGCAATACCCATATTGTAAGATATCTTTATCGCAATATTTTGAAACAGCCAAGCCTGGTCCTGGCCGTTCTGCGGCCCTAAGCAAGGCAAAAAGAATTGCCCTCCCATACCCCTGCAAATCGAGAATAGTCCCAGTAAGATAAATGAAAAAAATCTGAACCAATCATAGACGTTTATAATTTGGTCGAAAGCCGGGCCAGACTACATCCCCAAAAAATGACGACACAAAAAAAGAGGGGCGGTCCAGGTCACTATAACTATATCAATTTTGCCAATTAGATTGGTCCCCTCTACCACACAGAACCTCACTAATCTACGGACGGAAACGCACGAGGTGGCTAAAAACAGACCTCCATCCTCTGCTAGCTTGCTACCCATGGACCGGCTAGCTGTCTGAATCGCCGTGACTCCAACCAACCTCACTACTCACTGGACCCTTATGATCACTCGACTAAGCATGCCTCTCCTTAATGTCAATATGCCTTGTCCAGTGCTGTTCTGGTTAGTGTTTATTGGCTTATTTCACTGTAGAGCCTCTAACCCTGCTCATTATACTTTATCCAACCTTTCAGTTCCACCACCCACACATGTGATGGCATCACCTGGTTTCAATCATGTTTCTAGAGACAATATCTCTCTCATCATCACTCAATGCCTAGGTTTACCTCCACTCTATTCACATCCTACCTGTTACTGTAATTTAATTATTCCAATATGTTTTCATTAATTGAATTCCCTATTTTATGAGAATTTGTAAGATTCTTGTTTGCATAAAATAGACGGAGACCAGTCTTTTCAATAATAGGTAACATAATTTATTCTCGGAGCGTGCTGCAACAGTTTATATACAATAACATGACGTCATTTCATTGCTTCTAAAAATGAATCTCCTCCTCTCGACCGGGACAAAGGGAACTTTAAAAGTTCATTCAAAGTTCATTCCAACTCACTAACACATACACAAGACACACAACACAACTGAATTAACTTTTGACTCCTCACCATTATCGATCACCACTTAGCTGACAGTTCTAATTAACAGAACCTAGGAATGCACTCACTGCCTTATCTAAAACACCCCAGAGCTCAGTTTCGGCGGTTCAACCATAGGTTAACTACCTTATCTGTTTACTTAATCCGCAAACCATTCCTTTCTTCCTAGTTGGAATGGTGTTCATTAACTTTAATTACTCCTTGTCCGTGTCACACAATCCCTTCTTATGAACTCATATTGTTAATCAGATATGCATGCTCATCAACCGATCACTGCCTGCACCTGCCCGCCTGTCCAGCATCACTACTCTGGATGGTTCTGACTTAGAATATGTGGACAACTACAAATACCTAGATGTCTGGTTAGACTGTAAACTCTCCTTCCAGATTCACATCAAACATCTCCAATCCAATGTTAAATCTATAATTGGCTTCCTATTTCGCAACAAAGCATCCTTCACTCATGCTGCAAAACATACCCTCGTAAAACGGACCATCCTACCGATCCTCGACTTCGTCGGTCATTTACAAAATAGCCTCCAATACCCTACTCAATAAATTGGATGCAGTCTCTCACAGGCCCATCCGTTTTGTCACCAAAGCTCCATATACTACCCACCACTGCGACCTGTACGCTCTCGTTGGCTGGCCTTCGCTTCATACTCGTCACCAAACCCACTGTCTCCAGGTCATCTACAAGATCCTGCTAGGTAAAGTCCCCCCTTATCTCAGCTCGCTGGTCACCATAACAGCACCCACCTGTAGCACGCGCTCCAGCAGGTATATCTCTCTGGTCACCCGCAAAACCAATTCTTCCTTTTGCCGCCTCTCCTTCCAGTTCTCTGCTGCCAGCTGTCAGAGCTGTCAAACACATCTCCCTCACTCGCTTTAAGCACCAGCTGTCAGAACAGCTCACAGATTACTGCACCTGTACATAGCCCATCTATAATTTAGCCCAAACAACTACCTCTTCCCCTACTGGATTTAGTTATTTTGCTCCTTTGCACGGCATTATTTTGATTTCTCCTCTGCACATTCTTCCACTGCAAATCTACCAGTCCAGTGTTTTACTTGCTATATTGTATTTACTTCGCCACCATGGCCTTTTTTTTGCCTTTACCTCCCTTATCTCACCTCATTTGTTCACATCGTATATAGACTTATTTTTCTACTGTATTATTGACTGTATGTTTGTTTTACTCCATTTGTAACTCTGTGTTGTTGTATGTGTCAAACTGCTTTGCTTTATCTTGGCCAGGTCGCAATTTTAAATGAGAACTTGTTCTCAACTTGCCTACCTGGTTAAATAAGGGTGAAATAAAAATAAATAAAAAATCTATTTCATGGCCTACCTTCAAACTCAGTGCTGCTTTGCTTGACATCATGGGGAAATCAAAATAAATTAGCCAAGAGCTCAGAACAAAATAGTACGCAAGTATAAACACCTTGGGATCACGCAGCCGTCATACCGCTCAGGAAGGAGACCCGTTCTGTTTCCTAGAGATGAACGTACTTTGGTGCGGAAAGTGCAAATCAATCCCAGAACAACAGCAAAGGACCTTGTGAAGATGCTGGAGGAAACAGGTACAAAAGTATCTATATCCATAGTAAAACGAGTCCTATATCGATATAACCTGAAAAGCCACTCAGCAAGGAGGAAGCCACTGCTCCAAAACTGCCATAAAAACGCCAGACTACGGTTTGCAACTGCACATGGGGACAAAGATCATACTTTTTGGAGAAATGTCCTTTGGTCTGATGAAACAAAAATAGAATTGTTTGGCCTTAATGACCATCGTTATGTTTGGAGGAAAAAGGGGGAGGCTTGCAAGCCATCCCAACCGCATCATGTTGTGGGGTTGCTTTGCTGCAGGAGGGACTGGTGCACTTCACAAAATAGATGGCATCATGAGGCCGGAAAATTATGTGGATATATTGAAGCAACTTCTCACGACATCAGTCAGGAAGTTAAAGCTTGGTCCCAAATGGGTCTTCCAAATGGACAATTACCCCAAGCATACTTCCAAAGTTGTGGCAAAATGGCTTAAGGACAACAAAGTCAAGTTATTGGAATGGCCATCACAAAGCCCTGACCTCAACCCTATAGAACATTTGTGGGCAGAACTGGAAATGCGTGTGCGAGCAAGGAGGCCTACAAACCTGACTCAGTTACACCAGCTCTCAGGAGGAATGGGACAAAATTCACCCAACGTATTGTGGGAAGCTTGTGGAAGGCTACCTGAGACATTTGACCCAAGTTAAACAATTTAAAGGCAATGCTACCAAATACTAATTGAGTGTATGTAAACTTCTGACCCACTGGGAATGTGAAAGAAAAATGAAAGCAAATAAAAGATGAAAAAAAGAATTCTCTACTATTATTCTGACATTTCACATTCTTAAAATAAAGTGGTAATCCTAAATGACCTAAAACAGGGAATTTGTACTAGGATTAATTGTTAGGAATTGTGAAACAGTTTAAATGTATTTGGCTAAGGTGTATGTAAACTTTCGACTTCAACTGTATGCCAATGTAATTTTTTTTCTATTAAATACATTTACAAACATTTCTAAAAACCTGTTTTTGCTTCGTCATTATGGGGTATTGTGTGTAGATAGATGGGGGGGAACTATTCAATCAGTTTTAGAATAATGTAACAAAATGTGGCAAAAGTCAAGGGGTCTGAATACGTTCTGAATGCACCCGCTAGAGGACATTGCCAGGCATCCTCTTTAGCATATGCATCAGCTGCATATCAACCTGCACAAACATGCTTGATAAATAAATGCTTGATAAATAGTGCATAAACTATTGTAAAGGATGAATTGCTTGAAGAAATATTCATGGAGATATATCAATAAAAAAATGACAACAATAGTTTTGTTTCGATAGAGTCAAGAATATGTTTTGTATAATTCTACAAAGTCCTACAAAAATGTAGGCCTATAGACAAAAATGTTTGTGTCATCCATTTGATCAACTTTATTTGTAGATTTGATTAGTAATAGAATTATAATCATTCTAAAAAGTCCAGTTACAGCTTCTTTTGACAAAGTAGAAACTGAAATGATGACGATGATTACCATAATAATAATATAACCAGCATAGGTGAAATGATTTGCAGTATTCCTAAACAAAAGCCCCAGTGCATTACCAATTGTAAAGGATGAATTGCATAAATAAATATTAATGCGAATATATTAAATAGCAAGATATTAAAACAGTCATTTGTTGATTGTGTCAGACACTGTATTGTGCCCATATACCCATGCCTTTACACATTAATCAATTGCGTCTTCTCTTTATGCTTCGGGTCCACAGTCAGCACACAGCTGACTATGGAGCCACACAAACAAAATGGCTTGCACTGCACACTGTATGGGCCTTGTTTTGTGTGCACCTGCCGACTTAACATCGTGTCTTATTTGTCCCAAGTGTGAGCTGTGGTGGTTGGGGAAGGAGGAGGGCAGGACCTGCTGCCTTGGCGGCTGGCTTGGCGGCTGTAGCTTCTTTCTTGGCGTTCATGTGGTTCTCACAAAGCTCACATGCCAGATCCAGTGGGATGCATGGTGCTGAGGATGCAAACACTCTTATTTAACATCTGTACACAGTGTTGCTTTAACACTCTCCATCACTGATGTGGAGTACAGCATTGCTGGTATGTTGTTTTGCGCAGAGGGGGGCATCTCCTGCCTCTGTCCATTGTTCCGAGCAGGCTAGTCTTCTTTGCAATCAACTTGTCTGCCAGGGGAATTGATGTGAAGAAGTTGTCCATGGTCACATTTCTGCCTTTGCCCATGTAAGGCTCCACGAGTCTCAAAACCAGTCTCAGAAAGGTGCTCACCCACTAGCCTGGTTTCATCTTTCCCCTGATACAGAAAAACATTGAGCAAGTACTTGGTTTCAACACCGGCGACTAACCAAAACGTAACTGAAGTCATTTATCATTTTCTATCTGGCGACAGAATGACATATTGTCATTTTACATTTATTATGTTTCTATGTTTTTTCTTAGTAGCCAGAGCAATGCTGAAGCACGAGTGGTCATGAGAATAAGCTCTGGCTTTCTAGGTCCGTATCTTGTAATTGGTTCAGCCTACGACTCTCATCTCCCCAAGGTGCCAGAATTAGTGATAACAGGTGTAGGAACTGTGCCTAACTTATTTCTGCTGCCGGCTCCTGTTTCACTAGTTCTGACTGCAAATTGTGGTGAACCCTGCTCGCAGCGCTAACTGTTAGGTTCTAATTATCAGAGTAAGAACTCAACGGACACTATGAAAGCTCAAACCAAGTTTATTCTTCCCAAAGGATCGAACAGCTGAACAGACAACATATTCTTCACACAAGCACTCACATTTAACCCTTTCTCCTATGCTGAGTCTCCTCCTACACTGAGTCTCCTTCTACATATCTGAACAGCCAATGCATCTCTGTTGCTAGACAGAACCTGAGTGATATGTTCTTCCTCACTTCATCTGACCTGTCCTCTGTCCCAAAGTGCTCACTCTACTCCCCAGCTCACGGCTGTCATGGTGACTGGTACCAGACTGTCTCTTCTCCCAGAGGATCCCTGATGGCTAACAACAACATATCCTGACAATGTAAACGTTATACATTAACCTCTCTCCCTCAGTGACATGAATAAGTATATTTAATATTCTCAGAACCCAACAGTATCAACCCGTAAGGCATACGGTCAAATGATTTGCTGCTGGTAAATGGGCATAACACACTCATCATTACATTATTGTCTTTCTAAATTAAAATCAACATTTTCACCCTCCTTGTCATTGTTAGGCCTAATTTAAATTCAACTGTGAAGTAAGGTGCACAATTGTCATACATTTGTCATTAATTCAGTGAGGAGAGAGAGAGACAAATTAGCACCTGGCTGGGTACCAATGTCCTACAGCACATTGTCTTGGCGGATTAAGTTAGCACTAAGTGTGGGGGTGAAAGAAAAAAAAAACTGGTAAAAAGTTTAAATACTTTTCTGTTTGTGATTTAAAAATGAGCAGACATTGAGGAAATGTCAGGGATGGAGCAGGATTTATTTTTTTTGGCTGCTTTTTAATTTATTTACAAAATCAAATGGCTGGCAGTTGGCCTATGGCGGTTCTAGTGTTAAAGGGATACTTTGGGATTTTGGCAATGGTAAACATTTTATGTCTCTGCATCCAGTATGAAGGAAGTTTAGAGGTCATTTCACCAGCTAATGCTAACTAGAGTTAGCGCAATGACTGGGAGTCTATGGTATCTCCTAGCATGCTAGCAACTCCCTTCACACTACACGCAGACATAAAAATGGTATCCATGAGTTCATCTGACTCTGGGGAGGTAGATGAAGGGCTTCATTGGCAAAATGCTGAAGTATCCCTTTAAGCTCTGAATATCAGCTATCCAACTTTATAAGGAGTTATGAGCCTATTTGTTCAATGAAAATCAATGTGTTTACACAGCAGGAAATGCAGAAGTATTCTCCTTTCACTATGATCAGCTCGTTTGTATGGATAGAAACTTGAAACCACTGATCATGACAATTTAGCCCATGGGGCGAAACTCTAGTACTGCAGTTGTGAGTCGCCTGACTGTCCATTCCATATTGCCTATTCTACTCTGACCTGTCCGGTTTTTAGGATATGGTGTTCGTAGGGCTGTCCCGACAAAAAAAGTTGTCTGTTCTTTCAATATATTGACACATCCTATGTGTTTTAAACAACTCAATTATATTCACTGCGCTTATCTGATGCTTTAAAACACACAATTTGATAAAAAAATTAAGACACACAAATGACTAGGAGTCTGACCAGCAATTGATTTGATTGTGCCAGGCTGGGCCAGGCTGGGACAATTTGACACTGTGGTGGGATTAACAAGATTACCTTTAAAACGGTATAAAATACATGTATGTTTGAGGAATTTTAAATATGAGATTTCTGTTGTTTTGAATTTGGCGCCCTGCACTTTCACTGGCTTTTGTCATATCGATCCCGTTAACGGGATTGCAGCCCTAAGAAGTTGTTTAAGAAATCTGTCGACAAACAGCCTATGTAATTGTTTGACTTGGGGTCAGCCCTAGGTGTTTGTTAACATTTTTTTATTTGATTGGTTGCCATTTAGGTTAGGCTAAATGATCTGAGAAACGGGCATGATGTAAAAAGTGTCTTTCTTATTACATTGTCATACACTTTCTCTCTAGTCTGTAGGCTACAGAAAAGGCCACATACTCTTTTGACCATATCCGTTATCTGATATATTATTTACAGTGCATTCGGAAAGTTTTCAGACCATAGCTGTTTGAATACCCATACTAACATACTGTATAATAAACTCAGTATACACTATTTACATTATGTGTCGGGGGGCTAGGGTCAGTTTGTTATATCTGGAGTACTTCTCCTGTCCTATCCGGTGTGCTGTGTGAATTTAAGTATGCTCTCTCTACTTCTCTCTTGGAGGACCTGAGCCCTAGGACCAAGCCTCAGGACTACCTGACATGATGACACCTTGCTGTCCCCAGTCCACCTCCAGTTTCAACTGTTCTGCCTGTGATTATTATTATTTGACCATGCTGGTCATTTATGAACATTTGAACATCTTGGCCATGTTCTGTTATAATCTCCACCTGGCACAGCCAGAAGAGGACTGGCCACCCCTCATAGCCTGGTTTCTTCCTACGTTTTGGCCTTTCTAGGGAGTTTTTCCTAGCCACCGTGCTTCTACACCTGCATTGCTTGCTTTTTAGGCTGGGTTTCTGTACAGCACTTTGAGATATCAGCTGATGTACGAAGGGCTATATAAATACATTTGATTTGATTTGATTCAACAAAGTACTGCGTAAAGGGTCTGAATACTTATGTGTATGTGATTTCACTTTTTTTTGCAAAAAACATAAAAACAGTTTTTGCTTTGACATTATGGGGTATTATCTATAGATTGATGAAGGGGGGAAAATGATTTAATTAATTTTAGAATAAGGCTGTAACATAACAAAATGTGGAAAAAGTCAAGGGGTCTGAATACTTTCCGAAGGGACTGTATCTTGCAGCCCTAAGTCACATACACACGGAAGAGTGGGAAGTCTGACTTAACTTCACATAGACAATGGATAATGAATTAATAAGGAGATGGGCATGTTATGATAAGGATATATGAGTGGGATTCCTGTATATGCACAGCATGAATTATGAATTCTAGAAGCATTACTGCCAGGTCCCAAAATACCTTTTTCCCCAGGCTAAATAGAAGGGTTTGAGTTTACCATGTCATTCTCCTTCCTGCCTGCTGCCTCAGCCTATCATGTCCTCAGGGAACCAGTCTCTCCCCAGGCCAGCAACTGCCACTGCACCAGTAGGGGTTGTCTGTGGTTTGTGCTTTGCTCCGAAATCTCCGACAGCACCCCTTTCTGTGCCAAAAAGAACACCAGAGAAAAACACCAGGGGATTCAGTGGATTCATACCTCTCCTAATTCCTGGGGCCTCATTTGGTGCATAAGGAAATCAACCAAGCATACCAGTTTCCTAAATCTTTTTAAACTCTAATTACAATTTGACTATGTTCCATTTTTACAGGAGTCTTCAGTACTTCTACTTATTGCGTACAGAAGATGGCTTAACTTTAGTGCATCAATATTTGACAGATTTCTAATATTAATGGATTTTGGAGGTCGGTTCGGTTTTGATTATTAAAAAATAAAAGTTTTCAATTTTGGTTTTCATTATTTGTGTTGATGCTCGAACACAGAATAAAACCATGAACAAATCCCCATGATGGTAATGACTGCCCATTACTGCGTATCACTTACTAACCATGATTTATTCACAAAAGCTTTACAAAAATATTTCAGTGGTTTTATTTGATGACTATTATTTAATTCCAAGTCATCTCAATAGAGCTGCTGCCTATGCTGTAACTATTTTGTAGTTCTTCAAAGTAAACAAGGCATACTTCTTTGACTGCTGAATACCAATTATCAATCCCTTTGATCGTGTATTTTCAGGTAGAAAAGCAACAGCTGCTCTATTCCCCCTCACAATCATGCATTCTTGTCTCTTCTGTAGCAGGTGTTAAAGAAACACAGACCGGACAAGTAAATGTGCAATGGATTATGGTCATTGTAGTTAATTTAGTGCATACAATGAGTTAATTATGTAGTATATTGGTCTGTTGGAAACTACAACTCCCTACTACATCGCAGTTCTGGCTGGCTCTGAAATTGCGCACATTGAGCTCCACAGACAGAAACTGAATGAAATGGAATTCAAATAATTGAACCTATGTAGGTCAATTAGTTGTTTAAAAAACAATAATAACAAAAAATAGCCAACATTTTGGTTAATCATTCAGCACTAATTTGAACTCAAACTTGTGGAAAACATGATCTTCCCAGTTAGTTTGATCCAGTGTGCCTTCATCTCTCGCCAAGTGTCCCAAATGGCACCCTATTAGCTATGTAGGGCACTACCTTTGGGCCCTGAAAAGAAGTAGTGTACTACATTGGGAATGGGGTGCCATTTGGGACATGAACCTAGTCTTTCATAAAGTTATTATAACTCACCCACTGGCAGAGCTCCCTTACCCCAGGAGGTCTTTGAGGATTCGATTCCAATGCCTCTGAACATGGACACCAGAGACGACCCCTGGTCTTGGATGGGCATGTCCACCTGCCAATTACAATATCGTTACAAGAGCTATGCGAGAGCCAAACCTGGGCTCAAATGGTATTTGAACAATTTTGAGCGGGCGGCAGGTATCCTAGAGCGTTGGGCCAGTAACCGAAAAGGTCACTGGTTCGAATCCCCGAACGGACAAGGTGAAAATTATGTTGGTGTGCCCTTGAGCAAAGCACTTAACCCTAATTGCTCCTGTAAATCGCTCTGGATAAGAGCGTCTGCAAAATGTAAGTATGTAATCTGTCCTTGATTGAGCTTGCAATGAGTGAAATTGAACTAACTGAATAGTCCCATAAGCGCAAACCACCTTGAACCCTAGTCTGAGTTGGAGTTAGGAGAAGGACTTTACAAACCCTAAGTAACACAACACAAACCTGCTTGATTACTACTTCTACTTCAGGCCAGACTTGTGTGATAGGCTGACCTGGAGGACCTTGACCAGTGAGGCTCCAAACCCCTCTTGCCACCCCTACCACCGACTCAGCTGACGAAAGAAGCAGTCCTCTTGTGCGGCCAAGCCCACCATCTTCTGATGTGGGCATGAGTATCCCCTTGGCGAAGCCAATGGAGGGCTCGCTCGCTGAGAAGGGCAATCCTCTCCCATACTGCATTAGCAGTGTATCACCAGGGTTGATGAAACTCCTGGCTCTTCCTGTTGCTGGCTTATCTGACAGAAGTCCTCCCTCCCGCTGCTGCAGGCAAGCCATGAGGGAGGCTTGGGAACGAGGCGTGTTTGGATCAATTCAAACTAGCTTCTCTCCCATGCAATGCTTGTGAGATGGAAAAGGACATGGAAACTCGCTAAACCATGAGAATGCTCCAGATGGCAATATGCACATGTATTGTCTCATAATGAAAAAACCTACTTTGCTAGTATCAAAACACATATGGAAAAGGTATTATGACGGGGAAAAAGACAGGAGGCGACTTGCTGGGTTTGCTCAACGCCGAGGGCGCAACACTTGAGTTCACTTAGCAAGGCTCAGCCGCCAAGCCAATTCATGTCAGCGTAAAATTTACAATATCGACGCCCGAAAAAGCAGCCGGTTGCCGCCAGTCGGGAATAGTTAGCCGGCTAACTAGTTGCATGTGTTTTTCCACCCTAACATTCATTAGACTAGTAACGTAAACTACTCAGACATGTTATACCAACATCAAAGGTTAACACAATATTGCAATAGCAATTTCTAGTGTTTCAACAACAGCTAATGAATGCTAGCAGCAAGTGCGACTGCTTTCACTTGCAAAAACATGCACCGGTGGGAACGCGAGAGATAATCATCAAATGCGTCGCTATTTCGTTGCGTGATACGTTCTTTACAATTCAAACAGAACGCCAAACCTTATTTTCGTCAACCTTTGCTGTATTTACAGGTCTCGCATCTCGAAATGTGTACTGACCTGTCTGCCACTTGACAACTAGCAAAAATTACGGAATGTTTGGAAACACCCTGGTAAATCGAACAAATTTGTCTAAAGTGCATTGGTTCACGATAGCTGTCAATCTGGGGGAAATAATATTCTATAAAATATTTCAAATTGTAATATTTTACGAGAGCATACATTTTCACAAATTACGCTTTAAAAATGTTAGCAATCTATTGTAATGAAACAGCAGGGTGCAGGTCTCGAACCCTCCACCTTCTAGCCCGAGGTCAGGTGTGCTATCGACTGCCGCAAAAGCATGCTTCAGCGGCAGAGTCGATTTCCGAGCTTAATACAATAGTATGTGAAAAGACAGGACAGGAACACATCAGTCTCCAATGCACCATCTGACAAGTTGTTCTTTCTCTGTGTTTTCTCGCACTCACACAACCACACATAAAGCCATAATGTATACTATAAAATAATAATCAGTCTTTAATACAAAGGTCAACCGATTAATTGGAAATCGGTATTTTTGGGCGCCGATTTGCCCATTTAAAAATAAAAAATAAATGTAATACCTTTTTTTAACTAGGCAAGTCAGTTATGAACACATTCTTATTTTCAATTACGGCCTAGGAAAGGTGGGTTAACTGCCTTGTTCAGGGGCAGAACGACAGATTTTCTCCTTATCAGCTCCGGGATCCAATCTTGCAACCTTACAGTTAACTAGTCCTATATCTGTTCTGAGTTCTACATTTTTTGGAAGGGGCATGCTTATTTAAGATGGTGAGGAAATTACTGTTAAAGAACGACCGGGCATCCTCGACTGACGGGATGAGGTCAATATCCTTCCAGGTCGATTAGAAAGGCCTGCTCGCAGAAGTGTTTTAGGGAGCGTTTGACAGTGATGAGGGGTGGTCGTTTGAGCGGGCCCATTGCGGATGCAGGCAATGAGGCAGTGATCACTGAGATCCTGATTGAAAACAGCAGAGCTGTATTTGGAGGGCAAGTTGGTCAGGATAACAAGTTGGTCATTGGTGCTGGTGGCCTGTGTTCATTATCCGCTAGAGGAGTCACACTACTCTCACATTCTTAGCAATATATGTTAATGTCATTATTTGGCAACAGTTGTAATTCCCCTAATTTATCTAATTCAATTGAGTTTCTCATTGAAAGATGGGAATCTGTACGATTACCCCTTGAGCCCAAATTATGACCAAAGCTGGGAAGTACCTCCCTCTCAACCTCCAGCATGAACTATTCTGAATTCTGCACCAGTGATATACATTCTAGGGGGAAGGCTGTCATTGACATGTATTATCTGCATGATTTAGGAAAACAACTGACTTCTTGCATTTCAACACATTTTGCCATGGGGCATAGTGAAAAATGTGCAGCTTTATAATGCTATTCTACAAATGTATGTTTATGTGCACTACATCATCAGACACAGCCTTTTATCTGCTAGAAGGAAATGAGATGGAAACATCTATGTATGTAAATCTGTTGCCATTTGGATGGAAACCTAGCTATAGTCCTCGTTATGTCAACTGGTTTATTGGACATTAGTCCAGTTAATTACTACCTTCAAAGAGATGAGGCTGTTGCACAGCTGGCAACCTCGGCAGGGTAGCCTAGTGGTTAGAGCGTTGGACTAGTAACCGGAAGGTTGCGAGTTCAAACCCCCGTTCTGCCCCTGAACAGGCAGTTAACCCATTGTTCCCAGTCCGTCATTGAAAATAAGAATATGTTCTTAACTGACTTGCCTGGTTAAATAAAGGTAAAATAAAAATAATAAAAAAATATATAACTTTTATAATTTCTCTGATTATTGGCATTTGTAATCATCATAATCTTTCGATTATTTAATGTCCCAGAACTGATTCCTCGACCAGATAATGTCGGGATTAAGGTCACAGTAATGAATAATCCTCAATTTACCACCAACCAAACGAGATAAACAATGTGTATCTTCATCTCTCCTAGAATAAGCCTGCATTATCACAAACTGTCCCATAGAATGTACTACACTTCATGACCAAAAGTACAGTTGAAGTCAGAAGTTTACATACACCTAGGTTGGAGTCAGTAAAACTCATTTTTCAACCACTCCACAAATGTCTTGTTAACGCATTATAGTTTTGGCAAACATCTACTTTGTGTATGACACAAGTCATTTCCACTCACTGGACCCCTATTGATCACCAGGCTACGCATGCCTCTTCCTAATATCAATATGCCTTGTCCATTACTGTCCTGGTTAGTGATTACTGTCTTCTTTCACTGTAGAGCCTCTAGCCCTGCTTAATATGCTTTAACCCACCATTTAGTTCCACCTCCCACATATGCAGTGACATCACTTGGTTTAAAAGTCTCTAGAGACAATATCTCTCTTATCATTACTCAATGCCTAGGTTTACCTCCAATGTACTCACATCCTACCATACCTTTGTCTGTACATTTAGCCTTGAATCTATTCTATTGTGGCCAGAAACCTGCTCCTTTTACTCTCTGTTCTGAATGTAATAGACGACCAGTTCTGATAGCCTTTAGCCGTACCATTATCCTACTCCTCCTCTGTTCCTCTGGTGATGTAGAGGTGAATCCAGGCCCTGCAGTGCCTAGCTCCACTCCTATTCCCCAGGTGCTCTCATTTGTTGACTTCTGTAACCGTAAAAGTATTGGTTTCATGCATGTTAACATTAGAAGCCTCCTCCCTAAGTTTGTTTTATTCACTGCTTTAGCACACTGCCAGCCCGGATGTCCTAGCTGTGTCTGAATCCTGGCTTAGGAAGACCACCAAAAACCCTGACATTTCCATCCCTAACTTTAACATTTTCCGACAAGATGAAACTGCCAAAAGGGGCGGGGTTGAAATCTACTGCAGTGATAGCCTGCAGAGTTCTATCTTACTATCCAGGTCTGTACCCAAACAATTCGAGCTTCTACTTTTAAAAATACACCTTTCCAGAAACAAGTCTCTCACCGTTGCCGCTTGCTATAGACCACCCTCTGCCCCCAGCTGTGCCCTGGACACCATATGTGAATTGATTGTCCCCCATCTATCTTCAGAGCTCGTGCTGCTAGGTGACCTAAACTGTGACATGCTTAATACCCCGGTCATCCTGCAATCTAAGCTTGATGCCCTCAATCTCACAAAAATGATCAATGAACCCACCAGGTACAACCCCAAATCCGTAAGCACGGGCACCCTCATAGATATCATCCTAACCAACTTTCCCTCCAAATACACCAAGATCTCAGCGATCACTGCCTTATTGCCTGCACCCGTAATGGGTCTGCGGTCAAACGACCACCCCTCACCACTGTCAAACGCTCCCTAAATCCCTTCCGCGAGCAGGCCTTTCTAATCGACCTGGCCTGGGTATCCTGGAAGGATATTGACCTCATCCGTCAGCTGAGGATGCCTTGTCATTCTTTAAAAGTGCCTTCTTCACCATCTTAAATAAGCATTCCCCATTCAGAAAAATTAGAACCATGCTGCCAAACATGCCCTTGTAAAACTGACCATCCTACCGATCCTCGACTTCGGCGATGTCATTTACAAAATAGCCTCCAACACTCTACTCAACAAATTGGATGAAGTCTATCACAGTGCCATCTGTTTTGTCACCAAAGCTACCCACCACTGTGACCTGTACGCTCTCGTTGGCTGGCCTTCGCTTCATACTCGTCACCAAACCCACTGGCTCCATGTCATCTACAAGTCTCTGCTAGGTAAAGCCCTGCCTTATCTCAGCTCACTGGTCACCATAGGAGCACCCACTCGTAGCACGCACTCCAGCAGGTATATCTCACTGGTCACCCTCAAAGCCAATTCTTCCTTTGGCCACCTCTCCTTCCAGTTCTCTGCTGCCAATGACTGGAATGAACTGCTGGAGACTGATGGAGACTGATATCTCCCTCACAAGCTTTAAGCTCCAGCTGTCAGAGCAGCTCACAGATCACTGCACCTGTACATAGCCCATCTGTAAATAGCCCATCCAACTACCTCATACCCATACTGTATTAATTTATTTATCTTGCTCCTTTGCACCCCAGTATCTCTAATACCATTTCATATTTTTAACAAGAGTAATAGTTTGTATATTACATTTATGCAAATCATGAATGCTTAAAAAAATATATTTATTACTTTCAATGTAGATTTTATATTTCCATGTTAATACATGTGTAGCCATAAGAAAGAACCCCCATTCAGATGGGACGCAATCGGGCGATGTAGGCTTGTACACAAATCGCCCAACCTACACACACACTGTGTGTGTGGTTAGAGTAGGCTATTATATGTCAATGGCTTTAGGAACAGCAGTAACATCAGGCAGGATTTAGGCTACCAACTGCCAAACCAGTTGTAGCTCAATCTTGGGTGCAGTGATCACATTCCAGCACTGACTGACTGTGTGGAGGCTCATTGATTTAACGTTTCATTAGCAACATGCTATACTGGCAAAGTTATGAGTGATATAGCTGTTGGCTATATTAGCCATGACTTACCGTTCTTTGTGCAGCTTCAAATGTTGAACAAATTTGGAAGTTGTTGCGCTTCCGGTTGCAATCCGGTTTTTGTTGATACAGAGTAGTCTTTATATCCGAAAAATAATAATTTGGGGTATCATCTTTCCAAGGGCTCCATCTAAATTCACTCGCAGACGTTCCTCTGCACTGCCACATGCAACTTTTTCTCAGCTGGAAGAATTTGATTGGTTGCTGTCCGATTCAATCTGTAATCCGTTAAATTAAGAGTTGATGCGCTGCACACTTTTTTTAATAGGATAAGTTTTATATATTTGGAATTGGGGAGGGTATCAAGTCAGTTTGAGTCAAAAGGCTCAAATCCAAGTTAAGTCACGAGTCATTGGTGTTAAAGTCAAAGTCGAGTTGCAAGTCATCATGACCACACGTTTTCTAATTAAGTGTATGTAAACTTCTTGTCCACTGGGTATGTAATGAAAGAAATAAAACCTGAAATAAATAATTCTCTCTACTATTATTCTGACATTTCACATTCTTAAAATAAAGAGGGGATCCTAACTGACCTAAGACAGCCTTTTTACGAGGATTAAATGTCAGGAATTGTGAGTTTAACTGAGTTTAAATATACTTGGCTAAGGTGTATGTAAACTTCCGACTTCAACTGTATGTGGACACCTGCTAGTAGATCATCTCATTTGAAAATCATGGGCAATTATATGGAGTTGGTCCCCCTTCTCTGCTATAACAGCCTCCACTCTTCTGGAAAGGCTTTCCACTAGATGTTGGAACTAGAGGTCGACTGATTATGATTTTTCAGCGCAGATACCGATTATTGGAGGACCAAAAAAAAGCTGATACCGATTAATCCTCCGATATTTATACATATATTTGTAATAATGACAATTACAACAATACTGAATGAACAATGAACACTTTTATTTTAACTTAATATAATACATCAATAAAATCAATTTAGTCTCAAATAATGAAACATGTTCAATTTGGTTTAAATAATGCAAAAACAAAGTGTTGGAGAAGAAAGTAAAAGTGCAATATGTGCCACTTAAAAAAGCGAACGCTTAAGTTCCTTGCTCAGAACATGAGAACATATGAAAGCTGGTGGCTCCTTTTAACATGAGCCTTCAATATTCCCAGGTATGAAGTTTTAGGTTGTAGTTATTATTGGACTATTTCTCTCTATACCATTTGTATTTCATATGCCTTTGACTATTGGATGTTCTAATAAGTACTTTAGTATTGCCAGTCTAATCTCGGGAGTTGATAGACTTGAAGTCATAAACAGCGCAATGCAAAGAGCTGCTGGCAAACGCAGTAAAGTGCTGTTTGAAGGAATGCTTACGAGCCTTCTGCTGCCAACCACTGCTCAGTCAGACTGCTCTATCAAATCGTAGACTTAATTATAATATAATAATACACAGAAATACGAGCCTTATGTCATTTATATGGTCAAATCCGGAAACTATCATTTCGAAAACAAAACGTTTATTATTTCAGTGAAATACGGAACCGTTCCGTATTTTATCTAACGGGTGGCATTCATAAGTCGAAATATTTCTGTGACATTGCACAACCTTCAATGTTATGTCATAATTACGTACAATTCTGGCAAATTAGTTTGCAATGAGCCAGGCGGCCCAAACTGCTGCATATACCCTGACTCTGTTGCACAGAACGCAAGATAAGTGACACAATTTCCCTAGTTAAAAGAAATTCATGTTAGCAGGCAATATTAACTAAATATGCAGGTTTAAAAATATATACTTGTATATTGATTTTAAGAAAGGCGTTGATGTTTATGGTTAGGTACACATTGGTGCAACGACAGTGCTTTTTCGCGAATGCGCTTGTTAAATCACCCGTTTGGCGAAGTAGGCTGTGATTCAATGATAAATTAACAGGCACCGCATCAATTATATGCAACGCACGACAAGCTAGATAAACTAGTAATATCATCAACCATGTGTAGTTAACTAGTGATTATGTTAAGATTGATTGTTTTTTATAAGATATGTTTACTGCTAGCTAGCACCTTACCTTGGCTCATTGCTGCACTCTCATAACAGGTAGTCAGCTTGCCTCGCAGTCTCCTCATGGAGTGCAGTGTAATCGGCCATGATCGGTGTCCAAAAATGCCGATTACAGATTGTTATGAAAACTTGAAATCGGCCCTGATTAATCGGCCATTCCGATGAATCAGTCGATCTCTAGTTGGAATATTGCAGTGTGGACTTGCTTCCATTCAGCCACAACAGCATTAGTGAGGTTGGGCGATTAGGCCTGGCTTGCATTCCAATTAATCTCAAAGGTGTTAGATGGGGTTGAGGTCAGTGCTCTGTGCAGGCCTGTCAAGTTCTTCCACACTGATCTCAACAAACCCTTTCTGTATGGACCTAGCTTTGTGTATGAGGGCACTGTCATGCTGAAACAGGAAAGGACTTTCTCCAAACTGTTGCCACTGTCGGGGTAGGTTCCTTGTCCCTTGTCAATCATTGTCTTATTGGTGAAATCGGCAGTCAGACAATATCTTTAAGTAAATCAATCATTCATTTATTAATGCAATTGCAGACAGAAGTTGACAACGGGAACATAGCACGCATGTTTCCGAGTAGGTTCTGCAACCCACCTAAGGGCGCAGCTGATTTTATACACTCGTGGTATGATACCTAGTGGTATGATCGCCTAAGTCAATGTATGTGTGTATCAATAAGCTGAGGTTACCTTATAAGAAAACCTAGTACAGTAGCTTCTCTGGATGTATTAGCATGGTCTACTGTCACACAAGATCAAAATGCCAAAACCAGACAGTGGTTACTTCTCTATCTATTTTCGGTCTGACTCAGACCGAGCCTACAAGCACACTTTCGCAACAGCTAGGGCTTAACCACAAAGACTAATATAGATAGCTTATGCAACGTATAGTGGCATAGTTTTTAGAAGCATAGCAACAGTATCTTATTATAAAGCCTGCAGCAAAACATATGAATCTTAAGGTCCCCTTAATCAATAATGAGGAGGGTCTTTGGGACCCACCCCCTACACCACAAAGTTGGAAGCACAGAATCATCTAGAATGTCATTGTATGCTGTAGCATTAAGATGTCCCTTCTCTGAAACTAATGGGCCTAACCCGAACCATTAAAAACAGCCCTAGACCATTATACCTCCTCCACCAAACTTTACAGTTGGCACTATGCATTGGGGCATGTAGCATTCTCCTGGCATCTGCCTAACCCAGATTCGTCCATCGGACTGCCAGAGAATGACGCATGATTCATCACTCCAGGGAACTGTTTTTCACTGCTCCAGAGTCCAATAGTCCAATGGCGGCTAGCTTTACACCACTCCAGCAGACACTTGGCATTGTGCATGGTGATATTAGGCTTGTGTGTGGCTGCTTGGCCATGGAAACTCATTTCATAAAGCCCCCGACGAACAATTCTTGTGCTGACATTGCTTCCAGAGGCAATTTGTAACTCAGTAGTGAGTGTTGCAACCGGGGACAGATTATTTTTACGCGCTACGTGCTTCAGTGCTCGGTTGTCCCGTTCTGTGAGCTTGTGTGGCCTACCCCTTCGTGACTGAGCCGTTGTTGCTCCTAGACATTTCCAAGTCAAAATAAGAGCACTTAACATTTAACCGGGGCAGCTCTAGCATGGCAGAAATCTGACGAACTGACTTGTTGGAAAAGTGCCATCTTATGACTAGGCCACGTTGAAAGTCACTGAGCGCTTCAGTAAGGCCATTCTACTGCCAATGTTTGACTGTGCAGATTGCATGGCTTTGTGCTTGATTTTATACACCTGTCAGCAATGGGTGTGGCTTAAATAGCTGAATCCACTAATTTGAAGAGGTGTCCACATTTTTTGTATTTGTAGTATATCTGCTGTTAAAAGAGAAGACAGCAGAGAATGGAGCTCTGTGTTTGATTGACCAGGACAATTATACCTATTTATACACTGTCAGTCGCAGCAGTTTGGACTTGGGCAGATTGACTCCTATACCCATTTTTCCCAATTTAGTCACATCAGATGACAAAATAATTCACTCTACTCTACTATCACAGGCAGAGTTTTAGGGAATTGATTCCTTCCCTGGAGCCACAGAGAGCACAGAGATTGCTGGGCTGACTGGTTGCCCACAAAGAGGGGAGAGAATGTGCTACACTTGTAAATCTCATACAGGGTTAGTTATCAAGATTTTCTTGAACTCGTTTTGCAGTCTGACTATCTCACAAAGCCGAAGTGACTGAAAGTGACCCCAATCAGCAGCTACTATCTACAGCTAGTTTCAGTTGTCACTCACTGCATAAACTTTCGCTCTTGCACAGCAGAAGTGTTCCTCCAGTCTGCCAGAGCAGCTGTTATCCCAATTAATCACCTCTGCTTCTACCCTCTTCTCCATTACATGAGGCTGATTGAGGTGCGGACTGGATGCTGACAGGTTGTTTTGCATAAGCTCTCTGCACTTGGGTCCTCCGGGTTTTCCTGTGTAACAATGTGTACCACTGTCTCCTTGGCGTCCATTCCAGTGATAATGTGCCTTGTTGTAAGTGGAGCAATTTCAATGACAGTAGGGCTGGCCAAGCACTGGCGTCACTGGACACTGGCGGTAATCTAATGCGACAATCATTATTACCGGCGTGCCCATCAGGCCCAGCAGTGGGTAATGACAAGCGAAGCCCTAGGCTGCGCTGGTGATCACATCCGGGGGAGAGACAGACAGCCCAGGCAGTGGTGCTATGTGGGAAGGAGCTGGCCTTCCCAAGGCCCAGAGTGGTTAACATACCACAGCTGTTCCCTGGATGATGTTGTGAGCAGCCATGGAAGCTCTCTATCCCTTATGTCCTATCCATGCTGTCTGTCTCCCCCAGCATTTTTCCAATGTTGAAAATAACGTGTTTTCAACTCCAGTGGTTTTGACCGAATGTTCCTCCTCCGTTTATTTATAGACAGTTGCCCTCTGCCAGGCCCAGAGGTGGCATGGAAGACACCAGGACTGTTTCCTATCTGATCTACAAGGTCACAGTCCACAGAGCATATGCATGGGAAAATCAGGTACTTTCCCATGTATTGAATAGGAAGCAAGATGTCAACTATTTGTTGTGTTTATCATTAAGTACAGTTAACCCTGTACTTGACACTTCAAAACCAACACAACAAAAAAGTATTATACATATTTGTTTTTGTAGCGTCCATGTAATCAATCATACTATGACCAGACTCTGCCAAGAGGTCTGGTGTTTACGGCACAGGCAGTAATGCACTTGTTTTATTTCTCCATGGACCACTGGTTCAGGCCCCACCAATGATTACCCTTTATTTACTATACCAAGTAAAACAGTATGTCCAAACATCTCAAAGAAAATGTGATTACAAATAACAGAAAGCAGTCATTTTACCTGGTTTATGTTTAATAATGTGAAATTAAGAATGTTTGGCATTTATAGCCCATGAATCTAAATTGAGGATAGTATTAGGCTAATACAGCAATGTCCTCAATTTGAACCAGTAAACTATACTGTCTGTCCTCAATTTAGGTTTCCGATTATGTAAATATGTGAAGAATGATCCGTTTCCTTCATTGTTTAAATCCTGTTGTCCCTCCTGACCACCCCCTCATAATCGCCGTATAGCTTTTAGTACATGAGAAATCACCTTTTTGATACTATTCAATTAACTTGCGTCGTAGCCTGTGTTTGTGAACTCATTTTCTGGTGTGAGCGTTCGCAGACGGAGCTAAACCACTCGTGAGGAAATTCACATCTGTCAGCGAAACGAAACAAACCACACAGGGAAACAAGCGCGTCGTGCAAACAACTTTTTAAGAATTGCTTAACATTTCAAGTGATTTTTTACGTTTTAGGGATTTTTCTCTGAAGAAAACGCGGTGCTGCCCATAGAATGCATTATTGTTTTTCGCCTCTTATTTTTGGAGAGGTGCGAATCACTATTTTGGGCAGGTGAAAGCTCTGACTGTGCATGGCTTTGATGAGCGGGCTTATGTTTCTCAGTACTGGCTGTCTTTTTATATAAGAAAATAGCTACTGGATCCAAGACCAGAGACAAACTAATCAAGTATGCGCTTAACTGGAGTAGCCTACACTGGCGAGGTGTCCCTTGGATACCCGCCGGGATTACGTTGTCGTAATGTTCAATACTTCGGACGTCGATCACACTTTCAATAAGAGAGAGGATGTTTCCGAAGTTATCAATGGCACTCTGGAGCTTGTCTACAACGTCACCGCTGATCCTACAGTCATGTGGAACGATACGTGCGGGGAGACACTACTTGATTTCGGCAGTGGAGAGAAGATAATTATCGGAGTGATGTTGGCTATCATCACAGCGGTCACTGTGATGGGAAACACATTGGTTGTCATAGCGGTTTGCGTGGTGAAAAAACTAAGACAACCATCAAACTATCTTCTTGTGTCTCTGGCCGTGGCAGATCTCTCCGTGGCAATAGTTGTAATGCCGTTTGTTATAGTGACCGACCTAACTGGAGGCAAGTGGCTTTTTGGGGAGGTGTTTTGCAACATCTTCATTGGTATGGATGTAATGTGCTGCACAGCCTCCATCATGACCCTGTGCGTGATCAGCGTTGACAGGTGAGTTAGTTAAACTCTAACAGTGGAATAAAATGTAGGGTGAATAATGGTAAAGTGAAACACTCAAGCTTTGTAATGGATATCTTTAAATGTGTACAATAACATAACCAACAATCAATGCCTGTGTGTTAGTGAGGAAGTATTTCAGGATAACTAATGGGTTCAATGGGAGTAGCGTCATCGTTGTGGGCTTGGCATCCCATGGAATGACACGTGTCTCTTAACTAGAGACATAATGGTAAGTAAAATTACATAGGGTTCTGAGGTAAAATGTTATGGTCATCTAGACCTAGGAAAGGATATTCAGTGTCTCAGTAAAACATAATTTGTAATGGGATGTGCTTTTTACTCACAAGCATTTCGCTACACTAGCAATAACATCTGCTAACCATGTGTATGTAATTTGATTTACTTCTCTCATCTTTTTAGAATATAGACATTTTGGCAGTGTCCCAGTATGCCAATTTAACTACTGTCAAACTGGGTCACTCAGGCCATTTTAATGCAATAAAATATTTTTGGGGATTATGAAATACATGTTTTCTTAACAGAAATCCTCTAAATTGTCTAAATCAGGTGAAATGTTGGATTTAATTTTCCTCAAATCTGTTATCAGCTAGCATAGCTGCATTTTACTTAAAACGATATTACCTCAACAACATTAAAATCCTAGCTAGCCATATTCATAACCATATGATGACAAAAAAACATTTATTTTGCTGTATGGTGACAATAAAACAAATTGAAATTGTTGAGGGGTGAGGTCTTTCTGGTTTCATTCTACAACATTTCCACTAGAGTATACTGTTGAGAATGTTGAGCTGATAGGCCTAGATGAAGTTTATGTTATTTATAGGATTTACAATTGCATATAGGCTACTTCATATAATTATAATAATATATGCCATTTAGCTGACGCTTTTATCCAAAGCGACTTACAGTCATGTGTGCATACATTCTATGTATGGGTGGTCCCGGGAATCGAACCCACTACCCTGGCGTTACAAGCGCCATAATCAAGTATGATAATGATGATAATAATATGAATAATAATGTAATAATAATAATAATGTAATAATAATTTAATGTTCCACAAAAATATCTAAAGAATGCGTATGAATAATTTATCATTAAAATATTGAAATCTCTAACTCATCCTTCTTTACAATAAAGAATGAAGTGTCCCACTTTGCCAATCAAGGTGTCCCAATTTGCCAGTATTGACAATAAATGTGGTCTCAGGACAATATGTTTGAAGAAGAGTCATCCATCCATTTTTCAATATTTTATTTTGTATAGTCTAGTAGAGTTTTTAAGCTATTTGGAATGGTATCATGTTGGGGATTGAGACAATGGGATGATTCTGTAAGGTGTTCCAGAAAGCACATTTTCATAAAGTGTCCCACTTTATCAATACTCACCCTAAAACAAGGAAGGAAGTATCTAATGTATCGGCTATTAGGTGACATTAGTCTGGGGTTGGGCTGATTTTTATGATTAAATCGAATATCGCGATATTTGACATTGAAGATGTATCATGAAGTGTAAGACGATATACCGATAAGACTGTGCAAGACTCTATTTAAACTTTACAAATAAACTGTACAGTTTTTTCAGTTAGACTGTATCAACATGTTAAACATTAAGTATACATTTATAAACTAAGCCAAAATAAACATGATTATTTAATGAGAATAGCTAGGTTATCCATCCAGTTGCCAACAGATTTTCATGCCAATATTCTAAAATCTGCTAAAAACAATATGTGCATTTTCCCACCAGAGATGTTTCCATCAAATTGGCTTGTGGATAAAATGCTGTGTGTGATGACGTAGTGCACATAAACTTTTGCGGTTAAATTCCCATGTACCGAAAAAACAACAACTAGTTAAATGGGTTTCCATAGCATGTTCAACTCTACTGATGGTTTAGAATTTTGCGCTATTTAGCAAATGTGCCTACTCTGGTCTTGGCACGTGCTCTCTAACCAACAGCTTGCAGATACAGTGCGGCTAGGCTACAGTACATACATAATGAGATTATTATGGACAAAATAGCAAGATTATTTTTATTTGTCAATTGGCAGCCAAGTATCGATCATCATGTCACCAGAATAAGACCCCATTTTTATTAGAAAGGCGCAATCAAGTTCATCACTATGGACATTCACCACCCTGTGAAGTTCATCATAATTTATTTGATCTGTGGCCTAATAAACTGTAGCCTATGCTTTCCAGAGTCCTAGTGGGAGGACCACAAAATATAATTGCGTGACTTCAAGTTTACTTTGATTTGATGGTTATTAATCAAATCAAATTTATTTATATAGCCCTTTGTACATCAGCTGATATCTCAAATTGCTGTACAGAAACCCAACCTAAAACCCCAAACAGCAAGCAATGCAGGTGTGGAAGCATGGTCACTAGGAAAAACTCCCTAGAAAGGCCAAAACCTAGGAAGAAACCTAGAATGGAACCAGGCTATGAGGGGTGGCCAGTCCTCTTCTGGCTGTGCCGGGTGGAGATTATAACAGAACATGGCCAAGATGTTCAAATGTTCATAAATGACCAGCATGGTCAAATAATAATAATCACAGTAGTTGTCGAGGGTGCAGCAAGTCCGCACCTCAGGAGTAAATGTCAGTTGGCTTTTCATAGCCGATCTTTAAGAGTATCTCTACCACTAGAGAGTTGAAAAGAGCAGGTCTGGGACAGGTAGCACGTCCGGTAAACAGTTCAGGATTCCATAGCCGCAGGCAGAACAGTTGAAACTGGAGCAGCAGCACGGCCAGGTGGACTGGGGACAGCAAGGAGTCATCATGCCAGGTAGTCCTGAGGCATGGTCCTAGGGCTCAGGTCCTCCGAGAGAGAGAAAGAAAGAAAGAGAGAATTAGAGAGAGCATACATAAATTCACACAGGACACCAGATTAGACAGGAGAAGTACTCCAGATATAACAAACTGACCCTGCAGCATAAATACTGGACGCTGAGACAGGAGGGGTCAGGAGACACTGTGGCCCCATCCTATGACACCCTCGGACAGGGCCAAACACTGACATCTGACATTGAACTGACATCTGTGCCCAGTGTTTTTTGTTGTTTAGTTTTTCCAGTTAGTAATAATCTAATTATTGATTCACAGCCCTTTGTGAGTGGATCAATCAATTTACAAGGGTTGGTCGCTAGATTTGTTTCTTACATGCCAATGTTAAAGTTATGTTTAGTCACTACAAAGAGCATTTGACTGTGAATAACCAGTTAACAATTCTAGATAGACCGTTTTTATGTTACCAGTAATGTTCCCCTGACGTTTGAGTGTCCAGTTTTCCTAAGTTAGGCCAACATTCTACGTATGTCAGCAAAAACATCATAAGAACCTATTTAGAATGTTTTGGCGTTAGTGTTAGAACACTCCCTTGATGTCAAACAGAACATACCCAGAACATTGTTACCAATGTTGGAAGGTTGTTATAGTAAACTAAAACTGAAAATAAACTAAAAACTAATCATGAAAAAACTATATTAATTTAAGAAACCAATTTGAAAAAATGTGAAACTTAGTGAAACTATTATCTTTGACTCCCAAACGAACTAAGAAAAACATAATAAATTATGTTCAGTTTTTAGGTAGTAAAAAAAAAAACTTTGGGCAAAAATCAAATGGGGTTTCCAAGCTGTTCTTTCCAATGGGGTTTTCAGGCATCTGTATCTGGCAGGTAAATGCTGCCAGGAGATGGCGATGTTTTAAATAGGCCTAGTTTGTGCGTCACTAATCTCTGTCGACAGACTGATTGCCTCATACAATGTACCAATGTTCCTGCATACATGTCTGTAGAAGTTCCTGCATCAGTTGGGACAGAGAGAAGGTGTCGGAAAAGGGTCGCGTGTCACCGATGACGTCACCGCCACATCTTCTTATTTTCCTAGTGTAAACATACCCGCAATACACAAAGTAGTAGCTAGCTAGGAAATGGAGAATGCAGAGGTTATTTTTAATGAATGCCTTTCGTAAGTGTTTAGTTTGCATCATCTACCTTCACTAAAACCACTGTTTTGCCTGCAAACTTTGGTTTCAAATTGTGATGTCCTGGTAGAGTTCAAAGGTGTTGACACTCTAGACCCAAACTGCTACAGACCTATATCTATCCTACCCTGTCTTTCAAAGGTCTTCAAAAGCCAAGTTAACAAACAGATTACCGACCATTTCGAATCCCACCGTACCTTCTCCACTATGCAATCTGGATTGAGAGCTGGTCATGGGTGCACCTCAGCCACACTCAAGGTCCTAAATGATATCATAACCGCCATCGATAAGAGACATTACTGTGCAGCCATATTCATCGACCTGGAAGAGGCTTTCGACTGTCAATCACCACATTCTCATTGGCAGACTCGACAGCCTTGGTTTCTCAAATGATTGCCTTGCCTGGTTCACCAACTACTTCTCTGATAGAGTTCAGTGTGTCAAATCGGAGGGCCTGTTGTCCGGACCTTTGGCAGTCTCTATGGGGGTGCCACAGGGTTTAATTCTCGGGCCGACTCTCTTCTCTGTATACATCAATGATGTCGCTCTTGCTGCTGGTGTGTCTATGATCCACTTCTACGCAGACGACACCATTCTGTATACTTCTGGCCCGTCTTTGGACACTGTGTTAATTAACCTCCAGACGAACTTCAATGCCATACAACCCTCCTTCCGTGGCCTCCAATTGCTCTTAAATGCAAGTAAAACAAAATACATGCGTTAGATCACTGCCTGCACCGGCCCGCCCGTCCAGCATCACTACTCTGGACGGCTTTGAATATGTGGACAACTACAAATACCTAGGTATCTGGTTAGAATGTAAACTCACGTTCCAGACTCACAGGAAGCATCTCCAATCCAAATTTAAATCTAGAATTGGCTTCCTATTTCGCAAGAAACCATCCTTCACTCATGCTGCCAAACATACCCTCGTAAAACTGACCAGCCTACCGATCCTCGACTTCGGCGATGTCATCTATAAAATAGCATCCAACAGTCTACTCAAGAAATTGGATGCAGTCTATTACAGTGCCATCCGTTTTGTCACCAAAGCCCCATATACTACCCACCACTGCGACCTGTACGCTCTCATTGGTTGGCCCTCGGTTCATACTCGTCGCCAAACCCACTGGCTACAGGTTATCTACAAGTCTCTGCTAGGTAAAGCCCCACCTTATCTCAGCACACTGATCACCATAGTAGCACCCACTTGTAGCACGCGCTCCAACAGGTATATCTCACTGATCACCCCCAAAGCCAATTCCTACTTTGGCCGCCTCTCCTTCCAGTTCTCTGCTGCCAATGACTGGAACGAACTGCAAAAATCATTGAAGCTGGAGACTCATATCTCCCTCACTAGCTTTATGCACCAGCTGTCAGAGCAGCTCACAGATCACTGCACCTGTACATATCCCATTTGTAAACAGCCCATCTATCTACCTCATCCCCATACTGTATTTATTTATTTTGCTCCTTTGCACCCCAGTATCTCTACTTGCACATTCATCTTCTGCACATCTACCATTCCAGTGTTCACATGCTATATTGTAATTACTTCTCCACCATGGCCTATTTATTGCCTTAACTCCCTTATCTTACCTGATTTGCACTCACTGTATATAGACTTTGTTTTATTTTTTCTACTGTATTATTGACTGTATGTTTTGTTTATTCCATGTGTAACTCCGTGTTGTTGTATGTGTCGAATTGCTATGCTTTATCTTGGCCAGGTCGCAGTTGCAAATGAGAACTTGTTCTCTACTAGCCTACCTGGTTAAATAAAGGTGAAATAAATAAAGAGTTGTCTGTCTGAAGCGGACCCTCCCCGGAATTGTCCAAGAGAATCCGACATCCTCCTCAGACCTAATGCTGCTGTTGCCTAGGTTTGGGATTTATGGGACTAGTGCATCACTATCATTAAACTAACAAATGTGCTATGACTTCATTTGTTTTTGTTTCCTCTCTATTTCTGTCAGATAAAGGTTGATTCTTCTTACATGTCAAATCAAATCAAATCAAATGTATTTATATAGCCCTTCGTACATCAGCTGATATCTCAAAGTGCTGTACAGAAACCCAGCCTAAAACCCCAAACAGCAAGCAATGCAGGTGTAGAAGCACGGTGACTAAGAAAAACTCCCTAGAAAGGCCAAAACCTAGGAAGAAACCTAGAGAGGAACCAGGCTATGTGGGGTGGCCAGTCCTCTTCTGGCTGTGCCGGGTGGAGATTATAACAGAACATGGCCAAGATGTTCAAATGTTCATAAATTACCAGCATGGTTGAATAATTTAAGGCAGAACAGTTGAAACTGGAGCAGCAGCATGGCCAGGTGGACTGGGGACAGCAAGGAGTCATCATGTCAGGTAGTCCTGGGGCATGGTCCTAGGGCTCAGGTCCTCCGAGAGAGAGAAAGAAAGAGAGAAGGAGAGAATTAGAGAACGCACACTTAAATTGACACAGGACACCGAATAGGACAGGAGAAGTACTCCAGATATAACAAACTGACCCGAGCCCCCCGACACACAAACTACTGAAGCATAAATACTTGAGGCTGAGACAGGAGGGGTCAGGAGACACTGTGGCCCCATCCGAGGACACCCCCGGACAGGGCCAAACAGGAAGGATATAACCCCACCCACTTTGCCAAAGCACAGCCCCCACACCACTAGAGGGATATCTTCAACCACCAACTTACCATCCTGAGACAAGGCTGAGTATGGCCCACAAAGATCTCCCCCATGGCACAACCCAAAGGGGGGCGCCAACCCAGACAGGATGACCACATCAGTGAATCAACCCACTCAGGTGACGCACCCCTTCCAGGGACGGCATGAGAGAGCCCCAGTAAGCCAGTGACTCAGCCCCTGTAATAGGGTTAGAGGCAGAGAATCCCAGTGGAAAGAGGGGAACCGGCCAGGCAGAGACAGCAAGGGCAGTTTGTTGCTCCAGAGCCTTTCTGTTCACCATCCCACTCCTGGGCCAGACTACACTCAATCATATGAGCCACTGAAGAGATGAGTCTTCAGTAAAGCCTTAATAAAGGTTGAGACCGAGTTTGCGTCTCTGACATGGGTAGGCAGACCGGCCATGATTGGGAGTCCCATATGGCAGCGCACAATTGGCTCAACGTCGTCCGGGTTTAGCTGGTGTAGGCCATCCATTGTAAATAAGAATTTATTCTCAACTGACTTGCCTAGTTAAATAAATACAATGAAAAATCGATATCCATCAATTTTTAGCCCCACAAAAATTCACAGGCAATAATCTTTCTAGGATTGTCTTGGGGTGTTCATAGTGAGGAGGGGGAAACTGAAAACTAGCTGTTATTGGCAGAGAGGTTTGGAACTCTTTTTTTTATTGGTCTATTGACCAAATTTGCTTCGTGGTGATGTTACCATGGACAGCCGAAACTCCGCCCATGCAAACCTGCTGATTAGAAGGTCCTGTGTATGTTGTATTCTCATCTAGCAACTATCAGGAAATAGCACTAATCACATTTTTTAAATTTTTACAGTGTTAGTTTCATCAGCTGTTCTACAATATGATACAAAACACATAAAAAAACAGAATTTTGACAGCACTGGGCTTTTCAACCTACCCTAACCTATGACCTGACCCATCAATTTATGTATTGCTGCCCAACAGTGGCAAGAAGTGACATCCCCAGAAACACAACTATAGGCCTACAACACATAACTATCTCCTAGCCTCTGACACATAGTCTATTTGGCCGCGCCAACGTTCTTCTCATCTTTGTCCATTAAAACTTGTCCCCGAGGACCTTTTTCTAGGCCTCTTTTCACTATACTATTTCTCCTCTAACTTTAATTTTACTTCAATTAAAAAGGCTTACATGTTCCCAATCAACAGTAGCCTAGGCCAAGTCTCCTTTCACTCGCTTTGTCTCTCTCCTCAGCAGCAGGCACACTTGACATGAACAGCCAGAACCAGTTTCAGCTGTACATAAGCTGTACCTTTTATTGTGCTGCAATTTGCTAACACAGTTAACAAGCTCCCGCTTGAGTCCCGGGTTGGATCTCGGAATTTCGAGTCTGTTCGACCCGTGAAGACCTCTAGCCCTACCTCGCATAAGCTGCTTTCTGTCTCTAACACTAAAACTGAAACTAAATAATATAAAAATGAAGTAGACATTTTTTGTCAAACTAAATTAGAATAAAACGAGTAAATCAAGTCTGAAATCTAACTGAAACTAAACTGAATTTCAAATGAGAATCGAAAAAACAAAACAAATATTAAAACACAAAACTATAATAATCTTGGAATGTTGTAAGAACGCTCATGTGTCCAGTTTTCTGAGGGTTAGGAGAATATTCCATCAACATCACACCAAACATACACAACATGGTTGCCATGTTCTCAGAATATAAGATATTAATGTTATAGACATTTCATTGATGTTTCATTGTAAGAACATTCCTCTATCCAAGGATGTTTAATACATAGGACATCCTGCAATGGTCTCTGAAGGTTTTTCTTGTTCCCGGCACGTTCCTAAAGACATCACCGTCCCAAAGAAACTTTCATTACACATCATCCCTTGATACTACTGCCGAGTCCATTGAGGCACTGATTGGTGAATTACTGATACATGTTGAAAGCTCTTTTTCTGTTGGAATGGTTTGGGACACTCACACACAGTTTTCAACTTTCATATTTGACATACATGATTACATTGTGCATGTTTATTTATACAGTAACTATCATTCAACATGTCTTCACCTGGGATTTGAACTCCTAACGTCTTGGTTCACAGCATTCCAATCTTCCTGGTACCCCACCATGTCTGTGTAAATGACTGATTTCACCTGTATTGCTACACTTTGCACATCTAAGTAAATCTCAGCTCTGTTAAATGCACACTCAAGAAAAACAATTGGTATTTATCATAGTGATTAAGGAGTAATATTAAAATAGAGTAATATGCCCCACAAACATTAGACAACTATACAGAAAAACCCGAAACTTGCTGAAATAAGTAAATAAAATCAATGATGTGAGATTAGCTGGCGTAGCAGGAAGATCGGAATGCCGTAAACCAGGTTTAATAATAATTCCTGTATAAATTAACAATGTTAACATGTATATCTGTCACCACCACTAAACTCTTACCGTATGGAGAAAAAAAAATCACGACAGCTGTGATGGAAACAGGAAGTATGGTTGTCCCTGATCTTGCCAACAGACACATAATGAATGGATTAGCTATGAATGGATCAGCTGCCATTCTGTATATAAAGAAACAGCTAGATTGATATTTTCAATGTCTTTGTTCAGCCACGACTCAGAGAAACATAGAATATTACTGTTCTTCAGATCACATTGATAGGATAGTCTCAGTGAGCTTGTTCAGTTTATTCTCCAGTGAATGGACGTTTGCCAATAGAACAGGGGTTCAAGGTGGTTCATCCACTCACCGAGGTTGTCTTGTCAGATATCCTGCATGCTGGCCTCTGTAATGCCCCCTCTTCCTTCTTAGAGTGTTGGGGATTTGGGGATCCTCCTGGATGAGTAGTATGTCATTCATCTCATTGATCTAGAAATGCTCATCCAAATCGAGGTTAGTGGTCACTGTTTAGATGTTCAGACGCTCTTTTCGGTCATAGGAAATGATGGCATAAACATGTAAACATTATTATTTATTTTTTTATCTGTGCCAGAACAACACACAAAATTGCACAATTGATCATGAGCCCGTAAAACGGCTGATATTCCATTCAGGCCAATTTAATATCATTTTTTTGGGACCATCAGGCAACGTCCTAAATATGCGTGACCCCGGATCAAGCTGAGAACTAGCCCAAAACCTCCAGGAGACCATGATAGAACAACTTGTCTAGAACATTAACATCTTATATTCTGAGAACATGGCAACCATGTTCTGGGTATGTTTGGCGTGACGTTGATGGAATATTCATCTAACCCTCAGAAAACTGGACACTTGAATGTTCTTGCAACATTCCCATGAAATGTGTCTATAACATTAATATTGAATATTCTGAGAACAGGGTAACCACATTCTGGTTAAGTCTTTTTGACATTAAGGGAATGATATCTTGGAAACAGTCATTGCACATCACTGGGACATTCATATGAAAACGTTAGGTGACCTAATGAGACTCTTAAACGCTTAAGGGAATGTTCTCTGAAGTTGTGGGAATGCTTGTTGTTAGCTGGGTATGAAGTCATAAATTATTATGATTCTGCAAGTCGCGCAAATGACACGATTACATGCCAGTGGTTTTAGGAAAAACAAGCAAAAACAGGGAGTCATGCCGAGACCAAGGTCTCTTTTACAGATACGCCATTTTCACACATCAATACACATCAATATACACTATAAACATCAATATACTCATCAAGGTTCACATCAATACACAAAAAGCAAAAAATACTCATAGAAAACCAACACATTCTTCAGTAAAAATCTGCCTTTTGAATTGCTCTAGAGGCACCAATTCATCCAATTTCAGAGAGCCTGGAGATGATTCCACAAGTAAGGTGCTGAGGTACGAACTGTTCTCTCATATGTTAAGAATGAAGTAAGATACGGCAGAAGTTTATGCAGGCGGGCTTTCTTAACAAAAAGAGTGCAATATATCGATCTACAATACTTCAGAGGGCCAGCCTACTTTCTGATACAAAACGCAGTGATGTGTATGGAACCACCTAGCGTAATGTGCTGTGATAAACTGTGTCCAGTGGCTTTAATACAGTGGCAGCTGCTTTCATACAGACAATATCACCATAGTCTATAACCTGTACAAATGTCGACTGAATTATTTTGTTTTCTGCTATTTAATGAAAGGCATGAACTATTACTATAATTAAAGTCATTTGAATTATTGTCTTTGTAAAAGATAGCTTTTCGTCAATCCAGATGCCCAGATATTTATAAGCATGTACACGATCAATGAGGGCACCATCCAATGTACTTATGCATTAATCATCATTTATGTGATTTGGAGAATAATATATACAGTACTTAGGGTTGCAAAACTCCAGGAATGTTCAATAAATTCCCGTTTTTTTCCAGAAATCCTGGTTGAAGGATTTCCTGCTTATTCTCTCCTAATTCCGAGAATCCTTCAACTGGGAATTTGGGAAATCCTGGGAATATATTAAAAGTTCCTGGTCCATACCAATTGCAGACAATATTCTTTACCAATAAACAGTATCGAAAGCCTTTGATAAGTCAATAAAGAGGGTCGCACAGTGTTTCCTCCTATCCATACCGATTACCACATCATTTAACACCAAGGTTGCAGCAGAGATGGTGCTATGACCAGGCTTGAAACCAGATTGGTGAACGCTTAGAATACATCTCATATACAAGAAGGATCTACGCTGAGAGTTGATTAATGACTCTAAAAATGTTGCTAGGCAAGAACATTTTGACAAGGCACATTTTTGGGGGGTTGGAGTGGTCACCACCTTTGTGGAGACTGAGTACATGGGTCGCCTTCCAATCCCTGGGGATAGCACCTGAGATAATCATAAGATTAAAAACATTTGTCAATGTCTCCAGAATCAGGGGAGCAGAAAGCTGCAGCAAGAAAATAATGTACTTCTGTCCTGTCAAGTGATCTTCCCATTGGAAAATAAATGAGCAGACAAAACATTTATTTAACTTTTTAAAATGAATGTATAGTCATTTTATTTGGTTATCCATTCATACCAGAACATGGATACAAGCATGCATAATTACACATGTTGGTTAATGCATTGTGTATTCTATGGATTATGTACAGTGTTTGTGTTAATTGTCCACATAAGCTACAATGCCTTCAGAAAGTATTCACACCCCTTGACTTTTTCCACATTTTGTTGTGTTACATCATGAATTGAAAATTGATTAGATAGAGTTTTTTTGTCGCTGCCCTACACAATATACCCCATATTGTCAAAGTGGAATGATGTTTTTAGACATTTGTACAAATACATTAAAAAGTATTGGACTCCCAATCACGGCCAGTTGTGATACAGCCTGGAATCAAACCAGGGTCTGTAGTAACGCGCCTCTAGCACTGAGATGCAGTGCCTTAGACTGCTATGCCACTCAGGAGACCTATATTGCATGCTCTGTGTGCAAAAATGGTGTTTAACAGTCTTTTGGAATGACTACGCCATTCAAATACAATTCTGTAAGGTCCCTCAAGTCGAGCAGGGAGGTTTTCCATTGCCTCATAAATTAGTGAACCTATTGGTAGTTGGATAAAAATAAAGCAGACATTAAATATCTTTTTGAGCCTGGTGAAGTTACAAAATTACACTTTGGATGGTGTATCAATACACCCAGTCACTACAAAGATACCGTCCTTCCTAGCTCAGTTGCTAGAGAGGAAGGAAACTGCACAGGTATTTCACCATAAGGCCAATGGTGACTTTAAAACAGTTACAGAGTTTAATGGCTGTGATAGGAGAAAACTGAGGATAGATCAACGGCTTTGTAGTTACTGAACAATATTAATCTAATTGACAGAGGGAAAAGAAGGAAGCCCGTACAGAAGATTCCAAAAAATACATCATAATTATTTATTTACCTTTATTTCATCATGCAACGAGGCACTAAAGTAATACTGAAAAAAATGTGTCAAAGCAATTTACTTTTTGTAATGAATATTATGTTATGTTTGGGGCAAATCCAACACAAGACACTACTGAGTACCACTCTCCATATTTTCAAGCATAGTGGTGGTTGCATCATGTTATGGGTATGCTTGTAATCGTTAAAGACTGGGACTTTTTTCAGGATAAAAAATAAACGGAATGGAGCTAAGCACAGGCAAAATCCTTGAGGAAAACCTGGATCAGTCTGCTTTCTAACAGACACTGGGAGATGGAGTTGTTTACCAAGAAGACCGTGAATGTTCCCGAGTGGCCGAGTTACAGTTTTGACTTAAATCAGTTTGAAAATCTATGGCAAGGCTTGAAAATGGTTGTGGAGCAATGATCAACAACCAATTTGGACACACCTACTCATTCAGGGGTGTTTCTTTATTTTTGCTATTTTCTACATTGTAGAATAATAGTTAACACATCAAAACTATAAAATAACACATATAGAATCATGTAGTTACCAAAAAGTGATTCTTCAAAGTAGACACCCTTTGCCTTGATGGCATCTTTGCACATTTTTGGCAATATCTCAACCAGCTTCACCTGGAATACTTTTCCAAAAGTCTTGAAGGAGTTCCCACATATGCTGAGCACTTGTTGGCTGCTTTTCCTTCACGCTGCGGTCCAACTCATACCAAAGCATCTCAATTGGGTTGAGGTCGGGTGACTGTGGAGGCCAGGCCATCTGATGCAGCACTCCATCACTCTCCTTCTTGGTCAGATATCCCTTACACAGTCTGGAGGTGTGTTGGGTCATTGTCCTGTTGAAAAACAAATGATAGTCACACTAAGCGCAAACCAGATGGGATGGTGTATTGCTGCAGAATTCTGTGGTAGCCATGCTGGTTAAGTGAGTCTTGAATTCTAAATAAATCATTGACAGTGTTACCAGAAAAGCATCCCTACACCATCACACCTCCTCCTCCATGCTTCACAGTGGGAACCAAACATGTGGAGATCATCCGTTCACCTAATCTGTGTCTCACAAAGACACTGTGGTTGGAACTATAAAATTTGAACTCATAAGACCAAAGGAGAGATTTCCACCGGTCTAATGTCCATTGCTCGTGTTTCTTGGCCCAAGTAAGCCTCTTCTTCTTATTGGTGTCCTTTTTAGAAGTGGTTTCTTTGCAGCAATTCGACCATAAAGGTCTGATTCACACAGTCTCCTCTGAACAGTTGATGTTGATGTTTCTGTTACTTGAACTCTGAAGCATTTATTTGGGCTGCAATTTCTGAGGCTGGTAACTCTAATGAACTTATCCCCTGCAGCAGAGGTAACTCTAGGTCTTCCATTTCTGTGGTGATCCTCATGAGAGCCAGTTTCATCATAACGCTTAATGTTTTTTGCGACTGCACTTGAAGAAACTTTCAAAGGTCTTGAAAATTGGTATTTTACCAAATAGGGATATCTTCTATATACCCCCCCACCTTGACACAACACAGCTGATTGGCTCAAATGCATTAAGAAGGAAAGAAATTCCACAAATTAACTTTTTAAGAAAGCACACCTGTTAATTGAAATGCATTCCAGGTGACTACCTCGTGAAGCTGGTTGAGAGAATGCCAAGAGTGTGCAAAGCTGTCATCAAGGTAAAGGGTGGCTATTTGAAGAATCTCAAATATGAGAAAAATTAAGAAACCTGCACACTGCTCTTGATAGTAACACTGCTCTTTAATAAGCTTTACGTATCGGCCTCACAGCCTTCGTCAAAGCTTTTGTGAGTTTAAATTGGCACTCTTATGTAGACAGCCCCTCTCACATTAGTTCCACGCATCGAATGGGATTGGAGTTGAGGGAAAACAAATAAGTGCAACCAAATATAACTGCATTTCATATATTATTATTATTATTATTAGAATAAAGTGTACATTAAACACGTCTGTAAAACCACAATGAGGACATCGACCTACCAAGCAAGTTTTCATATATCATTGGATACAGGACAAGAAAAACTTCAGAGTAATCTGAAATGGGGGCATAATTCATATTCACATTTACAAAACACTTTTTATTTACTTATTTTAACCTTTATTTAACCAGGTAGGCCAGTTCTCATTTACAACTGTGACCTGGCCAAGATAAACAAAGCAGTGCAACAGAAACAACAACAGAGTTACACAAGGAATAAACAAACGTACAGTCAATAACACAATAGAAAAAGTATATATACAGTGTGTGCAAATGGCGTGAGGAGATAAGGCAATAATTTGGCCATAGTAGCAAAGTTATTACAATTTAGCAAATTAACACTAGAGTGATAGATGTGCAGATGATGATGTGCAAGTAGAAATACTGGTGTGCAAAAAAGTAAATAAAAACAAATATGGGGATGAGGTAGGTAGATTGGATGGGCTATTTACAGATGGGCCGTGTACAGCTGCAGCGATCGATCGGTAAGCTGCTTAGATAGCTGATGCTTAACGTTAGTGAGGGAGATATTAGTCTCCAACTTCAGCGTTTTTTGCAATTCGTTCCAGTCATTGGCAGCAGAGAACTGGATGCCTAGGCGGCCAAAGGAGGTATTTGCTTTGGGGATGACAAGTGAGATATACCTGCTGGAGCGCGTGCTATGGGTGTGTGTTGTTATGGTGACCAGTGAGCTGAGATAAGGCGGAGCTTTACCTAGAAAAGACTTATAGATGACCTGGAGCCAGTGGGTCTGGCGACGAATATGTAGCGAGGGCCAGCCAACGAGAGCATACAGATCACAGTGGTGGGTGGTATATGGGGCTTTGGTGACAAAACGGATGGTACTGTGATAGACTGCATCCAGTTTGCTGAGTAGAGTGTAGGAGGCTATTTTGTAAATGACATCGCCGAAGTCGAGGATTGGTAGGATAGTCAGTTTTACGAGGATACGTTTGGCAGTGTGAGTGAAGGAGGCTTTGTTGCGAAATAGGAAGCCGATTCTAGATTTATGTTTATGTTTATGTTTAATATGAGTCTAGAAGGAGAGTTTACAGTCTAGCCAGAAACCTAGGTATTTGTAGTTGTCCACATATTCTAAGTCAGAACCGTCCAGAGTAGTGATGGTGGGCGGGTGCGGACAGCGTTCGGTTGAAAAGCATGCATTTAGTTTTACTGGTGTTTAAGAACAGTTGGTGGCCACAGAAGGACTGTTGTATGGCATTGAAGCTCGTTTTGAGGTTTGTTAACACGGTGTCCAAAGAAGGGCCATATGTATACAGAATGGTGTCGTCTGCGTGGAGGTGGATCAAGGAATCACCCGCAGCAAAAGCAACATCGTTGATATATACAGAGAAAAGAGTCGGCTTGAGAGTCGGTTGATGAAGACGGCTGCACAGTACTGTCTGTTATCGATGGTGGTTATGATATCGTTTAGTACCTTGAGCGTGGCTGAGGTGCACCCGTGACCAGCTCGGAAACCGGATTGCACAGCGGAGAAGGTACATTGGGATTCGAAATGGTCAGTGATCTGTTTGTTAACTTGACTTTTGAAGATTTTAGAGAGGCAGTTCAGGATGGATATAGGTCTATAACAGTTTGGGTCTAGGGTGTCATCCCCTTTTGAAGAGGGGGATGACCGCAGCAGCTTTCCAATCTTTAGAGAGGTCGAACAGACTGGTAATAGAGGTTGCAACAATAGCGGCAGATAATTTTAGAAAGCGAGTTCAGATTGTCTAGCCCAGCTGATTAGTATGGGTCCAGGTTTTGCAGCTCTTTCAGAACATCCGCTATCTGGGTTTTGGGTGGAAGAGAAGCTGGGTAGGCTTTGGCATGTAGCTGCGGGGGGTGCAGAGCTGTTGGCCGGGGTAGGAGTAGCCAGGAGGAAAGCATGGCCAGCCGTAGAGAAATGCTTGTTGAAATTCTTGATTATCGTGGATTTATCGGTGTTGACAGTGTTTCCTAGCCTCAGTGCAGTGGGCAGCTGGGAGGAGGTGCTCTCATTCTCAATTGACTTTAGTGTCCCAAAATGTTTTGGAGTTAGAACTACAGGATGCAAATTTCTGTTTGAAAAGCTAGCCTTTGCTTTCCTAACTGACTGCATGTGTTGGTTCCTGACTTCCCTGAATAGTTGTATATCGCGGGGACTATTCGATGCTAGTGCAGTCTGCCACAGGATGTATTTTGTGCTGGTCGAGGGCAGTCAGATCTGGAGTGAACCAAGGGCTATATGTGTTCTTAGTTTTACATGTTTTGAAAGAGGCATGCTTATTTAAGATCAAATCAAATCCAATTTTATTTGCCACATACACATGGTTAGCAGATTTTAATGCGAGTGTAGCGAAATGCTTGTGCTTCCAGTTCCGCCAATGCAGTACTAACCAACGAGTAATCTAACCTAACAATTCCACAACTACTACCTTATACACACAAGTGTAAAGGGATAAAGTATGCAGTGCCTTGCGAAAGTATTCGGCCCCCTTGAACTTTGCGACCTTTTGCCACATTTCAGGCTTCAAACATAAAGATATAAAACTGTATTTTTTTGTGAAGAATCAACAACAAGTGGGACACAATCATGAAGTGGAACGACATTTATTGGATATTTCAAACTTTTTTAACAAATCAAAAACTGAAAAATTGGGCGTGCAAAATTATTCAGCCCCTTTACTTTCAGTGCAGCAAACTCTCTCCAGAAGTTCAGTGAGGATCTCTGAATGAACCAATGTTGACCTAAATGACTAATGATGATAAATACAATCAACCTGTGTGTAATCAAGTCTCCGTATACTATGCCCAGGGTCCCTGCTCAAATGCGTGAACGTACCTTAGGCATGCTACAAGGAGGCATGAGGACTGCAGATGTGGCCAGGGCAATAAATGGCCATGTCTGTACTGTGAGACGCCTAAGACAGCGCTACAGGGAGACAGGATGGACAACTGATCGTCCTCGCAGTGGCAGACCACGTGTGACAACACCTGCACAGGATTGGTACATCCGAACATCACCCCTGCGGGACAGGTACAGGATGGCAACAACAGCTTCCCGAGTTACACCAGGAATGCACAATCCCTCCATCAGTGCTCAGACTGTCCGCAATAGGCTGAGAGAGGCTGGACTGAGGGCTTGTAGACCTGTTGTAAGGCAGGTCCTCACCAGACATCACCGGCAACAAGGTTGTGCCCAAGGTGGGCACAAACCCACCGTTGCTGGAACCGACAGGACTGGCAAAAAGTGCTATTCACTGACGAGTCGCGGTTTTGTCTCACCAGGGGTGATGGTTGGATTTGCGTTTATCGTCGAAGGAATGAGCGTTACAACGAGGTCTGTACTCTGGAGCGGGATCGATTTGGAGGTGGAGGTTCCATCATGGTCTGGGGCGGTATGTCACAGCATCATCGGACTGAGCTTATTGTCATTGCAGGCAATCTCAACGCTGTGCGTTACAGGGAAGACATCCTCCTCCCTCATGTGGTACCCTTCCTGCAGGCTCATCCTGACATGACCCTTCAAATTGACAATGAGCCATACTGCTCGTTCTGTGTGTGATTTCCTGCAAGGCAGGAATGTCATTGTTCTGCCATGGCCAGCGAAGAGCCCGGATCTCAATCCCATTGAGCACGTCTGGGACCTGTTGGATCAGAGAGTGAGGGCTAGGGCCATTCCCCCCCCCAGAAATGTCTGGGAACTTGCAGGTGCCTTAGTGGAAGAGTGGGGTAACATCTCACAGCAAGAACTGGCAAATCTGGTGCAGTCCATGAGGAGGAGATGCACTGCAGTACTTAATGCAGCTGGTGGCAACACCAGATACTGACTGTTACTTTTGATTTTGACCCCCTCTTTGTTCAGGGACACATTATCCAATTTCTGTTAGTCACATGTCTGTGGAACTTGTTCAGTTTATGTCTCAGTTGCTGAATCTTGTGTTCATACAAATATTTACACCTTAAGTTTACTGAAAAAAATGTAGTTGACAGTGAGTGAACATTTCTTATTTTTTGCTGAGTTTAGTATGGAAACGATAACTCATAGAATAAGAAACAAAATGACTATTTGAGACTTATAGTATGAAATATTTATAGGCCCTAACAGGAGATGAAATGTACATGTTTTAGGTGGATGTGTGTGTGTGTGTGTGTGTGTGTGTGTGTGTGTGTGTGTGTGTGTGTGTGTGTGTGTGTGTGTGTGTGTGTGTGTGTGTGTGTGTGTGTGTGTGTGTGTGTGTGTGTGTGTGTGTGTGTGTGTGTGTGTGTGTGTGTGTGTGTGTGTGTGTGTGGGTGCATGGGTGCATGTATGCATGTATGCAAGTTTAGAAGTGCCAGTTTGTGTATGCATGTATGCAGTGTGTGTATGCATGTATCTGCGTGTTTTTGTGTGCATATGTTTGTCCTGCATTAAAAAAATACCCCTAAAAGGCTTAGACTTTTAGGGGTTAGTATTGTTGGGGCCCTTCCTTCATGATGCCTATGGTAGGGAGGATAGGTATGACATATGATGACATGGTCCTATTATGAATCAACAAGTGTGACAGAAGCATTCGTTGGGGATAAGATGGTTTGAGAATGACCCTATTTTAAATATTCAGCCAGGTCAGTGTGATAGACACTGACAGGTGAGGAAAATTGATGGCTCAAAGAGACAGAAACTATGGTATGCAGTATGGCCAGTGGTTGTTCACCCTTCAGTGAACTCAGCATCTGCCTTTCTATAGCACATGGATCCTCTCTCAACAAATACTTCAGCTGTCCCACATGCAGGTGGTTCTAAAGGCCTACATTTTCATAACAATCAATGACAGGCTGTTGTCAATAAGATTGGAAAATAAAGGTCAATTTAAAAATATATATATATCCTTAAACCTCCCTGCCTTTCCTGCTTATACAGAATGACTCCAACATTTTCTTTGCGCAAGGAGAGCAAGATCCATTCATCTAACCATTTAAGCCATCGATTTCATCCTTCCTTACAAATATATTCCATCAAGCTAACCTTTAAAAGGAGAAATAAACAAAGCTAATGTGTTAAATATAACCACGCTTTTGAGGACCGCAGCACTGAGAACAAAGTCAACATGACCTCACCCCTTGTTGGGCATTGTTGACAGACAATTGGCCCCAATCTTTAAAAGGAGGTTGTCTCAGTCTCGTTTTAAACAAAAGAAAACGTCATTGTGACTGCTGTGTATCAGGGACCATCGTGTGAGATAAAATGTCCTAGTAATTAGGGCTCTGAACTGAACAGCTCATCGCTTGTGCTCAGCGGACCCAGGGAGGAAAAGACCTTGTATGAGGAAAAGCATGTCTAAAATGATTAGATAGACAATTGGATCCGTCAACTACTTGAGACAAATAAGACACGTGTGTGTACACAAAATAGTCGTTGAGAAAGGGAAGACCATTCCAGAGTTTAGTTTCATGCTGCAACTCACTTCTCTATTGGGAAATTAAGTCTAAACTGATCTAGCACGGTAGCACCCTAGTTCAATAATGCCATTTTATAAAGATGTAAATCATCTTGAGATAAATGCTTGAGATTATGAGGAGATAATCTTCTGGCATGTCAGTATTATTGTCAGATTGGGTATTTCGAATGATTGACTGTACCTGCACACTAGGCTATATTCAGTCATATCCTGGAAAGCCGAAAAGGTTTTGCTCTTCAGTGTAGCGTACTCATTTAGAAAATGACTGTGCAGTTGTAGAAACATTTTATTGGCCTATACACTATTGATATCTGTGTAAAAAAAAAATCTATAGATTGATGAATTTGTCAGTTGTAAAAATAAAATAAAAAATAACTAAAACTTTGATTGTGGATCATAGTGTCAGTGTGTTTCAGGGGACCAGTTTAAGTAAGGTGAGGTGCAGAATCTGTAATCTTAATGAAATAATGTGGATTTATTTTGGATTCAAGGTGGTGATTTGTAGAACAGTGATTCTTTGCAGCCGAACAGCATGCATCACAATGTAGTGATTTAGTGAATCTCAAACATGTATACAAGCAGTGGTTTTTCACCATATATTGCTACTGGTTAAAGGAAGTGTACTATAAATGATGCCTGCTAGATTGGCATGATCCTGTCAGCATTTTTGGCAGGGCTAAAGGATGTATTTTTATTTAACGAGACAAGTCAGTTAAGAACAAATTCCTATTCGCAATGACGGCCTACCCCGGCCAAACCCTAACCCGGACAACGCTGGGCCAAATGTGTGCCGCCCTATGGGACTCCCATTCACGGCCTGTTGTGATACAGCCTGGAATCAAACCAGGGTCTGTAATGACGCCTCTAGCACTGAGATGCAGTGCCTTAGACCACTGCGCCACTCAGGAGCCCATCGAAAAACATGGACCACTCTGCTGGAACTAATACCTGTGTTTCTCTGACCTTTCCCCGTCTGTCAGGTCGGTTGGTCTGCCCCGTCTTGGACACACGCAGGCTTGCACGCACCCAAGCATGCTTGCTCACACACACACAAACACACACACATACCTATACAGTGGGGCAAAAAAGTATTTAGTCAGCCACCAATTGTGCAAGTTCTCCCACTTAAAAAGATGAGAGAGGCCTGTAATTTTCATCATAGGTACACTTCAACTATGACAGACAAAATGAGAAAATCACATTGTAGGATTTTTAATGAATTTATTTGCAAATTATGGTGAAAAATAAGTATTTGGTCAATAACAAAAGTTTTCCTCAATACTTTATTATATACCCTTTGTTGGCAATGACAGAGGTCAAACGTTTTCTGTAAGTCTTCACAAGGTTTTCACACACTGTTGCTGGTATTTTGGCCCATTCCTCCATGCAGATCTCCTCTAGAGCAGTGATGTTTTGGGGCTGTTGCTGGGCAACACAGACTTTCAACTCCCTCCAAAGATTTTCTATGGGTTTGAGATCTGGAGACTGGCTAGGCCACTCCAGGACCTTGAAATGCTTCTTACAAAGCCACTCCTTCGTTGCCCGGGCGGTGTGTTTTGGATCATTGTCATGCTGAAAGACCCAGCCACGTTTCATCTTCAATGCCCTTGCTGATGGTAGGCTTTGTTACTTTGGTCCCAGCTCTCTGCAGGTCATTCACTAGGTCCCCCCGTGTGGTTCTGGGATTTTTGCTCACCGTTCTTGTGATCATTTTGACCCCACGGGGTGAGATCTTGCGTGGAGCCCCAGATCGAGGGAGATTATCAGTGGTCTTGTATGTCTTCCATTTCCTAATAATTGCTCCCACAGTTGATTTCTTCAAACCAAGCTGCTTACCTATTGCAGATTCAGTCTTCCCAGCCTGGTGCAGGTCTACAATTTTGTTTTTGGTGTGCTTTGACAGCTTTTTGGTCTTGGCCATAGTGGAGTTTGGAGTGTGACTGTTTGAGGTTGTGGACAGGTGTCTTTTATACTGATAACAAGTTCAAACTGGTGCCATTAATACAGGTAACGAGTGGAGGACAGAGGAGCCTCTTAAAGAAGAAGTTACATGTCTGTGAGAGCCAGAAATCTTGCTTGTTTGTAAGTGACCAAATACATATTTTCCACCATAATTTGCAAATAAATTCATAAAAAATCCTACAATGTGATTTTCTGGATTTTTTTTTCTCATTTTGTCTGTCATAGTTGAAGTGTACCTATGATGAACATTACAGGCCTCTGTCATCTTTTTAAGTGGGAGAACTTGCACAATTGGTGGCAGACTAAATACTTTCCCCCCCCACTGTATATACACACAGTTGAAGTCGGAAGTTTACATACACCTGAGCCAAATACATTTACACTCCGTTTTTAACAATTCTTGACATTTAATCCTCGCAACAATTCCCTGTCTTAGGATCACCACTTTATTTTAGAAATGTGAAATGTCAGAATAATAGTAGAGAGTGATTTATTTCAGCTTTTATTTCTTTCATCACATTCCCAGTGGCTCAGAAGTTTACATACACTCAATTAGTATTTGGTAGCATTGCCTTTAAATTGTTTAACTTCGGTCAAACATTTCGGGTTGCCTTCCTCAAGCTTCCCACAATAAGTTGGGTGAATTTTGGCCCATTCCTCCTTGACAGAGTTGGTGTAACCGAGTCAGTTTTTTTAGGCCTCCTTGCTCTCACACGCCTTTTCAATTCTGCCCACAAATATTCTATAGGATTGAGGTCAGGGCTTTGTGATGGCCACTCCAATACCTTGACGTTGTTGGCCTTAAGCCATTTTGCCACAACTTTGGAAATATGCTTGGGGTAATTGTCCACTTGGAAGACCCATTTGCGACCAAGCTTTAACTTCCTGACTAATGTCTTGAGATGCTGCTTCAATATATCCACATAATATTCCATCCTCATGATGCCATCTATTTTTTGAAGTGCACCAGTCCCTCCTGCAGCAAAGCACCCCCACAACATGATGCTGCCACCCACGTGCTTCTTGGTTGGGATGGTGTTCTTCGGCTTGCAAGCCTCCCCATTTTCCTCCAAACATAACGATGGTCATTATGGCCAAACAGTTCATCAGACCAGAGGGCATTTCTCCAAAAAGTATGATCTTTGTCCCCATGTGCAGTTACAAACTGTAGTCTGGCTTTTTTATGACGGTTTTGGAGCAGTGGCTTCTTCCTTGCTGAGCAGCCTGTCAGGTTATGTCGATATAGGACTCGTTTTACTGTGGATATAGATACTTGTGTACCTGTTTCCTACAGCATCTTCACAAGGTCCTTTGCTGTTGTTCTGGGAATTATTTGCACTTTTCGCACCAAAGTACGTACATCTCAACAAGACAGAACACGTCTCCTTCCTGAGCGGTATGACGGCTGCGTGGTCCCATGGTGTATACTTGCGTACTATTGTTTATACAGATGAACGTGGTACCTTCAGGCATTTGGAAATTGCTCCCAAGGATGAACGTCTTGTGGAGGTCTACAATTTTGTTTCTGAGGTCTTGGCTGATTTTTTTGGATTGTCCCATGATGTTAAGAAAAGAGGCACTGAGTTTGAAGGTAGGCCTTGAAATAGATCCAGAGATACACCTCCAATTGACTCAAATGATGTCAATGAGCCTATCAGAAGCTTCTAACGCCATGACATAATTTTCTGGACTTTTAAACAGCTTAGAAAGGCACAGTCAACTTAGTGTATGTAAACTTCTGACCCACCGGAATTGTGATACAGTGAATTATAAGTGAAATAATCTGTCTAAACAATTGTGTCATGACTTTGTGTCATGACATGCTCAAAGTAGATGTCTTATCCAACTTGCCAAAACTATAGTTTCTTAACTAGAAATTTGTGGAGTGGTTGAAAAATGAATTTTAATGACTCCAACCTAAGTGTATGTAATCTTCCGACTTCAACTGTATATATATATATATATACACATATATATATACACACACACACACACACACTGACTGCACATTGCAGAGTGTGGCCCCACTTCACAGTGATTGAGGATTATGTTTTTGTTATCTTGGGATGGATTTTCTCTATGGGTTGTTTCTGCATCATTTGTGGTTATGAAAACCATGCAGGTAAATTAATTCTGGCTCAACTATCATCTCTGGATGAGGATTTTCTCAATTCTACTCAGCTGTGCCAAACAATATACAGCTCTTACTAAGTACATGATCACTGCATAAATCTTACTCTGGAAAGTGTGAATAATGAAAAGAGTTTTCAGAAATATGATCAGGACTTTTCTCCATCCTTTGTTATTGCTTTTCTGTCCCTCCTCACTCTCCAAACAAACAAATTCATCATCATTTGGAAATAGTCTTACCTAGTGTGATAGCACTAGAGCTGCCCTTGTCCACTCCTAAAAAGGTGCTTTCTCTTATGGCCAGTTCTAGTTCTCACCCCTCTGAGAGTAATACAGTATATTGTATATACATTTTTTCAAAAGCCAGATATTAATTATTCATTGGCAACAGAGGGGAGAGAGAGGATATTCACTGTCTAGAGTCACCCAGCCATTGACTAAATCTAGATGGTACCAAAGGGAATGGAATAGTTAGTTATTGCAAAAACACATATCCTCATTAAAATTGCAAACGGATAAAAAACAGTCTTGCACTCAATGCATTTTTGGATGGAGGGAATGGTATCGTCTGTCTTAAATGGTGAGGTGTCCCTCTTACAGGGTCAGGCAGGCTGCTAGACGAAAGATGTCCCTTCTCTATGTGTGATGTGATTCCCCTCCATTGTAACAACCTGCTTTGGCCCTTAAAGCACCTGGATAAGCCCAAGCTGACTTGACAATCCTGTAGATTCTAACATACTGTAGTGATCTTTGAAATTTTTGAAAATAAATTATCCGCCTCTACCCCCATTCTATTGGTGAACGTACAATCACTGCAGGACAAACTGGACGAGCTCTGGTCGAGACTATCCTATCAAAGAGACTTGAAGAACTGTATTATCCTATGTTTTTCGGAGTCATGGCTGAACAAGGACATGGATAATATACATCTAGCTGGTTTTTCTATGCATCCGCAGGACAGAACAGCAGCATCAGGTACGCTCCAGGTGGGAGGTGTGTGTATCTTTGTTAACAACAGCTTGTGTGCAATCTCTAATATTAAGGAAGTCTCGGAGTTCTGCTCACCTGAGTTAGAATACATCACGATAAACTGTAGACCATACTACTTTAAGAGTTTTAATCCATATTTTTTGTAGCTGTCAATTTACCACCACAAACCAATGCTGGCAATAAGACTGCATACAACAAGCTTTATTGGGCCAAAAGCAAACAAGAAAATGCTCATCCATAGGCGGCACTCCTAGTGGCCGGTGATTTTAATGCAGGGAAACTGAAATCCATTTTACCTAATTTCTACCACTTTGTCACCTGTGCAACTAGAGGAGACAAAACCAGATCACCTTTACTCCACATGCAGAAATGCATACCAAAGCTCTTCCTAGCCCTCCATTTGGCAAATCTGATCATAGCTCTATCGTCCTGATTCCTGCTTACAAGCAAAAACTCAAACAGGAAGTACCAGTGAAGTGGTCCGATGAAGCGTATTCTAAGTTACAGGACTGTTATGCTAGCACAGGCTGGAATATGTTCTGGGATTCATCCGATGGCATTGAGGAGTTTACCACATTAGTCACCAGCTTCATTAATAAGTGCATCGACAATGTCGTCCCCACAGTGACCTTATGTACATATCCCAACCAGAAGCCATGGATTACAGGCAAAATCCATACAGAGCTAAATGCTAGAGCTACCGCTTTACAATCCAGACACTTACCAGAAATCCCGCTATGACCTCCAAAGCATCACTACAGGACATAATTTGAATCCTACTACACCGGCTCTGACGCTCGTCGGATGTGGCAGGGCTTGCAAACTATTACGGATTACAAAGGGAATCCCAGCCGCAAGTTGCCCAGTGATGCGAGCCTACCAGACAAGCTAAATGTCTTCTATGCTCGCTTCGTGACAAGCAACACTGACCCATGCATGAGAGCACTAGCTGTTCTGGACGACTGTGTGATCAAGGTCTTTATAGCCGATGTGTGTAAGACCTTTAAACAGGTTAACATTCACAAGGCCGCAGGGCCAGATGGATTACCAGGACACATACTCAAGGCATGCGCTGACCAGCTGGCAATTGTCTTCACTGACAATTTCAACCTCTCCCTGACCCAGTCACCAATACCTACATGTTTCAAGCAGACCTCCATAGTCCCTCTACCAAAGAACAGCAAGGTAACCTGTCTAAATTACTATCTCCCTGTAGCACTCACATCTGTAGCCTTTCAAAGCATTATGAAATGCTTTGAAAGGCTGGTCATGGCTCACATCAACAGTATCATTCCAGACACCCTGGACCCACTCCAATTAGCATACCACCACAACAGATCCACAGATGACGCAATCTCTATTGGTCTCCACACTACCCTCTTCCTTCCTGGACAAGAGGAACACGTATGCTGTTTATTGACTACAGCAAAGAGATTTGATTTGATTTATTAGGACACCATAGTACCCTCCAAGCTCATCACTAAGCTTAGGACCCTGGGACTGAACACCTCCCTTTGCAACTGGATCCTGTACTTTCTGACGGGCCGTCCCCAGGTGGTGAGGGTAGGCAACAGCACATCCGCCACGCTGACCCTCAACACAGGGGCCATTCAGGGGTGCGTTTTTAGTCCCCTCCTTAACTTCTTGTTCACCCACGACTGCGTGGCCACGCACGACTCCAACACCATCATTAAGTTTGCGGGCGACACAACGGTGGTTTTCCTGATCACCGACGACGTTGAGACAGCCTATAGGGAGGAGGTCAAACCTGGCAGTGTGGTGCCTGACATCCAGGACCTCTATACCAGGCGGTGTCAGAGGAAGACCCTAAAAATGTGAAAGACTCCAGCCACCCAAATCATAGACTGTTCTCTCTGCTCCCGACCGGCAAGCAGTACCGATGCACCAAGTCTGGAACCAACAGGACACTGAACATCTTCTACCCCCAAACCATAAGACTGCTATATTGTTAGTTAAATAGGTACCCAGACAATTGGCCCTTTTTGCACTAACATTTTTGACTCATCACATATGCTGCTGCTACTGTTTTTCTATCCATCTTGTTGCCTCGTCACTTTATTCCTAGTTATATATACATATCTGCAATTACCTCGTACCCCTGCACATTGACTTGGTACTGGTACCCTGAGTATATAGTCAAGTTATGGTTATTCATTGTGTATTTATTATTACTTTTATTATTACGTTATTACTTTTCTGTTATTTCTCTATTTTCTTTCTCTCTGCATTGTTGGGAAGGGCCCATAAGTAAGTATTTCACTGTTACCTGTTGTTTATGAAGCATGTGACAAATAATATTTAATTTGATGAGCTATGTTACAATGGGATAACCCTATTGGTGTGAAGCGAAGGGTGTTTGCCTTTCACACCTGTGACCCGGGTTCACTTCCCTGCCGAGCCGTTCGCTACAATACTTTATATAGTTTCTTTTTACTACCTTTTGTGTCTTCAGAAAGTATTCACACCCCTTTTCCACATGTTGTTGTGTTACAAAGTGGGATTAAAATGGATTTAATTGTCATTTGTTTGGCAATGATCTACAGAAAATACTGGAAAGTGGAGGAAAAAATCTAAGATTTCAAAAATGTATGGAAAATGGAACACCAATATATTTTGATTAGATAAGTTTTCAACCCCCTGAGTCAATACATGTTAGAATCACCTTTTGCAGTGATTACAGCTGTTAATCTTTCTGGGTAAATCTCCAAGAGCTTTGCACACCTGGGTTGTACAATATTTGCCCATTAGTCTTTTTAAAATTCTTCAAGCTCTGTCAAGGTTGATCATTGCCAGTCAGCCCATGTCTTGCCATATACACTGTTCAAAAAATAAAGGGAACACTTAAACAACACAATGAAACTCCAAGTCAATCACACTTCTGTGAAATCAAACTGTCCACTTAGGAAGCAACACTGATTGACAATACATTTCACATGCTGTTGTGCAAATGGAATAGACAACAGGTGGAAATTATAGGCAATTAGCAAGACACCCCCAATAAAGGAGTAGTTCTGCAGGTGGTGACCACAGACCACTTCTCAGTTCCTATGCTTCCTGGCTGATGTTTTGGTCACTTTTGAATGCTGGCGGTGCTTTCACTCTAGTGGTAGCATGAGACGGAGTCTACAACCCACACAAGTGGCTCAGGTAGTGCAGCTCATCCAGGATGGCACATCAATGCGAGCTGTGGCAAGAAGGTTTGCTGTGTCTGTCAGCATAGTGTCCAGAGCATGGAGGCGCTACCAGGAGACAGGCCAGTACATCAGGAGATGTGGAGGAGGCCGTAGGAGGGCAACAACCCAGCAGCAGGACCGCTACCGCCACCTTTGTGCAAGGAGGAGCAGGAGGAGCACTGCCAGAGCCCTGCAAAATGACCTCCAGCAGGCCACAAATGTGCATGTGTCTGCTCAAAATGTCAGAAACAGACTCCATGAGGATGGTATGAGGGCCCGACATCTACAGGTGGGGGTTGTGCTTACAGCCCAACACCGTGCAGGACGTTTGGCATTTGCCAGAGAACACCAAGATTGGCAAATTCGCCACTGGCGCCCTGTGCTCTTCACAGATGAAAGCAGGTTCACACTGAGCACATGTGACAGACGTGACAGAGTCTGGAGACGCCGTGGAGAACGTTCTGCTGCCTGCAACATCCTCCAGCATGACCGGTTTGGCGGTGGGTCAGTCATGGTGTGGGGTGGCATTTCTTTGGGGGGCCGCACAGCCCTCCATGTGCTCGCCAGAGGTAGCCTTACTGCCATTAGGTACCGAGATGAGATCCTCAGACCCCTTGTGAGACCATATGCTGGTGCGGTTGGCCCTGGGTTCCTCCTAATGCAAGACAATGCTAGACCTCATGTGGCTGGAGTGTGTCAGCAGTTCCTGCAAGAGGAAGGCATTGATGCTATGGACTCGCCCGCCCGTTCCCCAGACCTGAATCCAATTGAGCACATCTGGGACATCATGTCTCGCGCCATCCACCAACGCCACGTTGCACCACAGACTGTCCAGAATTTGGCGGATGCTTTAGTCCAGGTCTGGGAGGAGATCCCTCAGGAGACCATCCGCCACCTCATCAGGAGCATACCCAGGCATTGTAGGGAGGTCATACAGGCACGTGGAGGCCACACACACTACTGAGCCTCATTTTGACTTGTTTTAAGGACATTACATCAAAGTTGGATCAGCCTGTAGTGTGGTTTTCCACTTTAATTTTGAGTGTGACTCCAAATCCAGACCTCCATGGGTTGATACATTTGATTTCCATTGATAATTGTTGTGTGATTTTGTTGTCAGCACATTCAACTATGTAAAGAAAAAAGTATTTAATAAGAATATTTCATTCATTAAGAATATTTCAATGTGTTATGTTAGTGTTCCCTTTATTTTTTTGAGCAGTGTATTTTCTAGCCCTATTTAAGGCAAAACGGTAACTAGGCCACTCAGGAATCTTGGTAAGCAACTCCAGTGTATATTTCGCCTTGTGTTTTAGGTTATTGCCCTGCTGAAAGGTGAATTTGTTTCCCCGGGTCTGTTGGAAAGCAGACTGAACCAATTTTTTCTTTAGGATTATGCCTGTGCTTAGCTCTTGTTCTTGCCTGCTTGAAAATATGAAGAATGCTACTCGGTCACATCACTGGGGTGAATTTGCCCCAAACATAAGCTTTGTATTGATACACCATCTAAAGTGTCATCAATAACTGCACCATGCTCAAAGGGATTTTCAATTTTTTACCCATCTACCAATAGGTGCCCTTCTTTGCAAACCATTGGAAAACCCTCCCTGGTCTTTGTGATTGAATCTGTGCTTAAAATTCACTGCCCGACTGAGGGACCTTACAGATACAGTATATAGTCTTCCTCTACCATTTTCTACCATGTTTGTGAGCCAGTGAATAAGTTCAAACAAGGGTAGGCCTGTGTGTGTGTGTAGTTGTTTGGTGCAGAATGAACATCCACCCACCAGAGCACAGCACAACAGCACACGACCTGGATGAAGGTTGGACAGGTAATACAGAGTGACACAGAGGATGATACACACTCAGTGGCATTTTCCCTCCCTCCTCCACATCTCCAAAGATGAAGTCCCCTGCCTAATCTCAAATATGTAGGAGAGGAGGAATGTGGCTGAGGAGAGAGGACAGAGGAGGTCTCCTGTAAGCAATAGTAGTGCAGTCATATCAAAGTGAATGCGTGCTTGGAGAGGCATGCTTCTTCTCATGTAATCCTTTAATATACACCCCCCAAAATGTATAGATTTTCTGCAGAAGTCCATCAGTATATTATCCACTGATATACAGTGGCTTTGGAAAGTATTCAGAACCCTTGACATACGTTACAACCTTATTCTAAAAAGGATAACATAAAAAAAATTCTCATCAATCTACACACAATACCTCATAATGACGAAGTGAAAACCGTTTTTTAGTAATTTTAGCGAATGTATTAAAAATAAAATAAATAAATACCTTATTTACATAAGTATTCAGACCCTTTGCTATGAGACTAGAAATTGAGCTCAGGTGCATCCTGTTTCCATTGATCATCCTTGAGATGTTTCTCCAACTTGACTGGAGTCCACCTGTGGTAAATTCAATTGATTGGACATGATTTGGACAGGCACACACTTGTCTATATAAGGTCCCACAGTTGACAGTCAAAGGAATTGTCCGTAGAGCTCAGAGACAGGATTGTGTCGAGGCACAGATCTGGACATGGGTATCAAAACATTTCTGGTCCCCAAGAACACGTGGCTTACATCATTCTTAAATGGAAGGACTTTGGAACCAGCAAGACTCTTCCTAGCAATCGGGAGAGAAGGGCCTTGGTCAGGGAAATGACCAAGAACCCAATGGCCACTCTGATAGAGCTCCTGAGTTCTTCTGTGGAGATCATTCCGAAGGACAACAGTCTCTGCAGTACTCCACCAATCAGGTCTTTATGGTAGAGTGGCAAGACGGAAGCCACTCCTCAGGAAAAAGGCACATGACTGCCCGCTTAAAAAAAAGGCACAGACCAGAAACAAGATTCTCTGGTCTGATGAAACCAAAACTGAAGTCTTTGGAATGAATGCCAAGCTCCCACAGCATGATGCTGCCACCACCATGCTTCACTGTAGGGATGGTGCCAGGTTTCCTCCTCTGGCACCATCCTGGCACCAGGATGGTACCAACCTGATAGAGCTTGAGGAGATCTGCAGAGGAGAATGGGAGAAACTCCCCAAATACAGGTGATTCAACAAAGTGCTGAGTAAAGGGTCTGAATACTTATGTAAATGTGATATTCGTTTTTTTATTTTTAAAGATTAGCAAAAATAATTTTCTTTGATGATGGTGTATTGTGTATAGATTGATTGTTGAAAAAACAATTTAATCAATTTTAGAATAAAGCTATGTAACGTAACAAAATGTGGAAAATGTCAAGGGGTCTGAATATTCTTCCAATGCACTGTCCATATAATAGCAGTGATGTATTCAGTTGTCTCTATACCCATTTCCCAGTTGGAAGTTATGCAATGCAAGCTGCAAACAGTGTTTTCTAAACAATGGGAAGTTGGAGTTCGTCCGACATACTGGAATTTGTGAAAACATAAATTAAAAATAATGTTTGCTTGGAACTTTATTTGTGAAAAGCATGCATTCACAATAATAGTTTTGCCTCAGAACTGCCCTCACCCTTGTTTGGCATTTGACTAAAATAGAATAGACAAAAAAATGTCTGATCAATGTGATAGGCCTATAATGTCACCATTGAGGGTAAAGTACTGGCTCTTTGAATTCCATAAGCATTAATTACCAAAGCACATTGTTATAGAGCTACAGTACCAATCCATCATAATGATCTGTGAGAGAAGAGGTCCCTGGTACTGGGAGGAGAGGATGGCAGGAAGGATAATAACACCGCCTTGGTGGCTAGGCTGCATTGTTTGTGGTCTTACTTTATAAATGTACTTTCCCTCCACAATATTGACTCTGTGAGGTTAGAAAAGGTCTTGGTCGTTCACTTGGTTCTCAGCTGTCACAGAACTCTGATAAGCTGTCTGGCCAGTTCTCATTGTGCAGCATGAAGCCAAGCAGTTAGAGAGGTGAGCCACCAACCTGAGAGTTGCCAGTTCGAATCCCTGTTCCGATGGGAACATTTGGTGGGAAGTGAGCTGGCAACCGGAGGGCTGTAGGTATCAAATCCTAAATCCTATCCTTGAGCAAGGCACTTTACTACCCCACCTCCCACCTATCAAGTGATGGACTTTAAACAAATACTGTACATGCCCGTCATTGAACAAACCCATGCCATGAATAGAAAGTGAACGAACACACCAATCACTTTCATAATTTCTTTAAACAATGGAAGTTCATTTACCAACAATTCTGAAAATGGATATAAAGCATTTTGGAATAAGACTCGTAGGCATCATACTTAGAGAGAGTAGGCACAGTGATGGAACAGGGACCTTGAAAACGTCCCAGAATAAACTTCCTCAGGCAAGGTGTTAATATAAGGATCAGGGATAATTGGGTTGTGAATAATTTGCACATTTTGCACTGTGGGTTCAATACAGAGCAACGCAAGTAAGAAAGAAAAGAGGTTAAAGTATGATGGATTAGCTATAAACCTCCATGAGATTGTGACCTGCTTCTTTTAATATGCATATAATGTGGCAGTGACTTGCATGTATAATCTCAGAGCAAGGCAGAGAGCATGCTGGGGGGGAAAAGCCAACTGTTTGCAAAGCTTTTAAATGGCGCAGGGAGTTTGGCAGGGAGTTTGGCATAAATCACATTGCATAAATAATGTTGCAGGTTGCATTATTCATCTGGGATAGACAAAAGCTAAACGTTTTACACAGAGCAGGATAATGGGAATCCCATTGATGGAACAGATTATATACTGTAGATTGTGTGCTGTGTGTGCGTGCACGCGCATTGTTATAATGCTCTCCAACCAAGGGTACTAATGAGACACAGATATACTGTACATCCCTGTCGATATGAAGATATATCATGTTGGTAAAGTCTTCCACTCAAATTATGATTGGTAGTGAATTTTGTGTGTGTGTGTGCTGGTGTGTGCATGTGTGTAGGCATGCATCTAGATATCCGGGAAGAGTTTTCACTCTCAATTCCAAAATTCATCATTTAGAATTATGATGCTGTGGCAATATGGCCGGCATTTTCCTGCTTCCTATAACACCACAACTGACACAGGGAGAGAACACGAAGTACGATTATCTGTGAATCACAGATTCGTTTTTTCTTTTGGCCTTTACTCACATTAGAAAGCTAAGTCAGCAATCTTTCAAAGGTAATCTTCTCTCAGGGAACAAATATCCTACTTATTTCATGCTGGAATTAACTGTCATGACTTTGACACCCACTTAGTAATTTACAATAGGCTATAGCAGAGTGGAGACTTATATAATTTAAAAACCCTTTCACTTAGTATAGAATAACCTAGCTATGTCCATCAATGCTACTTTAGATTCTCCTATAACACTTCTGTCATTTGTTGTTTATACTGTAGATGCCTGGTACAATCCATGTTTACTTTGTGAGTGTACACTTTGTTTGCTCACCTGTAAAGGTACACTTCAGGTATCTAAGAGGAGATAAATAATATATATATATATAGCGTAGAGATAACACGTCTTAGCAATATTCAAGCTTGTAAGTGAAGATGATGAAATAGATAGAGGGTATGAACATAAGCTGTCCCATGCTTACCTTTTTGCTAATAGCATTGAATGTGTTTAAAGAGATAAACAATATTGTGCTTCACTGTAAAGTTTCCCTGGTAATGGGATATAATTCAGATAAAGTGGAGAGTTATGCTACAGTTTCCTACTGTATTATTCTGTATGTGCATTGAACAAACAAACAGAAACATACTCTCCCCAAAACCTGTCATTTCTGATGCATGTCAGTAGCTAGGTTTCCATCCAATTGGAGACAGATTTTCATGTGAATATTCAAAAAGAAAATATGTACATTTTCCCACCAGCGGTTTGTTTCCACCTAAAGGACTTACAGCAGATAAAAATGAGAGCGTGATGTTGTAGTGCACACAAAATGTACTTTTCTGCTTAAGGTTTCATGTACCAAATAAAAATCTTAAGTTCAATGTGTTGCCATCTCATTTTCAATTCTACCAATAGTTTTGACACCAAACCTTCCCTTAAATGATCTTGGCACGTGTGCTCTAGCCAACAGCTTGTAGATACAGTGCAGGCAGGCTGTGCAGTTCATCATAACTTATTTAATCTGTAGCCTAATAAACTGCATGGTTTCCTGAGTCATAGAGGGAGGACTACACAAAATGTCATCGCGTGACTCTAAGTTTACTTAGATATGGTTGTTACGTCAATATTTGTGCATAAAGGCGTTTCCATTGCAATTCATTTTACAGACACAAAAAGATCCCACCATGTCGAACGAGCAAATGATCTGTCGGCTTTCATAAAATTGTACCGAAACGTACCGTTTTCATCACAGCTGTTGTGATTTTTTTATATATGGTATGACTTTACTCGCATAAAAACTGTAGATGGAAACGTGGTTAGCGCCTGCTTTCAAATTAGATTACATTACATGTTGCTTCCTTGCTCTCTCTTTTGGAGGTGTATTCATTGCTGATGTAAGCAATAGGGTAAGACCGTTGCCTTTCCTTCTTGATAAAATGAATTAGTCATGAATTTCCATGTTAAGATATTACCATCTTTTATCTGTACTTTTTTGCCCCAGTCTCTCAGTAATGTTTGGTGTTTGCAGCAACAAAGGTCAAACTACACAAACTGTACAAGCCAGTAAGGGTTTATTTACTTGTAGGCAGTGGCGTGTCCACCCCCCACCCTGAAATCTGATTGGCCACACCAGTGGCCCCCCAAGAAACTCTGAGATCTGAAAGGTTGTCTCTGAATATATTGATAATTTTGACCAAGACGCAATCTCACTGAAGAAAGCATCCGAGCTAGGCAAACAACACCCTCGGTCTTAGTATGTGTAAATCAAATCAAATCAAAGTTTATTTGCCACGTGTGCCAAATGCTTACTTACAGGCTCTAACCAATAGTGCGGAGGAAAAAAAGTGTGTGTGTGTGTAGGCAAGTAAAGAAATAAAATAAGAGTAGCAAGGCTATATACAGACACCTGTTAGTCAGGCTTATTGAGGTAGTATGTACATGTGGGTATGGTTAAAGTGACTATGCATATATGATGAACAGAGAGTAGGAATAGTGTAAAAAGAGGGATTGGCGGGTGGTGGGACACAATGCAGATAGCCCGGTTAGCCAATGTGCTGGAGCACTGGTTGGTCGGGCCAATTGAGGTAGTATGTACATGAATGTATAGTTACAGTGACTATGCATATAAGATAAACAGAGAGTAGCAGCAGCGTAGAAGAGGGGTTGGGGGGGCACACAATGCAAATAGTCCGGGTAACCGTTCAGGAGTCTTATGGCTTGGGGGTAAAAACTGTTGAGAAGCCTTTTTGTCCTAGACTTGGTACTCCGGTACCGCTTGCCATGTGGTAGTAGAGAGAACAGTTTATGACTGGGGTGGCTGGGGTCTTTGACAATTTTCAGGGCCTTCCTCTGACACCGCCTGGTGTAGAAGTCCTGGATGGCAGGCAGCTTTGCCCCAGTGATGTACTGGACTGTACGCACTACCCTCTGAAGTGCCTTGCGGTCGGAGTCCGAGCAATTGCCGTACCAGGCAGTGATGCAACCGGTCAGGATGCTCTCTGTGTTGCAGCTGTCGAACCTTTTGAGGATCTCAGGACCCCTGCCAAATCTTTTTGTTTCCCGAGGGGGAATAGGCTTTGTCGTGCCCTCTTCATGACTGTCTTGGTGTGTTTGGACCATTCTAGTTTGTTGTTGATGTGGACACCAAGGAATTTGAAGCGCTCAACCTGCTCCACTACAGCCCCGTCGATGAGAATGGGGACTTGTTCGGTGCTCCTTTTCCTGTAGTCCACAATCATCGCCTTAGTCTTGGTTACGTTGAAGGATACGTTGTTATTCTGGCACCACCCGGCCAGGTCTCTGACCTCCTCCCTATAGGCTGTCTCGTCGTTGTCAGTGATCAGGCCTACCACTGTTGTGTCGTCAGCAAACTTAATGATGGTGTTGGAGTCATGCCTGGCCATGCAGTCGTGGGTGAACAGGGAGTACAGGAGGGGACTGAGCACGCACCCCTTGGGAGCTCCAGTGGTGAGGACCAACGTGGCAGATGTGTTGCTACCTACCCTCACCACCTGGGGGCGGACCGTCAGGAAGTCCAGGATCCAATTGCAGAGGGAGGTGTTTAGTCCCAGGTTCTTTAGCTTAGTGATGAGCTTTGAGGGTACTATGGTGTTGAACGCTGAGCTGTAGTCAATGAATAGCATTCTCATATAGGTGTTCCTTTTGTCCAGGTGGGAAAGGGCAGTGTGGAGTGCAATAGAGATTGCATCATCTGTGGATCTGTTTGGACGGTATGCAAATTGGATTGGGTCTCGAGTTTCTGGGATAATGGTGTTGATGTGAGCCATTACCAGTCTTTCAAAGCACTTCATGGCTACAGACATGAGTGCCACGGGTCTGTAGTCATTTAGGCAGGTTGCCTTTGTGTTCTTGGGCACAGGGACTATGGTGGTCTGCTTGAAGCATGTTGGTATTACAGACTCAATCAGGGACATGTTGAAAATGTCAGTGAAGACATCTGCCAGTTGGTCAGCACATGCCCGGAGCACACGTCCTGGTAATCCATCTGGCCCCGCAGCCTTGTGTATGTTGACCTGTTTAAATGTCTTACTCACGTCGGCTACGGTGAGCGTGATCATACAGTCGTCCGGAACAGCTGATGCTCTCATGCATGCCTCAGTGTTGCTTGCCTCGAAGCGAGCATATAAGTGATTTAGCTCGTCTGGTAGGCTCGTGTCACTGGGCAGCTCGCGGCTGTGCTTCCCTTTGTAGTCTGTAATAGTTTGCAAGCCCTGCCGCATCCGACGAGCGTCGGAGCCGGTGTAGTATGATTCAATCAAGCCCTGTATTGACGCTTTGCCTGTTTGATGGTTCGGGATTTCTTGTAAGCTTCCGGGTTAGAGTCCCGCACCTTGAAAGCGGCAGCTCTACCCTTTAGCTCAGTGCGAATGTTGCCTGGTTGGGGTATGTACGTACAGTCACTGTGGGGATGACGTCCTCAATGCACTTATTGATAAAGCCAGTGACTGATGTGGTGTATTCAAATCAAATCAAATCAAATTGTATTTGTCATATACACATGGTTAGCAGATGTTAATGCGAGCGTAGCGAAATGCTTGTGCTTCTAGTTCCGACAATGCAGTGATAACCAACAAGTAATCTAACTAACAATTCCAAAACTACTGTCTTATACACAGTGTAAGGGGATAAAGAATATGTACATAAGGATATATGAATGAGTGATGGTACAGGGCAGCATACAGTAGATGGTATCGAGTACAGTATATACATATGAGATGAGTATGTAGACAAAGTAAACAAAGTGGCATAGTTAAAGTGGCTAGTGATACATGTATTACATAAGGATGCAGTCGATGACATAGAGTACAGTATATACGTATGCATATGAGATGAATAATGTAGGGTAAGTAACATTATATAAGGTAGCATTGTTTAAAGTGGCTAATGATATATTTACATAATTTCCCATCAATTCCCATTATTAAAGTGGCTGGAGTTGGGTCAGTGTCAATGACAGTGTGTTGGCAGCAGCCACTCAATGTTAGTGGTGGCTGTTTAACAGTCTGATGGCCTTGAGATAGAAGCTGTTTTTCAGTCTCTCGGTCCCAGCTTTGATGCACCTGTACTGACCTCGCCTTCTGGATGATAGCGGGGTGAACAGGCAGTGGCTCGGGTGGTTGATGTCCTTGATGATCTTTATGGCCTTCCTGTAACATCGGGTGGTGTAGGTGTCCTGGAGGGCAGGTAGTTTGCCCCCGGTGATGCGTTGTGCAGACCTCACTACCCTCTGGAGAGCCTTACGGTTGAGGGCGGAGCAGTTGCCGTACCAGGCGGTGATACAGCCCGCCAGGATGTTCTCGATTGTGCATCTGTAGAAGTTTGTGAGTGCTTTTGGTGACAAGCCAAATTTCTTCAGCCTCCTGAGGTTGAAGAGGCGCCTCTGCGCCTTCTTCACGACGCTGTCAGCGTGAGTGGACCAATTCAGTTTGTCTGTGATGTGTATGCCGAGGAACTTAAAACTTGCTACCCTCTCCACTACTGTTCCATCGATGTGGATAGGGGGGTGTTCCCTCTGCTGTTTCCTGAAGTCCACAATCATCTCCTTAGTTTTGTTGACGTTGAGTGTGAGGTTATTTTCCTGACACCACACTCCGAGGGCCCTCACCTCCTCCCTGTAGGCCGTCTCATCGTTGTTGGTAATCAAGCCTACCACTGTTGTGTCGTCCGCAAACTTGATGATTGAGTTGGAGGCGTGCGTGGCCACGCAGTCGTGGGTGAACAGGGAGTACAGGAGAGGGCTCAGAACGCACCCTTGTGGGGCCCCCGTGTTGAGGATCAGCGGGGAGGAGATGTTGTTGCCTACCCTCACCACCTGGGGGCGGCCCGTCAGGAAGTCCAGTACCCAGTTGCACAGGGCGGGGTCGAGACCCAGGGTCTCGAGCTTGATGACGAGCTTAGAGGGTACTATGGTGTTGAATGCCGAGCTGTAGTCGATGAACAGCATTCTCACATAGGTATTCCTCTTGTCCAGGTGGGTTAGGGCAGTGTGCAGTGTGGTTGAGATTGCATCGTCTGTGGACCTATTTGGGCTGTAAGCAAATTGGAGTGGGTCTAGGGTGTCAGGTAGGGTGGAGGTGATATGGTCCTTGACTGGTCTCTCAAAGCACTTCATAATGACGGAAGTGAGTGCTACGGGGCGGTAGTCGTTTAGCTCAGTGAACCTTAGCTTTCTTGGGAACAGGAACAATGGTGGCCCTCGTGAAGCATGTGGGAACAGCAGACTGGTATAGGGATTGATTGAATATGTCCGTAAACACACCGGCCAGCTGGTCTGCGCATGCTCTGAGGGCGCGGCTGGGGATGCCGTCTGGGCCTGCAGCCTTGCGAGGGTTAACACGTTTAAATGTCTTACTCACCTCGGCTGCAGTGAAGGAGAGACCGCATGTTTTCGTTGCAGGCCATGTCAGTGGCACTGTATTGTCCTCAAAGCGGGCAAAAAGTTATTTAGTCTGCCTGGGAGCAAGACATCCTGGTCCGTGACTGGGCTGGGTTTCTTCTTGTAGTCCGTGATTGACTGTAGACCCTGCCACATGCCTCTTGTGTCTGAGCCGTTGAATTGAGATTCTACTTTGTCTCTGTACTGACGCTTAGCTTGTTTAATAGCCTTGCGGAGGGAATAGCTGCACTGTTTGTATTCGGTCATGTTACCAGACACCTTGCCCTGATTAAAAGCAGTGGTTCGCGCTTTCAGTTTCACGCGAATGCTGCCATCAATCCACGGTTTCTGGTTAGGGAATGTTCAACGCACGTTGTAATGAACTCGCACACCGAATCAGCGTATTCGTCAATATTTTTATCTGACGCAATACGAAACATGTCCCAGTCCACGTGATGGAAGCAGTCTTGGAGTGTGGAGTCAGCTTGGTCGGACCAGCGTTGGACAGACCTCAGCGTGGGAGCCTCTTGTTTAAGTTTCTGTCTGTAGGCAGGGATCAACAAAATGGAGTCGTGGTCAGCTTTTCTGAAAGGGGGGCGGGGCAGGGCCTTATATGCGTCGCGGAAGTTAGAGTAACAATGATCCAAGGTTTTGCCACCCCTGGTTGCGCAATCGATATGCTGATAAAATTTAGGGAGTCTTGTTTTCAGATTAGCTTTGTTAAAATCCCCAGCTACAATGAATGCAGCCTCCGGATAAATGGTTTCTAGTTTGCAAAGAGTTAAATAAAGTTCGTTCAGAGCCATCGATGTGTCTGCTTGGGGGGGGGGATATATACGGCTGTGATTATAATCGAAGAGAATTCACTTGGTAGATAATGCGGTCTACATTTGATTGTGAGGAATTCTAAATCAGGTGAACAGAAGGATTTGAGTTCCTGTATGTTTCTTTCATCACACCATGTCTCGTTAGTCATGAGGCATACGCCCCCGCCACTCTTCTTACCAGAAAGATGTTTGTTTCTGTCGGCGCGATGCGTGGAGAAACCCATTGGCTGCACCGCCCCGGATAGCATCTTCCCAGTGAGCCATGTTTCCGTGAAGCAGAGGACGTTACAGTCTCTGATGTCCCTCTGGAATGCTACCCTTGCTCGGATTTCATCAACCTTGTTGTCAAGAGACTGGACATTGGCAAGAAGAATGCTAGGGAGTGGTGCGCGATGTGCCCGTGTCCGGAGTCTGACCAGAAGACCGCTACGTTTCCCTCTTTTACGAAGTCGTTTTTTTGGGGGGTCGCTGCATGGAATCAATTCCGTTGACCTGTTTGTAAGGCAGAACACAGGATCCGCGTCGCGGAAAACATATTCTTGGTCGTACTGATGGTGAGTTGACGCTGATCTTATATTCAGTAGTTCTTCTCGACTGTATGTAATTAAACCTAAGATGACCTGGGGTACTAATGTAAGAAATAACACGTAATAACACTCAATGTCATCGGAGGAATCCCGGAACATGTTCCAGTCTGTGATAGCAAAACTGTTGTTTAGCATCTGCCTCATCTGACCATTTTCTTTATAGACCGAGTCACTGGTTCTTCCTGCTTTAATTTTTGCTTGTAAGCAGGAACCAGGAGGATAGAGTTGTGGTCAGATTTACAAAATGGAGAGCAAGGGAGAACTCTGTACGCATCTCTGTGTGTGGAGTATAGGTGATCTAGAATTTGTTTCCCTCTGGTTGCATTTAACATGTTGATAGAGATTTGGTAGAACTGATTTAAGTTTCCCTGCATTAACTTCTTTGATATTGGGGGCCCTCTTTTAATTTTTGGATAAAAAAACATTCCCGTTTTAAACAAGATATTTTGTCACGAAAAGATGCTCGACTAGGGATATAATTGACAGCTTTGGAAAGAAAACACTCTGACGTTTCCAAATCTGCAAAGATATTATCTGTGAGTGCCACAGAACTGATGCTACAGGCGAAACCAAGATGAAATTTCAAACAGGAAATGCCCCAGATTTTGAATGTGCTTTGTTCCAATGTCTCCTTATATGGCTGTGAATGCGCAAGGAATGAGCCTACACTTTCTGTCGTTTCCCCAAGGTGTCTGCAGCATTGTGACGTATTTGTAGGCATATCATTGGAAGATTGACCATAAGAGACTACATTTACCAGGTGCCTCGCTTGGTGTCCTCCGCAACAATTATTGTGCAATCTCCAGCTGCGTGCATTTTACCATTTGCTTCAGAGGAGAAACCAAACTGCCACGAATGACTTATCATCGAATAAATATGTGAAAAACATCCTGAGGATTGATTCTAAACAACGTTTGCCATGTTTCTGTCGATATTATGGAGTTAATTTGGAAAAAAGTTTGGCATTGTAATGACTGAATTTTCAGTTTTTTTTCTTAGCCAAACGTGATGAACAAAACGGAGCGATTTCTCCTACACAAATAATCTTTTTGGAAAAACTGAACATTTGCTATCTGAGAGTCTCCTCATTGAAAACATCCGAAGTTCTTCAAAGTTTAAATTATTTTATTTGAATGCTTTTCTTGTTTTTGTGAAAATGTTGCCTGCTGAATGCTAGGCATAATGCTATGCTAGCTATTAAATACTCTTACACAAATGCTTGTGTAGCTATGGTTGAAAAGCATATTTAGAAAATCTGAGATGACAGTGTTGTTAACAAAAGGCTAAGCTTGTGAGCCAATATATTTATTTAATTTCATCTGCGATTTTCATGAATAGTTAATGTTGCGTTATGGTAATGCTCTTGAGGCTATAATTATGCTCCCGGATACGGGATTGCTCGACGCAACAGGTTAAAGTCTCCGACCACTAGGAGCGCCGCCTCTGGGTGAGTGGTTTCCTGTTTGCTTATTTCCTTATACAGCTGGCTGAGTGCGGTCTTAGTGCCGGCATCTGTCTGTGGTGGTAAATAAACAGCCACGAAAAGTATTTCTGAGAACTCTTTAGGCAAGTAGTGTGGCCTGCAATTTATCATAATATACTCTACTTCAGGCGAGAAAAATCTAGAGACTTCCTTAGATTTCGTGCACCAGCTGTTGTTTACAAATATGCACAGACCACACCCCCTCGTCTTACCGGAGTGTGCTGTTCTATCCTGCCGGTGCAGCGTGTATCCCGCTAGCTGAATATCCATGTCGTCATTCAGCCGCAATTCCGAGAAACATAGGATATTACAGTTTTTGATGTCCCGTTCGTAGGATTTTCGTGATCGTACCTCGTCTAGTTTAGTGTCCAATGATTGCACGTTGGCGAGTAATATTGACGGTAACAGCAGCTTTCCTAGTTGCCTTCTGCGGGTCCGGACGAGGCATACGGCTCTTCTTCCTCTGCGTCGCTACCCTGTGTGGTTTTTGGAGAATATCGCTTGAGACCTGCTTGCTGCTGCTGTTGTTGAAAAAATCTTAGTCTAATCCGAGGTGAGTGATCGCTGTTCTGATGTCTAGAAGCTCTTTTCTGACGTAAGATACGGTTGCAGAAACATTATGTACAAAATAATTTACAAATATCGCGAAAAAAACCCACATAATACCGCAACAGGACATAACAGAAACAGGACATTGACCCTAAGCACACACCAAAAACAACGCAGGAGTGGCTTTGGGACACGTCTCTGAATGTTCATGAGTGGCCCAGCCAGAGCCTGGACTTGAAACCGATCGAACATCTCTAGAGAGACCTGAAAATAGCTGTGCAGCGAGGCTCAAGTAACAGACACATCTCAACATCAACTGTTCCGAGGAGACTGCGTGAATCAGACTTTTATGGTCAAAATGCTGCAACGAAAACACTACTAAAGGACTCCAATAATAAGAAGATCATTGCTTGGGCCAGGAAACACGAGTAATGGACATTAGACTGGTTGAAATCTGTCCTTTGGTCTGATGAGTCCATTTTTTTTTTCTTCTTCCAACCGCCATGTCTTTGTGAGACACAGATGAGGTGAACGGATGATCTCTGCATGTGTGGTTCCCACCGTGAAGCATGAAGGAGGTGGTGTGATTGTGTGGGGGTGATTTAATGGTGACACTGTCAGTGATTGATTTAGAATTCAAGGGACACTTAACCAGCATGGCTATTGAGTTGGTTTTGGATGAGTTTGACCGCAGAGTGAAGGAAAAGCTGCCAACAAGTGCTCATCATATGTGAGAACTCCTTCAAGACTGTTGGAAAAGCATTCCAGGTGAAGCTAGTTGAGAGAATGCCAATTGTGTGCAACGCTGTCATCAAGGCAAAGGTTGGCTACTTTGAAGAATCTTAAATATTACATTTACATTTAAGTCATTTAGCAGACGCTCTTATCCAGAGCGACTTAGAAATTGGTGCATACACCTTATGACATCCAGTGGAACAGCCACTTTACAATAGTGCATCTAAATCTTTTTAGGGGGGTGAGAAGGATTACTTACCCTATCCTAGGTATTCCTTGAAGAGGTGGGGTTTCAGGTGTCTCCGGAAGGTGGTGATTGACTCCGCTGTCCTGGCCTCGTGAGGGAGTTTGTTCCACCATTGGGGGGCCAGAGCAGCGAACAGTTTTGACTGGGCTGAGCTGGAACTGTACTTCCTCAGTGGTAGGGAGGCGAGCAGGCCAGAGGTGGATGAACGCAGTGCCCTTGTTTGGGTGTAGGGCCTGATCAGAGCCTGGAGGTACTGAGGTGCCGTTCCCCTCACAGCTCCGTAGGCAAGCACCATGGTCTTGTAGCGGATGCGAGCTTCAACTGGAAGCCAGTGGAGAGAGCGGAGGAGCGGGGTGACGTGAGAGAACTTGGGAAGGTTGAACACCAGACGGGCTGCGGCGTTCTGGATGAGTTGTAGGGGAAATATAAATATAAATATAAAACATATTTTGATTTGTTTAACACTTTTTTGGTTACTGCGTAATTACATATGTGTTATTTCATAGTTTTGTATTCTTCACTATTATTCTACAATGTAGAAAATATTAAAATAAATACACTTCTGAATAAGTTGGTGTTAAATTTCTGACTGGTACTGTACATTTGCAAAAATGTATAAAACCTGTTTTTGCTTTGTCATTATGGGGTATTGTGTGTGGATTGATGAGGGGAAAAACAATTTAATCCATTTTAAAATAAGGCTCTAACGTAACAAAATGTGGAAAAAGTGAAGTGGTCTGAATACTTTCCGAATGCACTGTAAATGGTCAACTGTCTGGGCTAGTTTCTCTCCTACTGAAGCAGGAGCCAGGGGACAGTATTGTTATGCAGATGAATGAGGACCCAAAAGCGACTTGGCGAAAACAGAGTCTTTATTCCAGTAAAGGATATAAGCAATACTCCTGGACAATCAGAGCAGAAAACAAAACATAAAAAACTTAAATCCACTCGTAGTGACGAGGACAGACTGGAGACTCGACCATTAACTGTAGGTTGCCTCGGGAAGGCACCGACCGTAGCGGACTCAGACACCTGCTCACACGCAGCATCTGAAGGAGACAAGACACGACAGGGCGAGACAAAGACACAGCACAGCGAACATCATACAAGGATCCGACAGGACAGAAACGGAAAACAAGGGGAGAAATAGGGACTCTAATCAGAGGACAAGATAGGGAACAGGTGTGCAAAGACTAAATGAGTGAGTAGGAGAATGGGAAACAGCTGGGAGCAGGAACGGAACGATAGAGAGGAGAGAGAGGGAAGGAGAGAGAAAAAAGGGAACGAACCTAATAAGACCAGCAGGGGGAAACGAACAGAAGGGAAAGCATAATGACAAGACAATATAAGACAAAACATGACAGTACCCCCCCACTCACCGAGCGCCTCCTGGCGCACTCGAGGAGGAATCCTGGCGGCAACGGAGGAAATCATCAATCAGCGAACGGTCCAGCACGTCCCGAGATGGAACCCAACTCCTCTCCTCAGGACCGTAACCCTCCCAATCCACTAAGTATTGGTGACCCCGTCCCCGAGAACGCATGTCCATGATCCTACGTACCTTGTAAATAGGTGCGCCCTCGACAAGGACGGGGGGAGGGAAGACGAACGGGGGTGCGAAGAAAGGGCTTGACACAGGAGACATGGAAGACAGGATGGACGCGACGAAGATGTCGCGGAAGAAGCAGTCGCACAGCGACAGGATTGACGACCTGGGAGACACGGAACGGACCAATGAACCGCGGGAGTCAACTTACGAGAAGCTGTCGTAAGGGGAAGGTTACGAGTGGAAAGCCACACTCTCTGGCCGCGACAATACCTAGGACTCTTAATCCTACGTTTATTGGCGGCTCTCACAGTCTGCGCCCTGTAACGGCAAAGTGCAGACCTCACCCTCCTCCAGGTGCGCTCACAACGTTGGACAAACGCCTGAGCGGAGGGAACGCTGGACTCGGCGAGCTGGGACGAGAACAGAGGAGGCTGGTAACCCAGACTACTCTGAAACGGAGATAGCCCGGTAGCAGACGAAGGAAGCGAGTTGTGAGCGTATTCTGCCCAGGGGAGCTGTTCTGCCCAAGACGCAGGGTTTCTAAAAGAAAGGCTGCGTAGTATGCGACCAATCGTCTGATTGGCCCTTTCTGCTTGACCGTTAGACTGGGGATGAAAACCGGAAGAGAGACTGACGGAAGCACCAATCAAACGACAGAACTCCCTCCAAAACTGTGACGTGAATTGCGGACCTCTGTCTGAAACGGCGTCTAACGGGAGGCCATGAATTCTGAACACATTCTCGATGATGATTTGTGCCGTCTCCTTAGCGGAAGGAAGCTTAGCGAGGGGAATGAAATGTGCCGCCTTAGAGAACCTATCGACAACCGTAAGAATCACAGTCTTCCCGCAGACGAAGGCAGACCGGTAATGAAGTCTAAGGCGATGTGAGACCATGGTCGAGAAGGAATGGGAAGCGGTCTGAGACGACCGGCAGGAGGAGAGTTACCTGACTTAGTCTGCGCGCAGTCCGAACAAGCAGCCACGAAACGGCGCGTGTCACGCTCCTGAGTAGGCCACCAAAAGCGCTGGCGAATAGAAGCAAGAGTACCTCGAACGCCGGGATGGCCAGCTAACTTGGCAGAGTGAGCCCACTGAAGAACAGCCAGACGAGTAGAAACAGGAACGAAAAGAAGGTTACTAGGACAAGCGCGCGGCGACGCAGTGTGAGTGAGTGCTTGCTTAACCTGTCTCTCAATTCCCCAGACTGTCAACCCGACAACACGCCCATAAGGAAGAATCCCCTCGGGATCAGTAGAAGCCACAGAAGAACTAAAGAGACGGGATAAGGCATCAGGCTTGGTGTTCTTATTACCCGGGCGATAAGAAATCACAAACTCGAAACGAGATAAAAAACAACGCCCAACGAGCTTGACGTGCATTAAGTCGTTTGGCAGAACGGATGTACTCAAGGTTCTTATGGTCAGTCCAAACGACAAAAGGAACGGTCGCCCCCTCCAACCACTGTCGCCATTCGCCTAGGGCTAAGCGGATGGCGAGCAGTTCGCGGTTACCCACATCATAGTTGCGTTCCGATGGCGACAGGCGATGAGAAAAATAAGCGCAAGGATGAACCTTATCGTCAGACTGGAAGCGCTGGGATAGAATGGCTCCCACGCCCACCTCTGAAGCGTCAACCTCGACAATGAATTGTTTAGTGACGTCAGGAGTAACGAGGATAGGAGCGGACGTAAAACGCTTCTTGAGGAGATCAAAAGCTCCCTGGGCGGAACCGACCACTTAAAGCACGTCTTGACAGAAGTAAGAGCTGTGAGAGGGGCAGCAACTTGACCGAAATTACGAATGAAACGCCTCGATAGAAATTAGCGAAACCTAGAAAGCGCTGCAACTCGACACGTGACCTTGGAACGGGCCAATCACTGACAGCCTGGACCTTAGCGGGATCCATCTGAATGCCTTCAGCGGAAATAACAGAACCGAGAAAAGTGACGGAGGAGACATGAAAGGCGCACTTCTCAGCCTTCACGTAGAGACAATTCTCTAAAAGGCGCTGGAGTACACGTCGAACGTGCTGAACATGAATCTCGAGTGACGGTGAAAAATCAGGATGTCGTCAAGGTAGACAAAAACAAAGATGTTCAGCATGTCTCTCAGTACATCATTAACTAATGCCTGAAAAACAGCTGGAGCATTAGCGAGACCAAACGGCAGAACCCGGTACTCAAAATGCCCTAACGGAGTGTTAAACGCCGTTTTCCACTCGTCTCCCTCTCTGATGCGCACGAGATGGTAAGCATTACGAAGGTCCAACTTAGTAAAGAACCTGGCTCCCTGCAGAATCTCGAAGGCTGATGACATAAGGGGAAGCGGATAACGATTCTTAACCGTTATGTCATTCAGCCCTCGATAATCCACGCAGGGGCGCAGAGTACCGTCCTTCTTCTTAACAAAAAAACCCCCCGCCCCGGCAGGAGAGGAAGAAGGCACTACGGTACCGGCGTCAAGAGAAACAGACAAATAATCCTCGAGAGCCTTACGTTCGGGAGCCGACAGAGAGTATAGTCTACCCCGAGGGGGAGTGGTCCCCGGAAGGAGATCAATACTACAATCATACGACCGGTGAGGAGGAAGGGAGTTGGCTCTGGACCGACTGAAGACCGTGCGCAGATCATGATATTCCTCCGGCACTCCTGTCAAATCACCAGGTTCCTCCTGAGAAGAGGGGACAGAAGAAACAGGAGGGATAGCCGACATTAAACACTTCACATGACAAGAAACGTTCCAGGATAGGATAGAATTACTAGACCAATTAATAGAAGGATTATGACATACTAGCCAGGGATGACCCAAAACAACAGGTGTAAAAGGTGAACGAAAAATCAAAAAGGAAATAGTCTCACTGTGGTTACCAGATACTGTGAGGGTTAAAGGTAGTGTCTCATATCTGATACTGGGGAGATGACTACCATCTAAGGCGAACATAGGCGTGGGCTTCCCTAACTGTCTGAGAGGAATGTCATGTTTCCGAGCCCATGCTTCGTCCATAAAACAACCCTCAGCCCCAGAGTCTATCAAGGCACTGCATGAAGCAGCCGAACCGGTCCAGCGTAGATGGACCGACATAGTAGTACAGGATCTTGATGGAGAGACCTGAGTAGTAGCGCTCACCAGTAGCCCTCCGCTTACTGATGAGCTCTCTTTACTGGACATGAATTGACAAAATGTCCAGCAATACCGCAATAGAGGCACAGGCGGTTGGTGATCCTCCGTTCCCTCTCCTTAGTCGAGATGCGAATACCTCCCAGCTGCATGGGCTCAGTCTCTGAGCCGGAGGAAGGAGATGGTTGCGATGCGGAGAGGGGAAACACCGTTAACGCGAGCTCTCTTCCACGAGCTCGGTGACGAAGATCTACCCGTCGTTCTATGCGGATGGCGAGTGCAATCAAAGAGTCCACACTGGAAGGAACCTCCCGGGAGAGAATCTCATCCTTAACCTCTGCGTGGAGTCCCTCCAGAAAACGAGCGAGCAGCGCCGGCTCGTTCCAGTCACTTGAGGCAGCAAGAGTGCGAAACTCTATAGAGTAATCCGTTATGGATCGATCACCTTGACATAGGGAAGCCAGGGCCCTAGAAGCCTCCCTACCAAAAACTGAACGATCAAAACCCGTATCATCTCCTCTTTAAAGCTCAGGTAATTGTTAGAACAATCAGCCCTTGCCTCCCAGATAGCTGTGCCCCACTCTCGAGCCCGGCCAGTAAGGAGTGATATGACGTAAGCAACCCGAGCTCTCTCTTGAGTATGTGTTGGGTTGGAGAGAGAACACAATATCACACTGGGTGAGAAAAGAGCGGCACTCAGTGGGCTGCCCGGAGTAACAAGGTGGGTTATTAACCCTAGGTTCCGGAGACTCGGCAGACCAGGAAGTAGCAGGTGGCACGAGACGAAGACTCTGGAACTGTCCAGAGAGGTCGGAAACCTGAGCGGCCAGGGTCTCAACGGCATGACGAGCAGCAGACAATTCCTGCTCGTGTCTGCCGAGCATGGCTCCCTGGATCTCGACGGCAGTGTTACGAGAATCCGTAGTCGCTGGGTCCATTCTTGGTCGGATCCTTCTGTTATGCAGATGAATGAGGACCCAAAAGCGACTTGGCGAAAACAGAGTCTTTATTCCAGTAAAGGATATAAGCAATACTCCTGGACAATCAGAGCAGAAAACAAAACATAAAAACTTAAATCCACTCGTAGTGACGAGGACAGACTGGAGACTCGACCATTAACTGTAGGTTGCCTCGGGAAGGCACCGACCGTAGCGGACTCAGACACCTGCTCACACGCAGCATCTGAAGGAGACAAGACACGACAGGGCGAGACAAAGACACAGCACAGCGAACATCATACAAGGATCCGACAGGACAGAAACGGAAAACAAGGGGAGAAATAGGGACTCTAATCAGAGGACAAGATAGGGAACAGGTGTGCAAAGACTAAATGAGTGAGTAGGAGAATGGGAAACAGCTGGGAGCAGGAACGGAACGATAGAGAGGAGAGAGAGGGAAGGAGAGAGAAAAAAGGGAACGAACCTAATAAGACCAGCAGGGGGAAACGAACAGAAGGGAAAGCATAATGACAAGACAATATAAGACAAAACATGACAAGTATAAACACCCAGTCTTTCAAAATAAATTGGAGTCCCCTCACCCTTCAATGTTGCGATGAATATTGGCAAAATGTATTTGTTATAGAATTAAAAAGCTTCTTACCGGATATTATTCATCAAGGTCAGACAGTATTCCCAAAATGAATATATATTGGTGACAACATTACACAATGATTTGAAATAATTATAAACTATGAGAATGCATTGAAACCAGGCGCAATCTTTAAAGAAGATTTTGAGAAAGGCTAGAATTTATTTATAAGAGCATGGATTATTTCATTTATGTACAATTATAAATAATGGTTATTTCTCTGAGAATTTTGAATTGCCAAGAGGTTTAAAACAAGGTTGCCCTCTGTCACCATACTTGTTTGTTATTGCCATTGAATTTTTAGCTATAATAATCAGATCCCATGATAAAATGAAGGTGTTTGAAAATAATGCATTAGAAACAAAGGTATCAATGTATGCTGATGATTCAAGTTTTCAAGTGATTCAAGGGTCTGATTGAGGACCTGGAGAGTTTCTCCAGTTTATCTGGACTAAAACCCAACTATGATAAGTGTATTATATTATGGATTTGGACACTAAAAGACACAAACTTTTAATTGTTATGTGGTCTCCCGATTTAAATGGGTGCATGGTGCAATTATGTACTTGGTGTTCACATCCCGGAAACGTTGAATGATCTTGCAACTATCAATTTTGATCAGAAAACTAAGCAAAATAGGTAGGATCTTGAAACCATGGAAATGGAAACACTTGTCCATCTATGGGATAATATCCCTAATTAATTATCTAGTGATATCACAGTTTACATATCTATTCATGGCTCTACCGACTCCAGGATAATCTTTTTGTGAGCAAAAACATGTGAGCCAACAAAAATGTTTCATTTTATTTGGAATGGAAAACCAGATAAAGTTAAACGGACATATTTATATAATGAATATGACTTTGGAGGGCTAAAACTATTAAATATCAAGGCATTAAACCTCTTTCTTAAAGCTTCTATTATACTGAAACTGTATCTAAATCCAAACTGGTTTTCCAGTAGGCACAAAAGGGGGCTCTTTGCTTAGATACAGATTAAAACCATCAATTTATGGTGGATTAACAATGGAACCCGGTTTAAAGTATCCATACAGAGTTGGCTACAATTCCAATTTTATCCTCCAGTACAGGCAGAACATATATTACAGCAAATAATATGGCTAAACTCCAATGTACTGACAGCAGATAAATCCATTTTTTTGAAGAGAATGTATAAGGATGGCATCATGTTTATGAATGACATAGTAAGCAATGACACTAAAATTGTTACACAAGCAATTAATCAATGGAGAATTATAACTAACTCATTGCAGCTCTGCCATAAAGATGGAAGTGGCAATTACTTAAAAGAGGAAGAAATAAATTGGTTTGTTTGCCACCAATTAAAAGTCATAAATGGCTTAAAATGACCAGTATCAATCTTAAAATGTATCAGTTTCACTGACGGTGAAGATGGTTGGCAACTATGCTGCATAAAATGCAAGATCATTGGGAACAGATTTTCAATGTCTCAATACCATGGAAATGGGTTATGAACTAATTGACCCATCAATCTGTTATTTTCGATTGAATCTATTATATATAAAAAAGCTCAGTGTATGGGACATTGAACACGCGGAAACAGACTCAATAGAGCTCCTCTTTTGGTACTGTTCATCAGTGGCTTGTTTTTGGAGTCAGACCTGCAAACTGTATATTTGGGGGATTTGAAGGACCACAGTCTGTAAATAGGAAATATAATTTTGTTCTTGGGTAAAATGTTTATTGTTGGAGCAATTTTGTCAGAAATGTTGCAGATTGGGAGGTTCAAGTCCCTAGAGAGACACCATAGTATAATGGATCGATGTATTGCAAGAGAAAAGCATGATGATCAACTGGGAAACATAGGTTGATCTGTGGCTGTCTGAAGTTTGGAATTAATGAGTAGGAATAAATACATACACACATGCACAGTATAAATGTTTGAGGTCCTCCAATCAGGGTGAGTGTGGGGATGTGATTATTTTATGTTTTGTTTTGTGTTTATTCCTGTTTTTGTTTCACACTGTGAGCGGTGTGTGTGCTGGTCCTGGTAGTTTGGGTGTGCTCACTTCCATGCCTGCATGGGCGTCCTCCCCGCCCTTGGAAAATCCCTTTGGGGTGGGGGCTAAGCCCTGCCGGCTTCACGGGCGGGTGGGGGCGAACATACCCACTGACCAGAGATCCCACTGATGGGAGTGGCCATTTGTATTGTTTTATATTGTATTGTTTTTTTAATGTATTTTTTAGAACAGGGAAGTGTACCAAACCTAAGCTGAATCATTAATGCGTTTAACAATCATTATTTTATTTTAAAAATACACCTGGCATCTATTAAGGTTCAACATTTTATTGCCCCCCTAAACTGGGTTTGTGCTCACCTTTGCCACCCCATAAAAAAAATTCTGGACACGCCACTGCTTGTTAGAACATGGATGTCACCACGAAACACTGAATGAATATTGAGATGAAGATTACCGTTGGTCTACATTGATAAAACCGTATGTCTTAGTTATGTTTTACTCTCTGTTTGCAGAGCTCAGGGCAGTAGACACATTGATATACCCCAGGGAAGGCTTAACATTTACTATAATTAAAGTCTTTCCAGCTATACACTGAGTATACAGAACATTAAGAACACCTGCTCTTTCCATGACACAGACTGACCAGGTGAAAGCTATGATCCCTTATTGATGCCACCTGTTAAATCCACTTAAAGCAGTGTATATGAAGGGGAGGAGGCAGGTTAAAGAAGGATGTTTAAGCCTTGATACAATTGAGACGTGGATTGTATATACAGTGCCTTGCGAAAGTATTCGGCCCCCTTGAACTTTGCGACCTTTTGCCACATTTCAGGCTTCAAACATAAAGATATAAAACTGTATATTTTTGTGAAGAATCAACAACAAGTGGGACACAATCATGAAGTGGAACGACATTTATTGGATATTTCAAATTTTTTTAACAAATCAAAAACTGAAAAATTGGGCGTGCCATTCCATTTGCTCTGTTCCAGCCATTATTATGAGCCATTCTCCCCTCAGCAGCCTCCACAGATATAGGCCTATTGCAGCTCTGATTGCTTATTCCGCACCGGTCTGCCTAGAGTATGGGCTGAGTCGTGCTTAATAATGCAATAGAGTCCTACTCCAATGAGTTCTGCCTACAACAAAATCTATTGTAGTTAATTTTGCATACTAAGTCTTGCATAGTTCCTTTGTTTGGTTATGTTGTGTTGAGAGTGGCTGTTATTGCATTGATTCGATCACAATTGTCACAGTAAAGGGAAACGTTGATGGTGTTAACTAACAGAGAAAATTCTAGAAAGTTCAATCTTGTGCTTCTCTACGTGGGCTGATACTGTATTTCTGCTGCTGCTGCAGTCTCGGGGCTACTGCGGGCCCGCGCAGGTGTGCAGCTTAGAGGGAACATTGCTTTTAGGTGTTCCTAATGTTTGCTCTACTCTGTAGCGTTAGCTAATTTTCCATAAATGTTGAATTACAGAGGTTGAGACAACGTACAGATTCTGAACAGATATATACAACGCTGTGTGAAGGACACATGGAGGAGAAAAGCATGACTTTTCACTGTAACATGAGATATATGCTGTTATATAAAACATATTATCCCGTGTGCTCTTTTGAAAAGCTGATGGAGCTCCCCCATCTTGAAGATCTTTGAAGGAAGATGGTCTCTCTTTCTCTCTCGCTCACACACTCTGTCTCAGGGTGTTTTTTTACAATGTTGACCTGCAAAGTGCTATTAGGGTTGCATCATTTAAAAGGTATTAGGGACAATTAAATATTGACCTTTAACCAACATCCTTTGGTTTTTAAATGCATTCAAATGGACACAGTAAAGAGTTAGAAATCATTTCCCCCACATTCCTGTTCTATTCAGTTGTCTACATCTAGAGTTTAGGTTACAAGCGGAGGCTTCAACTAGGGAATTTAACATACAAGATTATTTAAACCTGTACCATATCAGATATAGTTTAAATTGATTCAATTTTGAGTTTGCGTCCCAATATTATACTTTATGTAAATCACAGAAGACTGAAATATAACAAAACCGGATTTTCGGAATTTAAAAAAAGTTATGTTTATTAATGATTAAATTATGAATAATATGAATAACATTCGACTCATGAGGCCACTAAGTCATTTGACTGCAGGAAAGGGCTACCAGTATGATATAGATTACACAGAATGATGGGTAAGTAAACATGGATCACCATGATTTGGATAGAAACAATGGACTAGGTAAAGCATAAATATTCAGCTTCTTACCAATATATTTGTCGTTGCATAATAATGAGAAAATAGTTGTCGAATTCATAAATATTTTTGTGACCATTTTAGGACCCCTAGTAAATGAGTTTGGTTTTGGGACTGGCTGGCTCATAAATATACTCTACATGGTAATATTACATGTTGTATAGCACAACTGTGTGTGTATGTTGGTTCATCACAATCTAATTTATATCCTCTCTTCACTCTTATACCTTAAACATATTTATCTATAATTGGTTTTTAGGTATAATTACCCATAATATCCAGAGGAAACGATAGAGCTTATTATCTAATCACAGACTCATACACACTCAAATTAAACTTGACATACACACCCGCTCTTATATATAAAGTGACAGACCAGCTGTGCACTATATTAGTGTTCCCATTAACCGTTTATTGTTTTGACTCTAATAGCCGGCTATTATCTTTATCTGTGGGAAACTCTATAAACTCGTGGTGCAGGTGGTTTCTGAGGCCTGCAATGATCCACTGTAAATAAGGTTATAAAACATGAATGTTTTATTGACTAACACACAGTACAGGCCGCTGAACAGGCTGGTTGGAGAGAGGAATGAAGGGACATAACAGAAGAGAGAGAATCTAACTTTGGGATATTATGTGCTCACGAACTTGCAAACTTTATCACAGGGTTACTGTTCAAACATCCTCCTCTTCTAAAGTGGAAAGAGTTATGGTATACAGTCGATGAGGCACAGGCCAGACAAATAGGTCTACAGATGATATGCTTTTGGTGGGATTCTCACATTTCAGTGTAACAGTGTAACAGATATGGTTATGTTTCCACTGTTTCCACTGACACTGCAGAAATATGTATTTGATTTTTATGTATTCTAATTGTTTGGTTCAAGTCAGATGTCAATAATGTGTTATGCCGTTGGTCATGCTTGCAGATAGGGGGAGATCGCAAGTGCAAATTCTTCCCAGTCTGATATAGACATGCAAGCAGTAGATCACGTTTTGAAACATTGTATTCTATTACAATGTATACGAGTTCACTATGTACATGTCCTGATGTATGTGTGTGTGTATATATATATATATATATATATATATATATATATATATACGTGTGTGTGTCTGTGTGTATACATACACATATATGTGTATACATACATATATATACGTACATATACATACATACGTGTGTGTATATATTAGAGGTCGACCGATTATGATTTTTCAAGCCGATACCGATACGGATTACTGGAGGACCAAAAAAGCCGATACCGATTAATCGGCCAATTTTTTTACATTTTATTATTTGGAATAATGACACAACAATACTGATTGTTGATTATTGATTACTGATTGATTACTGATTACTGATTGATTGCTGATTGTTGATTACAACAATACTGAATTAAAACTTAATTTAACTTAACTTAACTGACTTGCCTAGTTAAATAAATCGGTCGACCTCTAGTATATAGATATGTATGTATGTATGTATGTATGTATGTATGTATGTATGTATGTATGTATGTATGTATGTATGTATGTGTATGTATATAGATATGTGTATATATGTGTATATATATGTGTGTGTACACATATATGTATTGTGGCGTACAGCAGGTCAGCCACCAGGGGGAGACTTGTCAAGGCCTGGTGGCAGACGTGCCGGCTCTCCGGCCAGGACTAATTGGGGCTGATTGTGGTTGGTGGGTAATCAAGCTCACCAGCTGTACAAATCCCATAAAGCTGCCAGAAGGGCAGCACACAAGGGGAGGGACTGGGGGAAGAAAGGTGACTTCCGTTGAAGACGGTGCCCGAGCTAAAAGGAGGGAGTTCAGGTTTTGTGCCCGACAAGATACAGCAATACAGCAAGACCCTGAGTCCAGAAGACGGTATCCCGGAGAGTATCCTTTTCTTTTGATTGATTATTTAAATAAACACCCTTGAAACCGAGCTAATCCTACTCTGTCCGTGTCTGATCTGTGTAAACGTCTTGACTAAACCACCTGGTCTGCCACAATATATACAGTAATTTTCATGATAGGTACACTTCAATTATGACGGACAAAATTAGAAAAAAAATCCAGAAAATCACATTGTAGGATTTTTAATGAATTTATTTGCAAATTATGGTGGAAAATAAGTATTTGGTCACCTACAAACAAGCAAGATTTCTGGCTCTCACAGACCTGTAACTTCTTATTTAAGAGGCTCCTCTGTCCTCCACTAGTTAGTTACCTGTATTAATGGCACCTGTTTGAACTTGTTATCAGTATAAAAGACACCTGTCCACAACCTCAAACAGTCACACTCCAAACCTCACTATGGCCAAGACCAACGAGCTGTCAAAGGACACCAGAAACAAAATTGTAGACCTGCAGCAGACTGGGAAGACTGAATCTGCAATAGGCAAGCAGCTTGGTTTGAAGAAATCAACTGTGGGAGCAATTATTAGGAAATGGAAGACATACAAGACCACTGATAATCTCCCTCGATCTGGGGCTCCATGCTAGATCTCACCCCGTGGGGTCAAAATGATGACAAGAATGGTGAGCAAAAATCCCAAAACCACATGGGGGGACCTAGTGAATGACCTGCAGAGAGCTGGCACCAAAGTAACAAAGCCTATCATCAGTAACACACTACGCCGCCAGGGACTCAAATCCTGCAGTGCCAGACGTGTCCCCATGCTTAAGCCAGTACATGTCCAGGCCGGTATGAACTTTGCGAGAGAGCATTTGGATAATCCAGAAGAAGATTGAGAGAATGTCATAACGTCAGATGAAACCAAAATAGAACTTTTTGGTAAAAACTCAACTCGTCGTGTTTGGAGGACAAAGAATGCTGAGTTGCATCCAAAGAACACCATACCTACTGTGACGCATGGGGGTGGAAACATCATGCTTTGGGGCTGTTTTTCTGCAAAGGGACCAGGACGACTGATCCGTGTAAAGGAAAGAATGAATGGGGCCATGTATCGTGAGATTTTGAGTGAAAACCTCCTTCCATCAGCAAGGGCAATGACAGAGGTCAAACATTTTCTGTCTTCACAAGGTTTTCACACACTGTTGCTGGTATTTCCATGCAGATCTCCACTAGAGCAGTGATGTTTTGTGTCAGGACCCAGTTATGAACCCAGGTCTCCGGAGTGAGAAACAGTCACTTAACCAACTGAGCCACGAATAGTCGGCAGAACCCAGAAGATGAGGCAGACACAGCAGTACTTGAGACGGTGTATTTAATGAAGTAAAAAGTGAAGTTCTTCAGGAAAACATGTAACTCCACAACCTCAAAAGGAATCCTACCAGAACAAAGGTAATCCTCCAAGACAAAAAAGGTAAATCCACAAGGTGGAAGGTAAAGCACAAAAAGCCTCAAAAGATACTCAAAAAACAAACAAACAAGAACAAAAAAACAGAATTCCACCGGGATCAACAAGAGTTCTCAGAGTACTAGGGCTGGGTGCTAACATACAAACACAGAGCAAAGAACAGAGGAAAACAAAGGGTTTAATTACAATCAGGGGAAACGAGGCACAGGTGCAAATAACAATGGGGATCAAGGGAAAACAAAAGGTAAAAAGGCACAATGGGGGCATCTAGTGACCAAAAACCGGAACAACCCTGGCCAAATCCTGACAGTTTTGGGGCTGTTGCTGGGCAACACGGACTTTCAACTCGCTCCAAAGATTTTCTATGGGGTTGAGATCTGGAGACTGGCTAGGCCACTCCAGGACCTTGTAATGCTTCTTACGAAGCCACTCCTTCGTTACCCGGGTGGTGTGTTTGGGATCATTGTCATACTGAAAGACCCAGCCACGTTTCATCTTCAATGCCCTTGCTGATGGAAAGAGATTTTCACTCAAAAACTCACGATACATGGCTGTATATGTACAGTTGAATTCAGTTGAAGTCGGAAATGTACATACACCTTAGCCAAATACATTTAATCTCAGTTTCACAATTCCTGACATTTAATCCTAGTAAAAATTCCCTGTTTTAGGTAAGTCAGGATCACCACTTTATTTTAAGAATGTGAAATATCAGAATAATAGTAGAGAGGATGATTTATTTCAGTGTTTATTTCTTTAATCACATTCCAAGTGGGTCAGAAGTTTACATACACTCAATTGGTATTTGGTAGCATTGCCTTTACCTTGTTTAACTTGGGTCAAACATTTTGGGTAGTCTTCCACAAGCTTCCCACAATAAGTTGGGTGAATTTAGGCCTCCTTGCTCATACATGCTTTTTCAGTTCTGCCCACAAATGTTCTATAGGATTGAGGTCAGGGCTTTGTGATGGCCACTCCAATACCTTGAATTTGTTGTCGTTAAGCCATTTTGCCACAACTTTGGAAGTATGCTTGGGGTAATTGTCCATTTGGAAGACCCATTTGCGACCAAGCTTTAACTTCCTGACCGATGTCTTGAGATGTTTTTTCAATTGTCCTCCCTATTTTGTGAAGTGCACCAGTCCCTCCTGCAGCAAAGCACCCCCACAACATGATGCTGCCACCACCATGCTTCACGGGTGGGATGGTGTTTTTCGGCTTGCAAGCCTCCCCCTTTTTCCTACAAACATAACGATGGTCATTATGGCCAAACAGTTCTATTTTTTTTTCATCATACCAGATCACATTTCTCCAAAAGGAACGTTCTTTGTCCCCATGTGCAGTTACAAACCGTAGTCTGGCTTTTTTTATGGCGGTTTTGGAGCAGTGGCTTCTTCCTGGCTGAGCAGCCTTTCAGGTTATGTTGATATAAGACTCGTTTCACTGTGGATATAGATCTTTTTGTAGCTGTTTCCTCCAGCATCTTCACAGGGTCCTTTGCTGTTGTTCTGGGATTGATTCGCACCAAAGTACTTTCATCTCTAAGAGACAGATCGCGTCTTCTTCCTGAGCGGTATGACAGCTGCGCGATCCCATGGTGTGTATACTTGCGTACTATTGTTTGTACAGATGAACGTGGTACCTTCAAGCGTTTGGAAATTGCTTCCAAGGATTAACCAGACTTGTGGAGGTCTACATTTTTTTTTTTAGGTCTTGGCTGATTTCTTTTGATTTTCATATGATGTCAAGCAAAGAGGCACTGAATTTGAAGGTAGGCCTTGACATACATCCACAGGTACACCTCCAATTTACTCAAATGATGTCAATTAGCCTATCAGAAGCTTCTAAAACCATGACATTTTCTGGAATTTTCCAAGCTGTTTAAAGGCACAGTCAACTTAGTGTATGTAAACTTCTGACCCTCTGGAATTGTGATACAGTGAATTATATGGGGCAGCAGGTAGCCTAGTGGTTGGAGCGTTGGACTAGTAACCGGAAGGTTGCAAGATTGAATCCCCGAGCTGACTAGGTAAAAATCTGTCGTTCTGCCCTTGAACAAGGCAGTTATACCACTGTTTCTAGGCCGTCATTGAAAATAAGAATTTGTTCTTAACTGACTTGTCTCGTCAAATAAAGGTAAAATAAAAAAGAAGCAAAATAATACGTCTGTAAAAAATACTTGTGTCATGCACAAAGTAGATGTCCTAACTGATGTGCCAAAACTATAGTTTGTTAACAAAAAATTTGTAATTAATTTATGTTTTTTGCAGAGGAGGCCTTAAGTTTCGTAATTTGACAACTTAGATGTTTGGTAAAGTAATTAGCATGAAAACTAGTCGTCTGTTGTTGAATGACAACAAACACTAGAGGTGAAAAATCCCTACTGTTGGCCAATCACAGACGAAAGGGCGTAGACTTCGGTTATCTAATTAAAACAAGCCTCAAGAAAAAAATGTGTGCGCTCAGAAAATGTCATAAAATATGTGCGAACTGTTTCAACTGGGAAGCATACGGTAAGCTTTATGAGCTTCAATGGTAAATAGGCTGTCATCAATGCAGTGCTATCCAAATCAAATCAAGTCAAATCCAATTTATTTGTCACATACACATGGTTAGCAGATGTTAATGCGAGTGTAGCAAAATGCTTGTGCTTCTAGTTCCGACAATGCAGTAATAACCAACGAGTAATCTAACCTAACAATTCCAAAACTACTACCTTATACACACAAGTGTAAATGGATAAAGAATATGTACATAAAGAGATATGAATGAGTGATGGTACAGAACGGCATAGGCAAGATGCAGTAGATGGTATCGAGTACAGTATATACATATGAGATGAGTAATGTAGGGTATGTAACAAAGTGGCATAGTTTAAAGTAGCTAGTGATACATGTATTACATAAAGATGCAGTAGATGATATAGAATACAGTATATACATATACATATGAGATGAGTAATGTAGGGTATGTAAACATTATATTAAGTTGCATTGTTTAAAGTGGCTAGTGAGATATTTTACATCAATTTCCATCAATTCCCATTATTAAAGTGGTTGGAGTTGAGTCAGTGTGTTGGCAGCAGCCACTCAATGTTAGTGGTGGCTGTTTAACAGTCTGATGGCCTTGAGATAGAAGCTGTTTTTCAGTCTCTCGGTCCCTGCTTTGATGCACCTGTACTGACCTCGCCTTCTGGATGATAGCGGGATGAACAGGCAGTGGTTCGAGTGGTTGTTGTCCTTGATGATCTTTATGGCCTTCCTGTGACATCGGGTGGTGTAGATGTCCTGGAGGGCAGGTAGTTTGCCCCCGGTGATGTGGTGTGCAGACCTCACTACCCTCTGGAGAGCCTTACGGTTGTGGGCGGAGCAGTTGCCGTACCAGGCGGTGATACAGCCCGACAGGATGCTCTAGATTGTGCATCTGTAGAAGTTTGTGAGTGCTTTTGGTGACAAGCCTAATTTCTACAGCCTCCTGAGGCTAATACTACTTCTTCACGATGCTGTCTGTGTGGGTGGACCAATTCAGTTTGTCCGTGATGTGTACGCCGAGGAACTTAAAACTTACTACCCTCTCCACTACTGTCCCATCGATGTGGATAGGAGGGTGCTTCCTCTGCTGTTTCCTGAAGTCCACAATAATCTCCTTTGTTTAGTTGACATTGAGTATTTTCCTGACACCACATTCCGAGGGCCCTCACCTCCTCCCTGTAGGCCGTCTCGTCGTTGTTGTTAACCAAGCCTACCACTGTTGTGTCGTCCGCAAACTTGATGATTGAGTTGGAGGCGTGCATGGCCACGCAGTCGTGGGTGAACAGGGAGTACAGGAGAGGTTCTCAGAACGCACCCTTGTGGGGCCCCAGTGTTGAGGATCAGCGGGGTGGAGATGTTGTTACCTACCCTCACCACCTGGGGGCGGCCCATCAGGAAGTCCAGTACCCAGTTGCACAGGGCGGGGTCGAGATCCAGGGTCTCAAGCTTGATGACGAGTTTGGAGGGTACTATGGTGTTAAATGCTGAGCTGTAGTCGATGAACATCATTCTCACATACAGTGGGGAGAACAAGTATTTGACACACTGCCGATTTTGCAAATTAATTACTTACTTACGAATCATACAATGTGATTTTCTGGATTTTTGTTTTAGATTCCGTCTCTCACAGTTGAAGTGTACCTATGATAAAAAAAAACTGCAAAATTGGCAGTGTATCAAATATTTGTTCTCCCCACTGTAGGTATTCCTCTTGTCCAAATGGGTTAGGGCAGTGTGCAGTGTGGTTGAGATTGCGTCGTCTGTGGACCTATTTGGGCGGTAAGCAAATTGGAGTGGGTCTAGGGTGTCAGGTAGGGTGGAGGTGAAATGGTCCTTGACTGGTCTCTCAAAGCACTTCATAATGACGGAAGTGAGTGCTACGGGGCGGTAGTCGTTTAGCTCAGTTACCTTAGCTTTCTTGGGAACAGGAACAATGGTGGCCCTCTTGAAGCATGTGGGAACAGCAGACTGTGATAAGGATTGATTGAATATGTCCGTAAACACACCAGCCAGCTGGTCTGCGCATGCTCTGAGGACGCGGCTGGGGATGCCGTCTGGGCCTGCAGCCTTGAGAGGGTTAACACATTTAAATGTTTTACTCACATCGGCAACCAAAAATAAATGTGGGCCTGGTCATCGTTTACAAATCATGGTTGTCAAGGGTGGGGCCAGACAGAGCACATTACGGACATCCATATTAATGTTCCATTAGGGAGTTTTTCAAAGATGCAAATAGTGTCACAGGCTAGGGAGCAATTTTATGCAAAAAAAAATTTCTCCAAATACTTCAGCTGTGTTTGATTTGAGCATTTCCAAATGGAACTAATGGAATCGACCGAGAAGAGCCCCAAACCCACCCATCTGGCACTCAATCAGGCTTTCGATCTGGACTGGCACGCTTAATCAAACTCTCAAATGTAATACTATTTAAACCCAGGTATTTTGAGCTGCAGAGAAAGGGGAGCGGAACGCACAGAGGGATGGCATGTGGGGAAGGGCTGGTGGGCTGGTGGGAAGACAAACCCCAGCGCACAGATTAAACTGTCGAGGGATGACTCAGCCAGGGTTTATGTAAGAGACAATGCCATTTTATATTGGCACTTCCAGCTCCTAACTGACCTCTACGCTCATTCGTTTTAACCTTGACCTGGCCACAGATGGGCTAGACATCATTGTATAATGACATCATTATACAGACACATTTGTGTTGGTCCATTATCAGCAGGAGGACTGGTAAGGCAACTGCAGCATACTTCAGTAATACAGAGCTATTCAGTATGAAGATGTGCTGAAGTTGCTGTCTTTCTGTGCATTCAAGTTTCTCCATGGCACTAACATTTATATTAAGGAAATGAACCATGAAGCGAGCAGCAAATGTACTGAACGTTTAAGGAAAAACAGCAACTTGACAGTTCTCACGTTCTGAAAAAAGTCAACTTCATTTCAGATTAGCATCAGCCCTGTGCATCTCATTCAAATCCACTGTTCTCTCATCTGTGCAAATACATTGTACAGCGTTATTGCAAATGCACATGACATGCACAGAACCTCTGATGTTTTTACTAAAGCAGAGAGCGATCTACATTTGTAAAACTCAATCCGATTGTTTTGTTGACATTGAAAATCTCCCTTTGAAGTAAACAAACCCAATTTGTTTGAAAATGACAGAATTGTACTCTTATTCTTAGAGACACTTGGCCTAAAAGCTAAAAGCAGACTGTTTTCCTTTTTTAGTGTGTTGCTTTTTATGTTGTTGCTGGAAGCCATTCTAAATTAGCAGCTCCAGCCCAGTTAAATATTTCACCATGTTTCCCATCTCAGACATAGAATGCTTGAGTGGTGCTCCTGCTCCTGAAGGTGAATAACAGCCACTGCAACCATGATGCGGATCCAGGTCCTTCCATTATGCATGTGTGCAGAAAATAGTTCCACTTTACTGTGCTTCGCCAGCCTAGTGGAAGTAACAGAAGTCTCCATTAACTCAGCCACACTGTTTGACTAGGGCAGGGGTTTCCAATCTTTTCTAGCAGGAAAGCTACTTTTTAAAAATGAAACATGTCAGGAGCTATTGATTTATTTTATAGCTTTCAAATAGGCACATTCTTCTCTTCTCTATCCTGCAGCTATTCCCAAGGTCCTTAATGTACAAGGTATGTGTTTTCTGTTAATTAATACCTTGAAAATATGTCATAAAACAACTCTAAGGGGCCCTAATATATTCACATTTACATAAGTATTCAGATCCTATACTTGATACTTTGTTGAAGCACCTTTGTCAACGATTACAGCCTCGAGTCTTCTATGACACTATAAGCTTGGAACACTTGTATTTGGGGAGTTTCTCCCATTCTTCTCTGCAAATCCTCTCAAGCTCTGTCAGGTTGGATGGGAAGTGTCGCTGCACAGCTATTTTCAGGTCTCTGCAGAGATGTTTGATCAGGTTCTTGTCCGGGCTCTGGCTGGGCCACTCAAGGACATTCAGCGACTTGTCCCGAAGCCACTCCTGCATTGTCTTGGCTGTGTGCTTATGGTTGTTGTCCTGTTAGAATGTGAACCTTCACCTCAGTCTGAGGTCCTGAGAGGTCTGGAGCAGGTTTTCATCAAGGATCTCTCTGTACTTTGCTCCGTTCATCTTTCTCTCGATCCTGACTAGTCTTCCAATCATTGCCGCTGAAAAACATCCCCACAGCATGATTCTGCCACCACCAGATTTCCCCATAGGGATGGTATTGGCCAGGTAATGAGCACTGCCTGGTTTCCTCCAGATGTGACGTTTGGCAATCAGGCCAAGGAGTTCAATCTTGGTTTCATCAGACCAGAGAATCTTTTTTCTCATGGTCTGAGAGTGCTTTAAGTGCCTTTTGGCAAACTCCAAGCGGGCTGTCACGTGCCTTTTTACTGAGGAATGGCTTCCGTCTGGCCACTCTACCATAAAGGCCTGATTGGTGGAGTGCTGCAGAGATTGTTGTCCTTCTGGAAGGTTCTCCCATCTCCACAGAGGAACTCTAGAGCTCTGTCCGAGTGACCATCGGGTCTTGGTCACCTCTCTGACAAAGGCCCTTCTCCGGTGATTGCTCAGTTTGGCTGGTCGGCCAGCTCTAGGTAGTGTCTTGGTGGTTTCAAACTAATTCCATTTAAGAATGATGGAGGCCAATGTGTTATTTTTTACATTTGTTTTTACTTAACCTTTATTTAACTAGGCAAGTCAGTTCGGAACAAATTATATTTACAATGACAGCCTACCAAAAGGCAGAAGGCCTCCTGCGACCTGCGATTAGAAATAAAAAGTAAATACAATATAAATATAGGACAAAGCACACATCACAACAAGAGAGACAACACTACATAAAGAGAGACCTAAGACAACAACATAGCAAAGCTACCATGACAACACAACATGGTAGTAATATAACAACAACATGGTAGTAACACAACATGGTAGCAGCACAAAACATGGTACAAACATTATTGGGCACAGAAAACAGCACAAATCGCAAGAAGGTAGAGACAACAATACATCACATGAAGCAACCACAAATGTCAGTAAGAGTGTCCATGATTGAGTCTTTGAATTAAGAGATTGAGATAAAACTGTCCAGTTTGAGTGTTTGTTGCAGCTCATTCCAGTCGCTAGCTGCAGCGAACTGAAAAGACGAGCGACCCAGGGATGCGTGTGCCTTGGGGACCTTTAACCAAATGTGACTGGCAGAACGGGTGTTGTATGTGGAGGATGAGGGCTGCAGTATATATCTCAGATCGGGGGGAGTGAGGCCTAAGAGAGTTTTATAAATAAGCATCAACCAGTGGGTCTTGCGACGGGTATTCAGAGATGACCAGTTTACAGAAGAATATAGAGTGCAGTGATGTGACCTATAAGGAGCATTGGTGGCAAATCTGATGGCCAAATGGTAAAGAACATCTAGCCGCTCGAGAGCACCCTTACCTGCCAATCTATAAATTATGTCTCCGTAATCTAGCATGGGTAGGATGGTCATCCGAATCAGGGTTAGTTTGGCAGCTGGGGTGAAAGAGGAGCAATTACGATAGAGGAAACCATGTCTAGATTTAACTTTAGCCTACAGCTTTGATATGTGCTGAGTGAAGGACAGTGCACCGTCTAGCCATACTCTCAAGTACTTGTATGAGGTGACTACCTCAAGTTCTAAACCCTCAGAGGTAATAACACCGGTGGGAGGAGGGTCATTATTCTTACCAAACCACATGACCTTTGTTTTGGAGGTGTTCAGATCAAGGTTAATGGTAGAGAAAGCTTGTTGGACACTAAGAAAGCTTTGTTGTAGAGAATTTAACACCAGATCCGGGGAGGGGCTTGCTGAGTATAAGACTATCAGCTGCATATAAATGGATGAGAGAGCTTCCTATTGCCTGAGCTATGTTGTTGATGTAAATTGGAAAGAGCGTCGAGCCTTGGTGACAGGCACTTCTAAAGCCATGACATAATTTTCTGGAATTTTCCAAGCTGTTTAAAGTTACTTAACTTAGTGTATGTAAACTTCTGACCCACTGGAATTGTAATACAGTGAATTGTAAGTGAAATAATCTGTCTGTAAACAATTGTTGGAAAAATTACTTGTGTCATGCACAAAGTAGATGTCTTAACCAACTTGCCAAACCTATAGTTTGTTAACAAGAAATGTGTGGAGTGGTTAAAAAACAAGTTTTAATGATTCCAACCTAAGTGTATGTAAACTTCCGACTTCAACTGTATATACAGTGGGGAAAACAAGTATTTGATAACCTGCAAAATCGGCAGTGTTTCCTACTTACAATATCATAGGTACACTTCAACTGTGAGAGACGGAATCTAAAACAAAAATCCAGAAAATCACATTGTATGATTTTTAAGTAATTAATTTGCATTTTATTGCATGACATAAGTATTTGATACATCAGAAAAGCAGAACTTAATATTTGGGACAGAAACCTTTGTTTGCAATTACAGAGATCATACGTTTCCTGTAGTTCTTGACCAGGTTTGGCCCACTCCTCCATACAGACCTTCTCCAGATCCTTCAGGTTTCGGGGCTGTCGCTGGACAATATGGACTTTCAGCTCCCTCCAAAGATTTTCTATTGGGTTCAGGTCTGGAGACTGGCTAGGCCACTCCAGGACCTTGAGATGCTTCTTACGGAGCCACTCCTTAGTTGCCCTGGCTGTGTGTTTCGGGCCGTTGTCATGCTGGAAGAACCAGCCACGACCCATCTTCAATGCTCTTACTGAGGGAAGGAGGTTGTTGGCCAAGATCTTGCGATACATGGCCCCATCCATCCTCCCCTCAATACGGTGCAGTTGTCCTGTCCCCTTTGCAGAAAAGCATCCCCAAAGAATGATGTCTTCCACCTCTATGCTTCACGGTTGGGATGGTGTTCTTGGGGTTGTACTCATCCTTCTTCTTCCCTCAAACACGGCGAGTGGAGTTTAGACCAAAAATCAGGCCACATTACCTTCTCCCATTCCTCCTCTGGATCATCCAGATGGTCATTGGCAAACTTCAGACGGGCCTGGACATGCCCTGGCTTGAGCAGGGGGACCTTGCGTGCGCTGCGGGATTTTAATCCATGACGGTGTAGTGTGTTACTAATGGTTTTCTTTGAGACTGTGGTCCCAGCTCTCCTCAGGTCATTGACCAGTTCTGGGCTGATCCCTCACCTTCCTCATGATCATTGATGCCCCACGAGGTGAGATCTTGCATGGAGCCCCAGACCGAGGGTGATTGACCAACATCTTGAACTTCTTCCATTTTCTAATAATTGCGCCAACAGTTGTTGCCTTCTCACCAAGCTGCTTGCCTATTGTCATGTAGCCCATCCTAGCCTTGTGCAGGTCTACAATTTTATCGCTGATGTCCTTACACAGCTCTCTGGTCTTGGCCATTGTGGAGAGGTTGGAGTCTGTTTGATTGAGTGTGTGGACAGGTGTCTTTTATACAGGTAACTAGTTCAAACAGGTGCAGTTAATACAGGTAATGAGTGGAGGACAGGAGGGCTTCTTAAAGAGAAACTAACAGGTCTGTGAGAGCCGGAATTCTTACTGGTTGGTAGGTGGTCCAATACTTATGTCATGCACCAAAATGCAAATTAATTACTTAAAAATCATACAATGTGATTTTCTGGATGTTTGTTTTAGATTCCGTCTCTCACAGTTGAAGTGTACCTATGATAAAAATTACAGACCTCTACATGCTTTGTAAGTAGGAAAACCTGCAAAATCGGCAGTGTATCAAATACTTGTTCTCCCCACTGTATATAGTACCGATTCAAAGTTTGGACTCACCTACTCATTCCAGGGGCGTTCTTTATTTTTACAATGTTCTACATTGTAGAATAATAGTGAAGACATCAAAACTATGAAATGACACTTCTGGAATCATGTAGTCACCAAAGAAGTGTTCAACAAATCAAAATATATTTTATATTTGAGATTCTTCAAATAGCCACCCCTTGGCTTTATGACAGCTTTGCACACTCTTGGCATTCTCTCAAAGAGCTTCATGAGATAGTCACCTGGAATGCGTTTCAATTAACAGATGTGCCTTGTAAAAAGTTATTTTGTGGAATTTCTTTTCTTCTTAATGTGTTTGAGCCAAACAGTTGTGTTGTGACAAGGTCGGAGTGAAGATCGACTTGGTCTTTAACCAAATAGGGCTATATCATGGAAAGAACAGCTCAAATAAGCAGAGAGAAATGACAGTATATAATTTCTTTAAGACATGAAGGTTAGTCAACCCTGAACATTTCAAGAACTTTGAAAGTATCTTCAAATGCAGTAGCAAAAATCATCAAGGTCTATGATGAAACTGGCGCTCATAAGGACCGCCAGAGAAAAGGAAGACCCAGAGTTACCTCTGCTGCAGAGGATAAGTTCATTAGAGTTAACTGCACCTTAGACTGCAGCCCAAATAAATGCTTCACATAGTTCAAGTAACAGACACATCTCAACATCAACTGTTCAGAGGAGACTGTGTGAATCAGGCCTTCATGGTCTAATTACTGCAAAGAATCCACTACTAAAGGACACCAAGAAGCACCAAGAAACACAAGCAATGGACATTAGGCTGGTGGAAATCTCTCCTTTGGTTTGATGAGTCCAAATTTGAGATTTTTGGTTCCAACTGCTGTGTCTTTGTGAGACGTGGAGTAGTTGAACGGATGATCTCTGCATGTGTGGTTGCCACCGTGAAGCATGGAGGAGGTGTGATGGTGTGGGCGTGCTTTGCTGGCAACACTGTCAGTGATTTATTTAGAATTCAAGGCACAGTTAACCAGCATGGTTACCACATCATTCTGCAGCAATACACCATCCCATCTGGTTTGCACTTAGTGGGACTATAATTCATTTTTCAACAGTACAATGACCCAACACACCTCCAGACAGTGTAAGGGCTTTTTAACCAAAGGGCTATTTAACAAAGAATAGTGTGATGGAGTGCTGCATCAGATGACCTGGCCTCCACAATCACCCTATCTCAAGCCAATCGAGATGGTTTGGGATGAGTTGGACCGCAGAGTGAAGGAAAAGCAGCCAACAAGTGCTCAGAATATGTGGGAACTTCTTCAAGACTGTTGGAAAAGCATTCACTATTTAGACTTTGGGACCACATGTATGCATTCACCTGTTGTCTTTTCTTTGTGGATTTTGTCATACACAGTCAGTGCATTTTTTTGGTTGAAGAACGGCAACTACAGAGACACGTACTTGTTTGAGCAACTCAAATCTAAATTCAATGTAGAATCAGTTTAACAGGTGACAAACAGATTATTTTACTATTGTAACATTCAGTGGGGAGAATTCTACCGCTTCAGGAGCCCAGGCTTTTGCCATAGATGGTACATTTCTCGTCTCTGGACCACACCAGTTTTAGATTTCATTTTGCTAAGGCACTTCTCTCTCTACATCGGTCAGCTACATTGGTGACCATGGTGGGATCATTTTGATATGCCTATGGGGCCTGGGCACACAAATGCTCCTAGAGAGAAAGGGGGAATACTGACAGTTCTACAGTGTCCATCAGAGGCCCAGGCTTTTGGCATAGATGGTAAAGCTCTCATTTCTGGACTGCAACATTGTAAGATTGTGCCCTCCACAGCACTTGATGTACATTGATTGTTAGGTTACATTATATTTAGATACTTCAAATACTGCCTGAGACACCTTTGCTATTTGTCTCCGTACTCAATAATTGTGAAACACTATTTGTGTGGTGTTCTTTGTTCAAATGTATATGCATGAAATTTACATTACATGTCTCACACTGTCATAGTTAGTAGATTAGATAGTTAGTAGATTAATGAATGGATTGGTAAGATTTTGGTACTGTCAACTTTTAGAAGGTTAGTAGGAAAGATAATCATTTAAACCACCTTAATATACTCACATTCACTGAACATTTAGCATTTTAAACTCAAACATTCATTTCCCAAGCTTTTCTATAATCCTACAGCCTCTCTATCATTCTCCATACCTTATATTCCAATGCATCCAACATTATGCACGCCTATCATGATATTAGGAAGCTGCTATTTGAAAACTCATCTGGTTTTGAAATCCAACTTTGTTTATCTTATTGCAGAGCACATTATACAACAAAATATTTTATTGCAATGTATGCTATATGTATTGGCTAATATGTATATGCAGCTGTCGTTTTTAAACCTCCATTCTAGCATACATGACACACTCAAACACACACACCTTCGATCAACATGCTTTTGTTTCGGTTTCAGTGCAACGTTTCTGATTAAATGTTTCTTTAAGCCTGCAGCTAGTTACTTGAAATGAGGCATATAATCATGCATAAGCATGTTTACCAAAGGTAATTCACTGACAGAGATAGCTAATGAAACACAAACTGACATTTTCAGTAGCTGGCTAGGCTACTCAAACTGTAACATTGGCTAGCTTTCAATAAATTGGCTAAATGGTCAACAGTGTTCCCTCTTCATACGATCAAAACAATTCATATTGCATGCTGCATATTTAAACTGCACTTGAAAACAGATATGTATCTTATTTCAGTCTTTGTGAGCTAGCTACAGTGTCTTCAGAAAGTATTCACAACCCTTGACCTTTTTAACATTTTGTTGTGTTACAGCCTGAATTTAAAATGGATTAAATTGAGATTGGGTGTAACTGGCCTACACACAATACTCCGTAATGTCAATTGGAATTCTGTTTTGAGACATTTTTACAAATTAATAAAAATGTAAAGCTGAAATATCTTGAGTCAATAAATATTCAACCCCTTTTTTATAGTAAGCCTAAATAAGTTCAGGAGTAAACATTTTCTTAAGTCACAATACGTTGCATTGACTCACTCTGTGTGCAATAGTAGTGGTTACAATGGTTGTTGATGCCTCATCTCTGTACCCCACACATACAATTATCTGTAAGGTCCCTCAGTTGAGCACTGAATTTCAAACACAGATTCAAAGAAGGGCCCCTATTGGTAGATGGGTAAAAACAAAAGCAGACATTAAATATCCCATTGAGCATGGTAAAGTTATTAATTACACTTTGGATGATTTATCAATGCACCCAGTCACTACCAAGATACAGGCATCCTTCCTAACTCAGTTGCTGGAGAAGAAGGAAACCACTCACTATGGGTATGCGTGTCATCGGCAAGGACTAGGGAGTGTTTTGGGGGGAGGTAAAAAAAAATGGTGTAGAGCTAAGCACAGGCAAAATCCTAGAGGAAACATGGTTCAGTCAGCTTTCCAACAGACACTGGGAGACAAATCCACCTTTCAGCAGGACAATAAACTAAAACACAAGGCTAGATATACACTGGAGTTGCTTGAACATCTATGGCAAGACTTGAAAATGGCTGTCTAGCAATGATCAACAACCAACTTGACAGAGCTTGAAGAATAAAAATAAAAATAAAAATATTGTACAATCCAGGTGTCTCCAAGCTTTTAGAGACATACTTCAAAAAGACTCATGGCTGTAATTACTGCCAAAGATGATTCTAACATGTATTGACAAAAAATGTTTTTTTTTATGTTGTCCTTTTGGGTTATTGTGTGTAGATGGGTGAGACATTTTGTTTTAAAATCAAATTTGAAGTAAGGCTGTAATACAACAAAATGTAAAATATGTCAAGCAGTGGAGGCTCCCCAGATGAGGAAGGGGAGGACCATCCTCAGTGAATTGCATAAAAAAAGTTCAACATAAAAAAGTAAACATTTTTAGATAAAACTGTATTAAATATATTAATGTCACCAAATCATTTATTAAAACACACTGTTTTGCAAATTATATTTACAATGACAGCCTACCAAAAGGCAGAAGGCCTCCTGCGGGGACGGGGGCCTGCGATTAGAAATAAAAAGTAAATACAATATAAATATAGGACAAAACACACATCACAACAAGAGAGACAACACTACATAAGAGACCTAAGACAACAACATAGCGAAGCTACCCTACAACACAACATGGTAGTAACATAACAATGACATGGTAGTAACACAACATGGTAGCAGCACAAAACATGGTACAAACATTATTGGGCACAGAAAACAGCACAAAGCGCAAGAAGGTAGAGACAACAATACATCACATAAAGCAACCACAAATGTCAGTAAGAGTGTCCATGATTGAGTCTTTGAATTAAGAGATTGAGATAAAACTGTCCAGTTTGAGTGTTTGTTGCAGCTCATTCCAGTCGCTAGCTGCAGCGAACTGAAAAGACGAGCGACCCAGGGATGCGTGTGCCTTGGGGACCTTTAACCAAATGTGACTGGCAGAACGGGTGTTGTATGTGGAGGATGAGGGCTGCTGTAGATATCTCAGATCGGGGGGAGTGAGGCCTAAGAGAGTTTTATAAATAAGCATCAACCAGTGGGTCTTGCGACGGGTATTCAGAGATGACCAGTTTACAGAAGAATATAGAGTGCAGTGATGTGACCTATAAGGAGCATTGGTGGCAAATCTGATGGCCAAATGGTAAAGAACATCTAGCCGCTCGAGAGCACCCTTACCTGCCAATCTATAAATTATGTCTCCGTAATCTAGCATGGGTAGGATGGTCATCCGAATCAGGGTTAGTTTGGCAGCTGGGGTGAAAGAGGAGCAATTACGATAGAGGAAACCATGTCTAGATTTAACTTTAGCCTACAGCTTTGATATGTGCTGAGAGAAGGACAGTGCACCGTCTAGCCATACTCTCAAGTACTTGTATGAGGTGACTACCTCAAGTTCTAAACCCTCAGAGGTAATAACACCGGTGGGAGGAGGGTCATTATTCTTACCAAACCACATGACCTTTGTTTTGGAGGAGTTCAGATCAAGGTTAATGGTAGAGAAAGCTTGTTGGACACTAAGAAAGCTTTGTTGTAGAGAATTTAACACCAGATCCGGGGAGGATCTGATAACCTGCAAAATCGGCAGTGTATCCTACTTACAATATCATAGGTACACTTCAACTGTGAGAGACAGAATCTAAAACAAAAATCCAGAAAATCACATTGTATGATTTTTAAGTAATTAATTTGCATTTTATTGCATGACATAAGTATTTGATACATCAGAAAAGCAGAACTTAATATTTGGTACAGAAACCTTTGTTTGCGTTATTCCAAGATGGCGTAGCAGTCGGACGTGTGTTTTGTCTTGTCCCGTCCTGTCTAGTGTAAATATAGTTTTCTTCGTTTTTTTTCTGTATATATTTCGTACATATTTTAATCTCACTTTCCAACTAGAGCTGAATATACTCTCCTGCAACCCGCATCACCCAATGTGGTACGGATCTGCTTTTTCTATACTTTACTTTAGAACCGGAACCACCATCAGAAGCTAGCCAGCTAACTAGCTTACTAGCTAGTACTCAGTTAGCCATTGCTAGCGGTCTTCAAAGCTAACTAGGACACCAGCGCGACATCAACCCAGAGCATATCAGACTGCTCTTTCTCTACCACATCTCCGGATTCCTACCGCATGCTCTGAACCTTTACACCGGACCATCGCAACTAGCTAGCTGCAATCCGAGTGGCTACTCCTGGCTAACGTCTCTGTCCCAAACCAGCACCAGTTAGCCTTGAGCTAAGCCCATCTCCCGACTAGCCGAAGAGGCCCAACAATACCTCTTTTGCCAATTGGCCTGGACCCTTTACTGCCGACACAGAGCCCCGCCAATCCATCACGACTGGTCCGCCGACATAATCGTCCGAGGTGGTTTCAACAGGCTTTTTCGTTGTGACATCGCCAAAGATCCATCTGCTGGCCAAGGCCCGCGAGCTTTCTGAAACGCTGTGTCTCCAGCTCACCTAGCGTACTAGAGCACCTGTAGCATACTCCTGGGCTACAATTACCCGGGCCCACGACCGGTCTGTCGATGTCACCGCATGAAGAGGAATAAACAGACTCACCCCATCGCGACGTCCCCCAAAGGTTAGCTCTCTAGCCCTCGCTATCTCCCTGCTTGCTAATTCGGCCTGCTAACGGCTAGCTTGTCTAGCCCGGGCCTACGAACTGTTAGCTTGTTAGCACAGGCCTGCTAACCATCTGAATCACCGCATCCCAAACACTCTGAACCCATTTACTTTCTATCTCTCTTTGATTTTTATTTTGTTTATACCTTCCGGAAACCTGCCTCACCCACTGTGATACGGAATCGCTATTACTTTTAATTTTTATTTTACTTTTATGACACACTCAAGAACCTCCAGACGCTAACCAGCTAACTAGCTACAAGCTATTTAGTCATTGTTAGTTTTTTTAAAACCTGGATAACACTCGCCAGCCCAGCTTCCCTGCCCATCCACCGCTGCCCCCTGGACACTGATCTCTTGGCTATATAGCTGACGCACGCTGGACTGTCCATTAATCACGGTACCCCATTCTGCTTGTTTGTTTATCTGTCGGCCCAGTTGCCTAGTCAACGCCATTTTACCTGCTGTTTGTTGTGCTCACTGATTAGCCTCGCCTACTGTTTTTAGCTAGCTTTCCCAATTCAACACCTGTGATTACTGTATGCCTCGCTGTATGTCTCTCTCAAATGTCAATATGCCTTGTATACTGTTGTTCAGGTTAGTTATCATTGTTTTAGTTCACAATGGAGCCCCTAGATCCACTCTGCATACCCCTGTTACCTCCTTTGTCCCACCCCCCACACATGCGGTGACCTCACCCATTACAACCAGCATGTCCAGAGATACAACCTCTCTCATCATCACCCAGTGCCTGGGCTTACCTCCGCTGTACCCGCACCCCACCATACCCCTGTCGGCGCATTATGCCCTAAATATATTCTACCATGCCCAGAAACCTGCTCCTCTTATCCTCTGCCCCCAACGCTCTAGGCGACCAGTTTTGATAGCCTTTAGCCGCACCCTCATACTACTCCTTCTCTGTTCCGCGGGTGATGTGGAGGTAAACCCAGGCCCTGCATGTCCCCAGGTACCATGCTAGGTAAAGCTCCGCCTTATCTCAGTTCACTGGTCACGATGGCAACACCCATCCGTAGCACGCGCTCCAGCAGGTGTATCTCACTGATCATCCCTAAAGCCAACACCTCATTTGGCCGCCTTTCGTTCCAGTACTCTGCTGCCTGTGACTGGAACGAATTGCAAAAATCGCTGAAGTTGGAGACTTTTATCTCCCTCACCAACTTCAAACATCAGCTATCCGAGCAGCTAACCGATCGCTGCAGCTGTACATAGTCTATAGGTAAATAGCTCACCCTTTTTCACCTACCTCATTCCCATACTGTTTTTATACTGTTTTTATTTATTTACTTTTCTGCTCTTTTGCACACCAATATCTCTACCTGTACATGCCCATCTGATCATTTATCACTCCAGTGTTAAGCTGCAAAATTGTATTATTCGCCTACCTCCTCATGCCTTTTGCACACATTGTATATAGACTGCCCATTTTTTCTACTGTGTTATTGACTTGCTAATTGTTTACTCCATGTGTAACTCTGTTGTCTGTTCACACTGCTATGCTTTATCTTGGCCAGGTCGCAGTTGCAAATGAGAACTTGTTCTCAACTAGCCTACCTGGTTAAATAAAGGTGAAATAAAAAAATAAAATAAATAAAATACCCTCATTTGTTGACTTCTGTGATCGAAAAAGTCTTGGTTTTATGCATGTCAACATCAGAAGCCTCCTCCCTAAGTTTGTTTTACTCACTGCTTTAGCACACTCTGCTAACCCTGATGTCCTTGCCGTGTCTGAATCCTGGCTCAGGAAGGCCACCAAAAATTCAGAGATTTCCATACCCAACTATAACATCTTCCGTCAAGATAGAACTGCCAAAGGGGGCGGAGTTGCAGTCTACTGCAGAGATAGCCTGCAAAGTAATGTCATACTTTCCAGGTCCATACCCAAACAGTTTGAACTACTAATTTTGAAAATTACTCTCTCCAGAAACAAGTCTCTCACTGTTGCCGCCTGCTACCGACCCCCGTCAGCTCCCAGCTGTGCCCTGGACACCATTTGTGAATTGATCGCCCCCCATCTAGCTTCAGAGTTTGTTCTGTTAGGTGACCTAAACTGGGATATGCTTAACACCCCGGCAGTCCTACAATCTAAGCTAGATGCCCTCAATCTCACTCAAATCATCAAGGAACCCACCAGGTACAACCCTAACTCTGTAAACAAGGGCACCCTCATAGACGTCATCCTGACCAACTGGCCCTCCAAATATACCTCCGCTGTCTTCAACCAGGATCTCAGCGATCACTGCCTCATCGCCTGTATCCGCCACGGAGCCGCAGTCAAACGACCACCCTCATCACTGTCAAACGCTCCCTAAAACACTTCTGTGAGCAGGCCTTTCTAATCGACCTGGCCCGGGTATCCTGGAAGGACATTGACCTCATCCCGTCAGTTGAGGATGCATGGTCATTCTTTAAAAGTAACTTCCTCACCATTTTAGATAAGCATGCTCCGTTCAAAAATGCAGAACCAAGAACAGATACAGCCCTTGGTTCACTCCAGACCTGACTGCCCTCGACCAGCACAAAAACATCCTGTGGCGGACTGCAATAGCATCGAATAGCCCCCGTGATATGCAACTGTTCAGGGAAGTCAGGAACCAATACACGCAGTCAGTCAGGAAAGCTAAGGCCAGCTTCTTCAGGCAGAAGTTTGCATCCTGTAGCTCCAACTCCAAAAAGTTCTGGGACACTGTGAAGTCCATGGAGAACAAGAGCACCTCCTCCCAGCTGCCCACTGCACTGAGGCTAGGAAACACGGTCTCCACCGATAAATCCATGATTATCGAAAACTTCAATAAGCACTTCTCAACGGCTGGCCATGCCTTCCGCCTGGCTACTCCAACCTCGGCCAACAGCTCCGCCCCCCCCCCCGTAGTTCCTCACCCAAGCCTCTCCAGGTTCTCCTTTCCCAAATCCAGATAGCAGATGTTCTGAAAGAGCTGCAAAACCTGGACCCGTACAAATCAGCTGGGCTTTACAATCTGGACCCGCTATTTCTGAAACTATCTGCCGCCATTGTCGCAACCCCTATTACCAGCCTGTTCAACCTCTCTTTCATATCGTCTGAGATCCCCAAGGATTGAAAGCTGCCGCAGTCATCCCCCTCTTCAAAGGGGGAGACACCCTGGACCCAAACTGCTATAGACCTATATCCATCCTGCCCTGCCTATCTAAGGTCTTCGAAAGCCAAGTCAACAAACAGGTCACTGACCATCTCGAATCCCACCGTACCTTCTCCGCTGTGCAATCTGGTTTCCGAGCCGGTCACGGGTGCACCTCAGCCACACTCAAGGTACTAAACGATATCATAACCGCCATCGATAAAAGACAGTACTGTGCAGCCGTCTTCATCGACCTCGCCAAGGCTTTCGACTCTGTCAATCACCATATTCTTATCGGCAGACTCAACAGCCTCGGTTTTTCGGATGACTGCCTTGCCTGGTTCACCAATTACTTTGCAGACAGAGTTCAGTGTGTCAAATCGGAGGGCATGCTGTCCGGTCCTCTGGCAGTCTCTATGGGGGTGCCACAGGGTTCAATTCTCGGGCCGACTCTTTTCTCTGTATATATCAATGATGTTGCTCTTGCTGCGGGCGATTCCCTGATCCACCTCTACGCAGACGACACCATTCTATATACTTTCGGCCCGTCATTGGACACTGTGCTATCAAACCTCCAAACGAGCTTCAATGCCATACAGCACTCCTTCCGTGGCCTCCAACTGCTCTTAAACGCGAGTAAAACCAAATGCATGCTTTTCAACCGATCGCTGCCTGCACCCGCATGCCCGACTAGCATCACCACCCTGGATGGTTCCGACCTTGAATATGTGGACATCTATAAGTACCTACGTGTCTGGCTAGACTGCAAACTCTCCTTCCAGACTCACATCAAACATCTCCAATCAAAAATCAAATCAAGAGTCGGCTTTCTATTCCGCAACAAAGCCTCCTTCACTCACGCTGCCAAGCTTACCCTAGTAAAACTGACTATCCTACCGATCCTCGACTTCGGCGATGTCATCTACAAAATGGCTTCCAACACTCTACTCAGCAAACTGGATGCAGTCTATCACAGTGCCATCCGTTTTGTCACTAAAGCACCTTATACCACCCACCACTGCGACCTGTATGCTCTAGTCGGCTGGCCCTCACTACATATCCGTCGCCAGACCCACTGGCTCCAGGTCATCTACAAGTCCATGCTAGGTAAAGCTCCGCCATATCTCAGTTCACTGGTCACGATAGCAACACCCATCCGTAGCACGCGCTCCAGCAGGTGTATCTCACTGATCATCCCTAAAGCCAACACCTCATTTGGCCGCCTTTCGTTCCAGTACTCTGCTGCCTGTGACTGGAAAGAATTGCAAAAATCGCTGAAGTTGGAGACTTTTATCTCCCTCACCAACTTCAAACATCAGCTATCCGAGCAGCTAACCGATCGCTGCAGCTGTACATAGTCTATAGGTAAATAGCTCACCCATTTTCACCTACCTCATTCCCATACTGTTTTTATACTGTTTTTTATTTATTTACTTTCCTGCTCTTTTGCACACCAATATCTCTACCTGTACATGACCATCTGATCATTTATCACTCCAGTGTTAATCTGCAAAATTGTATTATTCGCCTACCTCATGCCTTTTGCACACATTGTATATAGACTGCCCATTTTTTCTACTGTGTTATTGACTTGCTAATTGTTTACTCCATGTGTAACTGTGTTGTCTGTTCACACTGCTATGCTTTATCTTGGCCAGGTCACAGTTGCAAATGAGAACTTGTTCTCAACTAGCCTACCTGGTTAAATAAAGGTGAAATAAAATAAAATTAAAATAAAAATTACAGAGATCATACGTTTCCTGTAGTTCTTGACCAGGTTTGGCCCACTCCTCCATACAGACCTTCTCCAGATCCTTCAGGTTTTGGGGCTGTCGCTGGACAATACGGACTTTCAGCTCCCTCCAAAGATGTTCTATTGGGTTCAGGTCTGGAGACTGGCTAGGCCACTCCAGGACCTTGAGATGCTTCTTACGGAGCCACTCCTTAGTTGCCCTGGCTGTGTGTTTCAGGCCGTTGTCATGCTGGAAGACCCAGCCACGACCCATCTTCAATGCTCTTACTGAGGGAAGGAGGTTGTTGGCCAAGATCTTGCGATACATGGCCCCATCCATCCTCCCCTCAATACGGTGCAGTTGTCCTGTCCCCTTTGCAGAAAAGCATCCCCAAAGAATGATGTCTTCCACCTCCATGCTTCACGGTTGGGATGGTGTTCTTGGGGTTGTACTCATCCTTCTTCTTCCTCCAAACACGGCGAGTGGATTTTAGACCAAAAAGCTCTATTTTTGTCTCATCAGGCCACATTACCTTCTCCCATTCCTCCTCTGGATCATCCAGATGGTCATTGGCAAACTTCAGACGGGCCTGGACATGCCCTGGCTTGAGCAGGGGGACCTTGCGTGCGCTGCAGGATTTTAATCCATGATGGTGTAATGTGTTACTAATGGTTTTCTTTGAGACTGTGGTCCCAGCTCTCTTCAGGTCATTGACCAGGTCCTGCCGTGTAGTTCTGGGCTGATCCCTCACCTTCCTCATGATCATTGATGCCCCACGAGGTGAGATCTTGCATGGAGCCCCAGACCGAGGGTGATTGACCGACAGCTTGAACTTCTTCCATTTTCTAATAATTGCGCCAACAGTTGTTGCCTTCTCACCAAGCTGCTTGCCTATTGTCATGTAGCCCATCCTAGCCTTGTGCAGGTCTACAATTTTATCGCTGATGTCCTTACACAGCTCTCTGGTCTTGGCCATTGTGGAGAGGTTGGAGACTGTTTGATTGAGTGTGTGGACAGGTGTCTTTTATACAGGTAACTAGTTCAAACAGGTGCAGTTAATACAGGTAATGAGTGGAGGACAGGAGGGCTTCTTAAAGAGAAACTAACAGGTCTGTGAGAGCCGGAATTCTTACTGGTTGGTGGGTGGTCAAATACTTATGTCATGCAACAAAATGCAAATTAATTTGCAAATTTGTAAATGTGATTTTTTGGATGTTTGTTTTAGATTCCGTCTCTCACAGTTGAAGTGTACCTATGATAAAAATTACAGACATCTACATGCTTTGTAAGTAGGAAAACCTGCAAAATTGGCAGTGTATCAAATACTTGTTCTCCCCACTGTATATAGTACCGATTCAAAGTTTGGACTCACCTACTCATTCCAGGGGCGTTCTTTATTTTTACAATGTTCTACATTGTAGAATAATAGTGAAGACATCAAAACTATGAAATGACACTTCTGGAATCATGTAGTCACCAAAAAAGTGTTCAACAAATCAAAATATATTTTATATTTGAGATTCTTCAAATAGCCACCCCTTGGCTCTATGACAGCTTTGCACACTCTTGGCATTCTCTCAAAGAGCTTCATGAGATAGTCACCTGGAATGCGTTTCAATTAACAGATGTGCCTTGTAAAAAGACATTTTGTGGAATTTCTTTCCTTCTTAATGCGTTTGAGCCAAACAGTTGTGCTGTGACAAGGTCGGAGTGAAGATCGACTTGGTCTTTAACCAAATAGGGCTATATCATGGAAAGAACAGCTCAAATAAGCAAAGAGAAATGACAGTATATAATTTCTTTAAGACATGAAGGTTAGTCAACCCTGAACATTTCAAGAACTTTGAAAGTATCTTCAAATGCAGTAGCAAAAATCATCAAGCTCTATGATGAAACTGGCGCTCATAAGGACCGCCAGAGAAAAGGAAGACCCAGAGTTACCTCTGCTGCAGAGGATAAGTTCATTAGAGTTAACTGCACCTTAGACTGCAGCCCAAATAAATGCTTCACATAGTTCAAGTAACAGACACATCTCAACATCAACTGTTCAGAGGAGACTGTGTGAATCAGGCCTTCATGGTCTAATTGCTGCAAAGAATCCACTACTAAAGGACACCAAGAAGCACCAAGAAACACAAGCAATGGTCATTAGGCTGGTGGAAATCTCTCCTTTGGTTTGATGAGTCCAAATTTGAGATTTTTGGTTCCAACTGCTGTGTCTTTGTGAGACGTGGAGTAGTTGAACGGATGATCTCTGCATGTGTGGTTGCCACCGTGAAGCATGGAGGAGGTGTGATGGTGTGGGCGTGCTTTGCTGGCAACACTGTCAGTGATTTATTTAGAATTAAAGGCACAGTTAACCAGCATGGTTACCACATCATTCTGCAGCAATACACCATCCCATCTGGTTTGCACTTAGTGGGACTATAATTCATTTTTCAACATTACAATGACCCAACACACCTCCAGGCTGTGTAAGGGCTTTTTAACCAAAGGGCTATTTAACAAAGAAGAGTGTGATGGAGTGCTGCATCAGATGACCTGGCCTCCACAATCACCCTATCTCAAGCCAATCGAGATGGTTTGGGATCAAGTTGGACCGCAGAGTGAAGGAAAAGCAGCCAACGTTTCTGATTAAATGTTTCTTTAAGCCTGCAGCTAGTTACTTGAAATGAGGCATATAATCATGCATAAGCATGTTTACCAAAGGTAATTCACTGACAGAGATAGCTAATGAAACACAAACTGACATTTTCAGTAGCTGGCTAGGCTACTCAAACTGTAACATTGGCTAGCTTTCAATAAATTGGCTAAATGGTCAACAGTGTTCCCTCTTCATACGATCAAAACAATTCATATTGCATGCTGCATATTTAAAGTGCACTTGAAAACAGATATGTATCTTATTTCAGTCTTTGTGAGCTAGCTACAGTGTCTTCAGAAAGTATTCACAACCCTTGACTTTTTTAACATTTTGTTGTGTTACAGCCTGAATTTAAAATGGATTAAATTGAGATTGGGTGTAACTGGCCTACACACAATACTCCATAATGTCAATTGGAATTCTGTTTTGAGACATTTTTACAAATTAATAAAAATGTAAAGCTGAAATATCTTGAGTCAATAAATATTCAACCCCTTTTTTATAGTAAGCCTAAATAAGTCCAGGAGTAAACATTTTCTTAAGTCACAATACGTTGCATTGACTCACTCTGTGTGCAATAGTAGTGGTTACAATGGTTGTTGATGCCTCATCTCTGTACCCCACACATACAATTATCTGTAAGGTCCCTCAGTTGAGCACTGAATTTCAAACACAGATTCAAAGAAGGGCCCCTATTGGTAGATGGGTAAAAACAAAAGCAGACATTAAATATCCCATTGAGCATGGTAAAGTTATTAATTACACTTTGGATGATTTATCAATGCACCCAGTCACTACCAAGATACAGGCATCCTTCCTAACTCAGTTGCTGGAGAAGAAGGAAACCACTCAAGGATTTCACCATGAGGCCAATGGTGACTTTCAAACAGTTACAGAGTTTAATGGCTGTGATTGGAGAAAACTGAGGATGGATCAACAACATTGTAGTTACTTTACTAAACTAACCTAAATTACAGAGTGAAAAGCAGGAAGCCTGTATGGAATAAATAAGGCACTAAAGTCAAATGTGGCAAAGAAATGAACTTTATGTCCTGATTATAAAGTGTTATGATTGGGGCAAATCCAACACATCACTGAGTACCACTCTTTATATTTTCAAGCATGGTGGTGACTGCATCATGCTATGGGTATGCGTGTCATCGGCAAGGACTAGGGAGTGTTTTGGGGGGAGGTAAAAAAAATGGTGTAGAGCTAAGCACAGGCAAAATCCTAGAGGAAACATGGTTCAGTCAGCTTTCCAACAAACACTGGGAGACAAAGCCACCTTTCAGCAGGACAATAAACTAAAACACAAGGCTAGATATACACTGGAGTTGCTTGAACATCTATGGCAAGACTTGAAAATGGCTGTCTAGCAATGATCAACAACCTACTTGACAGAGCTTGAAGAATAGAAATAAAAATATTGTACAATCCAGGTGTCTCCAAGCTTTTAGAGACATACTTCAAAAAGACTCATGGCTGTAATTACTGCCAAAGATGATTCTAACATGTATTGACAAAAAATGTTTTTTTTTAAGTTGTCCTTTTGGGGTATTGTGTGTAGATGGGTGAGACATTTTGTTTGAAAATCAATTTTGAAGTAAGGCTGTAATACAACTAAATGTAAAATATGTCAAGCAGTGGAGGCTCCCCAGATGAGGAAGGGGAGGACCATCCTCAGTGAATTGGATAAAAAAAGTTCAACATAAAAAAGTATTTTTTTTTAGATAAAACTATATTAAATATATTAATGTCACCAAATAATTTATTAAAACACACTGTTTTGCAATGAAGGTCTACAGTAGCCTCAACAGCACTCTCTGAAGTAGCGCCATGGTGTAGCCGGAGGACAGCTAGTTTCCGTCCTCCTCTGGGTACATTGATTTCAATACAAAACCCAGGAGGCTCATGATTATGCCCTTCCATAGACTTACACAGGAATTATGCCGTTTTCCAACGTATCAGAGCTCTTGCAGCATGAACTGACATGTTGTCCACCCAATCAAAGGATCAGAGAATGCATCTACTGCTGAAAGCAAAAGCTTCAGCTGGTTAGCGCTGCAGTGCATGACATGTCATGAGTAGTTGACTCAAAGAGATAATAGTGTAACAGTTTTGAACAAATACATTTCTTCAAAAATGAAGGATAGGTAAGAGAGAGAGAGTGAGAGAGCTTGCTAACGTTATATTCCGTAGGATTTATTTTTCACTTTCACTTACTTAGCTAGCGAATGCAGGTAGCTAGTTTAGCCTACTCAAACACCCTGCTCAAACTGAGAGGAATGCTATGTTAGCTAGCTGGCCATGACTATCCAACACTGGAACCCTTCCAAGTCAAGGTAAGCTTTTGGTTTTATAAAGGTATTGTCACCAGGGCCCACCGGTGTAACTGCTAAACTGCTTGCTGTACTCTGTACTGCATTATTGTAGCAGATTTTCTAACGGGCTAGTTCTAGTAGCTATGTTGACTATGACGTTAGCTAATATGGTGACAATGATGTAGGCTGTGTGTAACGGTTAGCGGTTATGGTATGAAGGTCTGGCTTGGAAAGTTTTTTTTGCCTGTTCACAGACAGCTTTTCTGTTGTGTTCACAAGTGAAGGGAAAGGTGAGAGAAGAAGAGTGCGTAGATGCGAGAAGGAGATATTATAAAACGAGCAAAGTGATCATGCTGTTTGTATGTGGCTGCTATGAAAGTGAACTGTGCGTGTGATCAGGGGTGTATTCATTTAGTAAATTCTGTTGGAAAAGTTTCTTAAAAGGAACGAAACAAAGATAAACATACATGAATTTGTCCAAAAGAAACTCTCATTTGCAACTGTTGGACTAATGATTACACCCTAGATCAGTTAGATGCTAGGTGGTATTGAATGTGTCACTGTCTGTCACCTTGATTACAACATTTTTTTTCTCTCAACCTATGTTTTAAACTTTAATTCATCGATCTAGGTTGTAGCAACCTCATGGTGGGTATAGGGAACATTTTTAGTATCATGTAGTAGCCTAAACCTATCAATGTTACATTGAGCTGGGTGAATGGAATATGAATGACAGTCATCCAATATCCTGTAATAGAAATAAGGACCTGCTCATAATTTTTTTTTGTCCTCCCTCATCTTAAACGGCACCGACTGCCAATGAAGTCAAGGGGTATGAATACTTTCTGAAGGCAATTTGCAAACGGAGTATGAATATGCAAATTAGATCAGGTTGTTGTTTATCTACATAAACCAAATCACATATAACTTTAAATGAACTTGCTTCTCACAGAGAAAACAAACTAAACATAATAAATGTACTACATATACTAAACTACATGTATTCAGTGTCTCAACAAATGCAGGTAAATCCAATAAAACTTGAAATCATCATCAGCATGGAAATTAAACAAAGCAAAGACAGGATATTTCCCAAATAAATTGTTTATTTCATATTTTATACAAATACAACATTTACTTGAGAGAAATGTGAACACTAGGGATGTTGACCTTAGGATGTTTAATGTTTAAAGGGGCCATACGAGTCTAAGCCAGGTGGGGGGGTCTTCTACTAAGCAAAGTGGAGGATCGTACCAAGGATCGTTTTGCTATTTGATTTAGATTTAGAATTTTAAGACCCATTGAAGTATCACCCCAAATAATTTTCTAATTATTTGCCGAAAAAGTGTATTTGGCCTCACTGCTATTTGCCCATACAAACACACTGAATAACATATTCACTACATGGAACAACAGATATCCTCCCCCCAACAACAACAAAAATATGTCAAGGAAGTTTGTTCTGAAGTGTCTGTCCTATATCTGAGAGACATAAGAAAGATCAGGAAACATTATAATTTTTTACATGTATTTAACCCCTTATTTTTGGCACTAAACAGTCTCCATATATACACTACAGGTCAAAAGTTTTGGAACAGCTACTCATTCAAGGGTTTTTCTTTATTTTTACTATCATCTACATTGTAGAATAATAGTGAAGACATCATGTAGTAACCAAGAAAGTGTTAAATGAAAATATATTTGATATTTGATATTCTTCAAATAGCCACCCTTTGCCTTAATGACAGCTTTGCACACTCATGGCATTCCAACAGCCTGGAGGTGTGTTGGGTCATTGTCCTGTTGAAAAACAAATGATAGTCCCACTATGCCCACACCAGATGGGATGGCGTATCGCTGCAGAAAGCTGTGGTAGCCATGCTGATTAAGTGTGCCTTTAATTCTAAATAAATCACATACAGTGTCACCAGCAAAGCACCCCCACACCATAACACCACCTCCTCCATGCTTTACGGTGGGAAATACACATGCAGAGATCATCCGTTCACCTACACCACGTCTCTCAAAGACACGGCGGTTTGAACCAAAAATCTCAAATTTGGACTCCAGACCAAAGGACAAATTTCCACCGGTCTAATGTCCATTGCTCGTGTTTCTTGGCCCAATCAAGTCTCTTCTTATTATTGGTGTGCTTTAGTAGTGGTTTCTTTGCAGCAATTCAACCACGAAGGTCTGATTCACACAGTCTCCTCCGAACAGTTGATGTTGAGATGTGTCTGTTACTTGAACTCTTTGAAGCATTTATTTGGGCTGCAATTTCTGAGGCTGGTAACACTAATGAACATATCCTCTGCAGCAGAGGTAACTCTGGGTCTTCCATTCCTGTGGCGGTCCTCGTGAGAGCCAGTTTCATCATAGTGTTGATGGTTTTTGCAACTGCACTTGAAGAGACTTTCAAAGATCTTCAAATGTTCAATATTGACTGACATTCATGTCTTAAAACGTCTACAGGATCGGTGTCACCCCCGCTGGACTGTTGCGCTAACGTAGGCTAATGTGATAAGTATGAGGTTGTAAATAACACGAAAAATTCCCAGGATATAGACATAAACCCAGCAAAAAAAGAAACATCCCATTTTCAGGACCCTGTCTTTCAAAGATAATTAGAAAAAATCCAAATAACTTCACAGATCTTCATTGTTCAGTTTATCTCAGTTGTTGCATCTTGTTATGTTCATACAAAAATATACACATGTTAAGTTTGCTGAAAATAAATGCACTTGAGAGTGAGAGGACGTATCTTTTTTTGCTGAGTTTATCTGATATGAACAGCAAGCTTAGTTTCTTGTTAATCTAACTGCACTGTCCAATTTACACTAGCTACTACAGTGAAAGAATACCATGCTATTGTTTGAGGAGATTGCACAGATATGAACTTTAAAAAATCAATTAGGCACATTTGGGCAGTCTTGATACAACATTTTAAACAGAAATGCAATGGTTCATGGAATCAGTCTAAAACTTTGCCCATACACTGCTGGCATCTAGTGGCCAAAATGTAAATTGTGTCTGGGCTGGAATAATACATGATGGCCTTTCACTTGCATTTCAAAGATGATGGTACACAAAAAAATGTATTATCTTTTAGGTGACTACCTCAAAAAGCTGGTTGAGAGAATCCCAAGAGTGTGCAAAGCTGTCATCAAGGCAAAAGGAGGCTATTTGAAGAACCTCAAATATAAAATATATTTTAGTTTGTTTCACACTTTTTTGGTTACTACATGAGTTATTTCATAGTTTTGATGTCATCACTATTTTCTACAATGTAGAAATGTAGAAAATGTAGACAATAGTGAAAATAAAGAAAAACCCTTGAATGAGTAGGTGTTCTAAAACGTTTGACATGTAGTGTACAGTCGTGGCCAAAAGTTTTGAGAATGACACAAATATAAATTTTCAAAGTTTGCTGCTTCAGTGTCTTTAGGTATTTTTTGTCAGATGTTACTATGGAATACTGAAGTATAATTACAATGATTTCATAAATGTCAAAGCCTTTTATTGACAATTACATGAAGTTGATCCAAAGAGTCAATATTTGCAGTGTTGACCCTTCTTTTTTAAGACCTCTGCAATCTGCCCCTGGCATGCTGTTAATTAACTTCTGGGCCACATCCTGACTGATGTCAGCCCATTCTTGCATAGTCAATGCTTGGAATTTGTGGGTTTTTGTTTGTCCACCCGCCTCTTGAGGGTTGACCCCAAGTTCTCAATGGAATTAAGGTCTGGGGAGTTTCCTGGCCATGGACCCAAAATATAGATGTTTTGTTCCCTGAGCCACTTAGTTATCACTTCTGCCTTATGGCAAGGTGCTCTATCATGCTGGAAAAGGCATTGTTCATCACCAAACTGTTCCTGGATGGTTGGGAAAAGTTGCTCTCGGAGGATGTGTTGGTACCATTCTTTATTCATGACTGTGTTCTTGGGCAAAATTGTGAGTGAGCCCACTCCCTTGGCTGAGAAGCAACCCCACACATGAATGGTCTCAGGATGCTTTACTGTTGGCATGACACAGGACTGATGGTAGCGCTTACTTTGTCTTCTCCGGACAAGCTTTTTTCCGGATGCCCCAAACAATCGGAAAGGGGATTCATCAGAGAAAATGATTTTACCCCAGTCCTCAGCAGTCCAATTCCTGTACATTTTACAGAATATCAGTCTGTCCCTGATGTTGTTCCTGGAGAGAAGTGGCTACTTTTCTACGCTTCTTGACACCAGGCCATCCTCCAAAAGTATTCGCCTCACTGTGCATGCAGATGCACTCACACCTGCCTGCTGCCATTCCTGAGCAAGCTCTGTACTTGTGGTGCCCCGATCCCGCAGCTGAATCAACTTTAGAAGATGGTCCTGGAGCTTGCTGGACTTTCTTGGGCGCCCTGAAGCCTTCTTCACAACAATTGAACAATGGTTGGGAGGGAGCACCAGTAAGTAGGAATGATGGAGGCCATTGTGTTCTTGGGGACCTTCAATGCTGCAGACATTTTTTGGTACCCTTGCCCAGATCTGTGCCTCGACACAATCCTGTCTCAGAGCTCTACGGACAATTCCTTCGACTTCATGGCTTAGTTTTTGCTCTGACATGCACTATCAACTGTTGGTCCTTATATAGACCGGTGTGTGCCTTTCCAAGTCATGTCCAATCAATTCAATTTACTGCAGGTGGACTCTAATCAAGTTGAAGAAACATCTCAATGATGATCAATGGAAATATGATGCATCTGAGTTCAATTTCGAGTCTCATAGCAAAGGGTCTGAATACTTATGTAAACCGTTTTTTTTTGTTTTAAATTTTTAATACATTTTCATCAAAAAAATAAACAACCATTTTCGCTTAGTCATTATGGGTTATTGTGTGTAGATTGATGATAGAAAGAAAAATTCAATGAATTTTAGAATAAAATGTGGAGAAAGTCAAGGACTCTGAATACTCTCCGAATGCACTGTATTTAGTTACCCATTCACAGTTTTACCACAGTGGTGTAAGTGCACTGGGACAGACAGAGAAAGAGAGTTTGAGACAGATGGTTATTAATGCATTAGTAAGAATTGGGATGGGGGAGTGAGTGGAGTGGAGTGGAGTGGTGGCATGTTGTTGTGTAACCAAGGCAAGACACATACACCTACCTACCAGTCTGATCCTGGAAAAACTCTCAGATTGCTATTGTGACAACACAGAGGCGGATGCAAGATGCAAGCAACGATGGTTTAATGAATATAGTTTACAACAGCAACAGGACAGACAGACTGTACTTAGACGGAATCCGACCCAGGGACTAGGGCGCATCTTCCTATGATAGCGTGCTGAGAAATCCAGGGGAGTGTGTCCGGAAGGGTAGGAAGGAGCACAGCAGATAATCCACACAAGGACGGCGAGAGAAGAGCACAGACACACGACACAACCTCGGGGAAGTAACAACGATCTGACAACAAGAAACACTGGTTACAGAACATATAAAGGGAAGATAAGTGGTTCCAGCTGGCGCAGACAATCAGGCCGAGATTGGGAACCACGCCCACACAAACACGAGAGAGAGAGAGAGAGAGAGAGAGGCAGTGGATTCATGAACCGTGACAATACCCCCCCCCCTAGGAACGCCTCTTGGCGTTCCCAGGCGAATCTACCTGTCGATTGAAATCATCGATAAGGGAGTGATCCAGAATGTCCCTAGCAGGTACCCAACTTCTCTCCTCCGGGCCGTAACCCTCCCAGTCCACCAGGTACTGGAATCCGCGTCCCCTCCTTCTAGAGTCCAAAATACGATTGACAGAAAAGGTGGGTTCCCCATCAACAAGTCGTGGCGGCGGGGGAACCGGGACCGGCGGGTTAATGCGTGCCTGAAACACAGGTTTTATTTTAGACACATGAAAGGTAGGATGAATTCTCCTATACGCTGGAGGAAGCTTGAGCCGGACCGCCACCGGACTAATGATCCTGATGACTTTGAACGGGCCGATAAATTTGGGGGCAAGCTTGTTCGAAACGGATCGGAGTGGAATGTTCTTAGTAGAAAGCCACACTCTTTGGCCAACGACGTATACCGGAGGCTTCGACCGGTGGCGATCGGCCTTAGCCTTGGTGCGCGCCCCCACCCGGAGAAGAGTCTCACGGGCTCTGCTCCATGCGTGACGGCACCTCTGGATGAAAGCGTGAGCGGAAGGAACAGTGACCTCGGACTCCGTACTGGGAAAGATAGGTGGCTGGTAACCTAAACTACACTCAAACGGAGAGAGACCCGTAGCTGCCACTGGCAACGAATTGTGAGCGTACTCAACCATAGAGAGTTGTAGGCTCCAGGAAGAGGGATTCTTAGAAACCAAACATCGCAACACTCTCTCCAAATCCTGGTTGGCCCTCTCCGTTTGACCGTTGCTCTGGGGATGAAACCCTGAAGACAGGCTGACACTCGCTCCCAGTAACCTACAAAACTCTTGCCAAAACTTGGACACAAATTGGGGCCCCCTGTCAGAAACTACGTCCATCGGCAGGCCATGTAAGCGAAAGACGTGATCGACGACAGCTACCGCTGTCTCCTTGGCAGATGGTAATTTAGGCAAGGGAATAAAATGAGCTGCCTTCGAGAACCGGTCCACCACGGTCAACACCACCGTCTTGCCCTGGGAGGGCGGTAACAAAATCTAGCGCGATGTGGGACCAGGGTCTCGAAGGGACCGACAGCGGTTGGAGTAACCCATCTGGGGGTCGATTAGAAGTCTTCCCAGTGGCACAAACCGAGCAAGCCAAGACAAAACTGTGAATGTCACGAGCCATCAGTGGCCATCAAAAGCGTTGCTTAACCAAAAAGCTAGTGCGGCTGACTCCTGGATGACAAGCTACGTTGGAGCAATGCCCCCACCGAATAACATCGGACCGACACCCCTCCGGCACAAACAACCGATAAGGCGGGCAACCGGGCGGAGGCGTTACCCCTTCTAAGGCCGTTTTGACCCTCGATTCAACCTCCCATGTGAGTGTGGATACTACTAGGGTCCCGGGTAGGATGCACTCGGGAGTGGATGGGCGTTTGGAATGGTAAAAAATGCGAGAAAGGGAATCGGGTTTGACATTCTTGGAACCAGGGCGATACGAGAGAGAGAAGTCAAAACGTCCGAAAAAGAGTGCCCACCGCGCCTGCCTGGAGTTGAGTCGCTTGGCGGTTCTGATATATTCCAAATTTTTGTGATCGGTCCAAACTATAAAAGGTACCCCCGAACCCTCTAACCAATGGCGCCACTCCTCCAGTGCTAACTTCACTGCCAACAACTCTCTGTTGCCAATGTCGTAGTTGCGTTCCGCAGGTGATAACCGATGGGAAAGGAACGCACAAGGGTGCATCTTGTCGTCAGAAGAGGAACGTTGGGAAAGTACCGCACCTACCCCCACCTCTGAAGCGTCCACCTCTACTACGAACTGACGCGAGGATCGGGAGCTATGAGGATGGGAGCCGAAACAAAGCGGCTCTTGAGTTTGGCGAATGCAGCCTCGGCTGTATCGGACCACCTGAACGTCACTCTGGGGAGGTTAAGGCGGTAAGAGGAGCGACTATCTGACTAAAGTTGCGAACGAAACGCCGGTAGAAATTGGCGAATCCCAGAAACCTCTGTAGGGCCTTACGGGAATCTGGGCTTGGCCAATCCACCACAGCCTTAACCTTGTCAGGATCCATGCGAATACCTTCAGTCGAGACGATGTAACCTAGGAATGGAACGGATTGTGCATGAAAAATGCATTTCTCCGTCTTGACAAAAAGTCCATTCTCCAACAACCTCTGAAGCACTCGTCTGACGTGCTGAACGTGTTCCTGGAGAGAAGAAGAAAAAAATCAGTATGTCATCCAGGTAAACATATATGAACTGATCAATCATATCTCTCAGCACGTCATTGACGAGTGCCTGGAAAACCGCTGGGGAGTTGGATAGCCCAAAAGGCATGACCAAATATTCGAAGTGCCCTCTGGGGGTGTTAAACGCGGTCTTCCATTCGTCCCCCCCCCTTATGCGAACCAAATGATATGCATTACGTAAATCCAACTTAGTGAACACGGATGCTCCCTGTAACCTTTCAAAGGCTGAGGACATCAACGGTAAGGGATAGGTATTCTTCACTGTGATGTTATTCAACCCACGGTAATCAACGCAAGGACGCAGAGATCCGTCATTCTTCCCCACAAAGAAGAACCCCGCCCCCGCTGGAGAAGAGGAAGGACGAATGAATCCAGATGCCAGAGAATCAGAGATGTATCTCTCCATAGCCTCCCTCTCAGGAACAGAGAGTGAGTATAACTTGCCTTTAGGCGGAGACTCACCTGGCAATAATTCTATTGCACAGTCATAGGGACGATGCGGAGGAAGAGAAGCAGCACGGGACTTACTGAACACCTCCTTCAGGTCGAGGTATTCAACGGGCACGTTAGACAAATCCACTGCCTCCTCTAGAAACACAGAATCAGACACAGACGAACAGGCAGACACTAAACAGGACTCAAGACACTTGTTACTCCACATGGATATAGAGTTATGACCCCAGTCAACTCTGGGGTTGTGTTGGGTGAGCCAAGGGAGGACTAATGGTGCAAGGGGTGAGTCCATGAGTAGAAATGATAGTGTCTCAGTGTGATTGCCAGAAGTGATGAGTGTGATAGGTTCAGTGGTGTGAGAAATGTTGGGGAGTTCTTGACCATTGAGAGCGTTGACGGATATCTTGTGCGTGAGTGAGGTGATAGGAATCTGGAGTTTGTGAGCGAGCTTGAAGTCCATGAAATTATCCTCTGCTCCTGAGTCCAGTAAGGCTTGGGTGTCGTGCGTGTGGGTGGCCCATCTTAGTCTTACCAGGAGGAGAGTAGATGATGAGGTCTTCTCTGTGGTGACACCACCCGATAGTAGCCTCATGTTTACTACCGGGCCTGATCTTTTACCGGGCAGGAGTGGATAAAGTGGCCCGCTCTACCACATTAGAGACAGAGTCCTTGGGATCTCCGCCTCTCCCTCTCTTCCCGGGAGAGGCGAGCTCTCCCCAGCTGCATGGGTTCGTGAGCGGAGGCTGAACTGGCCGTGTTCCCGCCGCTGGCATGCCCGCCCTCCGTGTCGTTATACGGTCTGTTAGGGCATGCTCGGCGGCCAATACGACTCAGACGAGCGTCGACCCTCAAGGCTAGTTCCACTAGTCCGTTTAAACTCCTGGGAAGGTCCAGAACATAAATCTCCTTCTGGATCCGGTCCTCCAGCCCATGCAGGAACATGTCCCACTGCGCCTCCTCGTTCCACTGACACTCTGCGGCCAGAGTGCGGAATTGGATGGAGTATTCCGATACTGAACGGTCTCCTTGGCGAAGGTCAGCGAGTAGTCTGGCCGCCTCCCTACCCGCCACGGCCCGATCGAAGACCCTTCTCATCTCCTCGGAGAGTGTCTGGAAAGAGGTGCAGCATGGGTCCTGGTTCGCCCACACCGCCGTTCCCCAAAGGGCCGCTTTGCCTGATAGCAGTGTGAGTACGAATGCTACCTTAGACTGTTCACGGTTGAAGGTCCGTGGCTGCAACGAGAAATGCATGGAACATCTCGTAAGAAAGGCTCTGCAATAATCAGGATCACCTGAATAACCCTCTGGTGTCGGTAGCCGTGGCTCTAGCTGGGAATCCGGCTCTGGCGGGGCGGGTTGAACTGCCGGTGTAGGTGGCGTTGCGGAACCCCTCAGATGGTGTAATTGTTGGATCAGCTGGGCTACCTGCGTCGCAAGGGCTTGTACTGCCTGACCGGTGCTGGAGATGTTCTCCTCTTGTTGATCCATTCTTGTGATACTGCGGGAAATGAATTCGGTCAGACTCGTTGAACTCGCTGCATCCATGGTCTGGTCAGATCGTTCTGTGACAACACAGAGGCGGATGCAAGATGCAAGCAACGATGGTTTAATGAATATAGTTTACAACAGCAACAGGACAGACAGACTGTACTTAGACGGAATCCGACCCAGGGACTAGGGCGCATCTTCCTATGATAGCGTGCTGAGAAATCCAGGGGAGTGTGTCCGGAAGGGTAGGAAGGAGCACAGCAGATAATCCACACAAGGACGGCGAGAGAAGAGCACAGACACACGACACAACCTCGGGGAAGTAACAACGATCTGACAACAAGAAACACTGGTTACAGAACATATAAAGGGAAGATAAGTGGTTCCAGCTGGCGCAGACAATCAGGCCGAGATTGGGAACCACGCCCACACAAACACGGGAGAGAGAGAGAGAGAGAGAGAGAGAGAGAGAGAGAGAGAGAGAGAGAGAGAGAGAGAGAGAGAGAGAGAGAGAGAGAGAGAGAGAGAGAAAGAGAGAGAGAAAGGGAGGCAGTGGATTCATGAACCGTGACAGCTATCACCCAGTTAATAAGACAACGGAATGTATATGTTTTTTTAAACATTCTTAGAACATTCTGTGAAAGTTACTTACATTTTCTTCTATTTTTGTATGTAAAGTTTTCTTCATGTTCTGAGAATGGAATTTAGAGCTAATTGATGTTAATGTGTAGATTATTTTTTACATTCCCGGAATATTGCCACGGACTGACATAAGAGATACATACATTCTTTGAATGTTCTGAGAACATCTCTTATGTCATACCATTTTTTAATGCTCCCAGAATGTTATAAAAATATGACATTAAATATTATCACATGGGAACGCGTGTGGAATATTCTGTAGAAGAATGTTATTTCTTAACGTTCTCTGAACTATTTGAGAACATTACTTTCAATAGAACCATGAGGAAACCTGTAGGAAATGTTATGCTGAAGTACTGAAATTTCCACAGAAGAACGTTTTTCCCAATGTTGTTCCCAATGTCAAACCAGTTGAAATGTCTATTGCCAAAAAAATATTAAATGTAACCATGTTAGAACTTTTAGAAAACATTCAGTTAAAGTAATACAAATAAAGAAAATACAAATGCTTTGTCAAGTTTCTTTAATACCTATCTTGCACCATTCCCAGAAAGTTGTGGGAATGTTGTATGCAAAATAACCATAGGACATCTACTGAACGCTCTCAAGCTCTATACAACATATGGTTCTCAGAACGTTATGTTCTAGCTCGGAGTGCTGCCCCAGTGTCTCTATGTTTTTTATTGTCAAATCAAATCAGATGTTATTAGTCACATGCGCCAAATACAACAGGTGAACATTACAGTGGAATGCTTACACATTTGATTAGATGCAAGATAGTGGCTGGCGAAAGGATTCACCCCCTTTGCATTTCTTCTGTTTTGTTTCCTTACAACCTGGAATTAAAATAGATTTTGGGGGGATTTGTATCATTTTATTTACACAACATGCTTACCTCTTTGAAGATGCAAAATATTTTTTATTGTGAAACAAACAAGAAATAAGACAAAAAAACAGAAATCTTGAACGTTCATAACTATTTAAGCCACCCCCCAAAGTCAATACTTTGTAGAGCCACCAGCAATTACAGCTGCAAGTCTGTTGGGGTATGAATCTATAAGCTTGGCACATCTAGCCACTGGGATTTTGCCCATTCTTCAAGGCAAAACTGCTCCAGCTCCTTCAAGTTGGATCAGTTCCGCGGGTGTACAGCAATCTTTAAGTCATACCACATATTCGCAATTGGATTGAGGTCTGGGCTTTGACTAGGCCATTACAATATATTTAAATGTTTCCCAAATGTTTCCCCTTAAACCACTTGAGTGTTGCTTTAGCAGTATGCTTAGGGTCATTGTCCTGTTGGAATGCGAACCTCCGTCCCAGTCTCAAATCTCTGGAAGACTGATACAGGTTTCCCTCAAGAAGTTCCCTGTATTTAGCACCATGCTTCAATTCTGACCAGTTTCCCAGTCCCTGCCGATGAAAAACATCCCCACAGCATGATGCTGTCACCATCACCCCGATTGTGTTCTCGGGGTGATGAGAGGTGTTGGGTTTGTGCCAGACATAACGTTTTCCTTGATGGCCAAAAATCTACATTTTCGTCTCATCTGACCAGAGTACCTTCTTTCATACGTTTGGGGAATCTCTCACATGCCTTTTCGCGAACATCAAACGTGTTTGCTTATTTTTTTCTTTAAGCAATGGCTTTTTACTGGCCACTCTTCCGTAAAGCCCAGCTCTGTGGAGTGTATGGCTTAAAGTGGTCCTAAGAAATAAAAGTAACAAGTCATTTAAAGAGCAGCAGTAAAATAACAATAGTGAAAAAATATACGGGGGGTACCGGTACAGCATCAATGTGCGGGGGCACCGGTTAGTTGAGGTAATATGTACATGTAGGTAGAGTTATTAAAGTGACTACACATAGATGATAACAACAGAGAGTAACAGTTATGTAAAATAGGGGGGAGTGGCAATGCAAATAGTCTGTGTGGCCATTTTATTAGATGTTCAGGATTCTTATGGCTTGGGGGTAGAAGCGGTTTAGAAGCCTCTTGGACCTAGACTTGGCTCTCCGCTACCGCTTGCTGTGCGGAAGCAGAGAGAACAGTCTATGACTAGGGTGGCTAGAGTCTTTGACAATTTTTAGGGCCTTCCTCTGACACCGCCTGGTATAGTGGTCCTGGATGGCAGGAAGTTTGTCCCCAGTGATGGACTGGGCCGTTCGCACTAGTCTCTGTAGTGCCTTGCGGTCGGAGGCCGAGCAGTTGCCATACCTGGCAGTGATGCAACCAGTCAGGATGCTCTCGATGGTGCAGCTGTAGAACCTTTTGAGGATCTGAGGACCCATGCCAAATCTTTTCAGTCTCCTGAGGGGGAATAGGTTTTGTCGTGCCCTCGTCACGACTCTCTTGGTGTGCTTGGACCATGATAGTTTGTTGGTGATGTGGACAGCAAGGAACTTGAAGCTCTCAACCTGCTCCGCTACAGCCACGTCGATGAGAATGGGGGCGTGCTCAGTCCTCCTTTTCCTGTAGTCCACAATCATCTCCATTGTCTTGATCATGTTGAGGGAGAGGTTGTTGTCCTGGAACCACACGGACAGGTCTCTGACCTCCTCCCTATAGGCTGTCTCGTCGTTGTCGGTGATCAGGCCTACCACTGTTGTGTCATCAGCAAACTTAAATGGTGTTGGAGTCATGCCTGGCCGTGCAGTCATGCGTGAACAGGAAGTACAGGAGGGGACTGAGCACGCACGCCTGAGGGGCCCCTGTGTTGAGAATTAATTTGGCGGATGTGTTGTTACCTACCCTTACCACCTGGGGGTGGCCCATCAAGAAGTCCAGGATCCAGTTGCAGAGGGACGTGTTTAGTCCCAGGGTCCTTAGCTTATTGATGAGCTTCGAGGGCACTGTGGTGTTGAACGCTGAGCTGTAGTCAATGAATAGCATTCCCACATAGGTGTTCCATTTGTCCAGGTGGGAAAGGGCAGTGTAGAGTACAATAGAGATGGCATCATCTGTGGATCTGTTTGGGCGGGATGAAAATTGGAGTGGGTCTAGGGTTTCTGGGATAATGATGTTGATGTGAGCCATGACCAGCCGTTCAAAGCACTTCATGGCTACATATGTGAGTGCTATGAGTCAGTAGTCTTTTAGGCAGGTTACCTTAGTGTTATTGGGCACAGGGACTATGGTGGTCTGCTTGAAACATGTTGGTATTACAGACACAGACAGGGAGAGGTTGAAAATGTCAGTGAAGACACTTTCCAGTTTGTCAACGCATGCTCGAAGTACACATCCTGGTAATCCGTCTGGCGCTGCGGCCTTGTGAATGTTGACCTGTTTAAAGGTCTTACATGCATGTTTCAGTGTCATTTGCATCGAAGCGAGCATAGAAGTAGTTTAGCTCGTCTGGTAGGCTCGTGTCACTGGGCAGATCTCGGCTGGGCTTCCCTTTGTAGTCTGTAATGGTTTGCAAGCCAGTGTCAGAGCCGGTGTAGTACGATTTGATCTTAGTCGTGTATTGATGCTTTGCCTGTTTGATGGTTTGTCGGAGGGCATAGCGGGATTTCTTATAAGCGTCCAGGTTAGAGTCCCGGCAGCTCTAACCTTTTGCTCAGTGTGGATGTTGCCTGTAATCCATGGCTTCTGGTTGGGGTATGTATGTACGGTCACTGTGGGGACGACATCATCGACGCACTTATTGATGAAGCCAATGACTGATGTGGTGTACTCCTCAATTCCATCAGAGGAATCCTGGAACATTCCAGTCTATGCTAGCAAAACAGTCCTGTAGCTTAGCATCTGCTTCATCTGATCACTTTTTTAATTGATCGAGTCACTGGTGCTTCCTGCTTTAATTTTTGCTTGTAAGCAGGAATCAGGATGATAGCATTATGGTCAGATTTGCTAAATGGAAGGCGAGGGTGATCTTTGTATACGTCTCTGTGTGGAGTTGTATTTTTTTGAAATTTCACATTTATTTAACCAGGTAGGCTATGTCATGATGTTGCCCTCTTTGGGTACATCGAGCACCATCCCCCGCTCTCTGCTCCTACAACCAGACTGCTGTGGCCAGAGAGAGGTTGTACATTCCTGAGGAGAGGATCTCCTCATTGCCACACAGTATAACGACAGAGTGAATTTTCATGGAGAACAAAGGAATTTCTTCCACCTTACAGAACTTGAGGTCTGAACAACATTTATGTTCCGGAGAAGGTATAAAAGATCTGTGAAGAATCCAGCTACGAACTGGTCCGTTTGTTACATTGTGGTGAGGCTCATGGGAGACGGTGCGTCCACATTACCGTAACACTGTTAATACTGTATAATAGCCTCAGATATGAGGTTTACATCTAATTGTTGTATAAGATGAATAAGTGAGGATGATACTGTTTGTAAAATGGTGTAATGTGATTTTGGACTGTTTAATGAAGGAAACTCCAATTCCCTTTTGAGTTTAGCTAAATCAGAGGACTGCCCATGAGCCCAGTTAGGGCCGGGCATCCCGGGACAGCCCTTTTCTGCAATTCCGAATAAAACCCCAACTTTGAGAAATTCTCAGTAGACCATGTTTTTCTCTATTACGAGTGTACAAAGGTTGCAGAACATTGCTGAATCTTTTAACCATAACACGTGGTTAAACTCTTAGACTATCGATACCGACAGAATAAGAACAAGTCTTTGATATGAATTACTAGTCTGCAGCTAGGAATCATTGAACACGAAGAACGACAACTGCCGAAACATCTATTCTACAACAAGATGAATGAATGTCGCTCTGAACTATCCCCTCTAACCACGACAGACAGATAGAGAGAGAGAGAGACGGACAATTCTACAAAAGGAACAAACTTTTCAACAGTGATCAAGACGACACACTGAGCGTAAATATATTGATTGATTGCAATTGTTCCCGAATGAGTGAGCGTTCATGTGCAAAGGATTAGTATTTCAATTGCTACAATTATCAAATCTGTAGTGACTTCTCAGGTGAACCCTACTCCCCCTTTAGTCTAACAAGCCGCCATGCTGGTTTAGCCCACTAGGGCACATTCTCCTATCATTTTTTGTAACCATATTTACTTTGTTTGTTTGTGTGAGATTGTTAGTTAATAAATAAATTATTTAAGACAATTGATGTATGGATGACGCATAGTGAAGACTGGGTTCGTGCAGATGACAAACAATTCACGTTTGGAATGAGACTAACGTGAGGTAAAGGAAATAATTAATTAACCAGAAGACTATTGATCAGATATGAAAATATCTGAAAGGTTATATTAGGAAATTATAACTTTGTAATCTGAATATTTTCCTTGGTGCCCCGACTTACTAGTTAATTACAGTTACATGATTAATCAGTTTGATCAGTTCGCGTAATACTAACTACAGAGAATCTTTGATAAAAACTATAAGTCTTCAGTTTAATGACAGTAAAGACACGACAGCTAGTTGAGAACAAGTTCTCATTTGCAACTGCGACCTGCAGTTGCAAAGCAGTGTGACACAGACAACAACACAGAGTTACACATGGAGTAAACAATAAACAAGCCAATAACACAAACAAGTCAATGACACAGTAGAGAAAAGAAGTAAAGGTGGTCCAGAGATTTTTCCCTCTGGTTGCACATTTAAAATGCTGCTAGAAATTTGGTAAGACAGATTTAAGTTTCCCTGCATTAAAGTCCCCGGCTACTAGGAGCGCCGTCTCTGGGTGAGCATTTCCCTGTTTGCTTATGGCAGAATACAGCTCAGTTTTGAATGTCCCGTTGGTAATTGAATCTTCTGCGTAGGTCATCAAATTTATTTTCCAAAGATTGCTGTGTGCTAGCAGAATGGAAGGAAGTGGGGGTTTAGTCGATCGACTACAAATTCTCAGAAGGCAGCCCACCCTATGGCCCCTTTTTCTCCACCTTCTCTTCACGCAAATGACGGGGATCTGGGCCTGTTTCCGGGAAAGCGATATATCATTCATGTCGAACTTGTTAAATTAAAAAAGGATTCTGCCAGTCCGTGGTGAGTAATCGAAGTTCTGATGTCCAGAAGTTATTTTCGTTCAAAAGAGACAGTAGCAGCAACATGATGTACAAAATAAGTTAATAAGTTACAAACAACGCAAAGAAACAAACAATTGGTTAGGAATACGTGAAACATCAGCCTTCTTCTCCGGCGCCATCTTTACATTGGAGTAGATGGTGTAGCCAAAGTCCTGGCTGATGAGGCACACACCGCCCGTTTGGACATTCTTGACCCAGCCGCAGAAGGGGAGCATGTAGCCTTGTATGTTTATCCTGCTTGCATTTCCATATGGGATAATAAAGTTTACCTTGCTAAATTATTTTTGTTTCTTCTCTCTCAGGTATCTGGGAATCACCCGGCCCCTCACATACCCAGCCAGGCAGAACGGTCAGCTGATGGCCAAGATGATCCTGGGGGTGTGGTTGGTGTCCGCCTCCATCACCCTGCCCCCCTTCTGTGGCTGGGCCAAGAATGTCCACACGGGCGGCGTGTGCCTCATCAGCCAGGACTTTGGCTACACCATCTACTCCACGGCAGTGGCCTTCTACATCCCCATGCTCGTCATGCTCTTTATGTACTACAAGATCTTCAGGGCCGCCCGCAAGAGCGGTCTGAAGCACCGCTTCACCGACTTTGCCCGGCGGGAGCGGCTGGAGACAGTGGCCAGTGAGGCGCTGAGGATGCAGGGCCTGAAGCCGCAGGGTGTGGCCGAGGAGTGTGCGGCGCTATCCCGTCTGCTGTCCCGTGAGCGCCGCAACATCTCCATCTTCAAAAGGGAGCAGAAGGCAGCCACCACGCTGGGGGTGATCGTCGGTGTGTTCTCTGTCTGCTGGCTGCCCTTCTTCATCCTGTCCACAGCTAGGCCCTTCATCTGCGGGGTGGAGTGCAGCTGCGTGCCCATCTGGCTGGAAAGGTTCCTCCTCTGGCTGGGTTATGCCAACTCCCTCATGAACCCCTTCATCTATGCCTTCTTCAACCGGGATCTGCGATCCACATACAAGGACCTGCTACGATGCCGCTACCGCAACATCAACCGACGCCTGTCCGCCGCGGGCGTGCATGAGGCCCTCAAGGTGTAGGAGGAAGAGGACAAGGATGAGGAGGAGGAGAGTTTGGAGCCCCAGAAGCGTCCAAGGAGTTTTAAATGCCGTCCTTATTGCAAAAACTACTGGGAAGTGCAGTTTCTGTGGTTGTATAATGGAAGCTTAGAGGGATGACCTGTGACCTGGCAGTAGTATTGTAGATAAAGACAGATAAAGACAGAGGCTGACTGTAACTTCCTCTCTAACCCACTGCAGAGGCACAGAGATAAGGCCATTCCTTAGGCCTGTGTCTGTGTGACTCACTCAGTCATTCTATTTTGGGATAAAAACCATGGACCGTATTTGACGGGATATTCAAGTTGACACTGGCTTTGTGCATATGCTACACAGTCCTGACTTCATATTCATGTCTGGTGGATGGTGCATTGACTGGGGAAATGACATGCGGACCCAGGCGATAATTCTGGGTCATTCAAAGCATGGGCTGCGAATAGATTTTTGCATGATGATATTTGCCAAATTGATGCTTGAGCAAGTGGGTGTCAGTGGCTATTGATTTAAACCAATGAAGGTTACGGAATCGGTATCTACATAACTGTTTCCAGTTCATCTTGACTGTGGTACAGTAGGTGATGATGGTGAACAATTGAAAGTGGTCTGTATAGGTATATGTGAATCTATTACTTTGTGGAGGCAGTTAAGTGTTTTCTGTTTACCAACAAAAACACTGCAGAACAGAGGGGTATACTACAAAGCAGGATCAAGGAGCCTGAATATTCTGAAAATGTTGAACGTTTTCAGAAAGATTATCTTGAAATTGCCATTGTCTCATTGACTCAACAACCAAAAACACATACATGTATCTATGTTTAGCTTTTTTAATGAACCAGAAAATCATCTGTTATTTGTAGTTGTTTATCAAAGTTAGCTGGCTAACTCACTGAATCTGCTTTGTAGTATACACCTCAGAAGGCACCTTTGCGTTGTCATTTTATTTCCAGACATGCCTTTGACTGTCAGTTTCTCTATTCAATCATTGAATAGAATACATTGATCTCTGCTGGCCAACATCACTTAGATATTAAAGAGTTAACTACAAAGTCAACCCAAGGGACACACACAGATCCAAGGGACACACACAGACGCAAGGGACACACACACACAGAAGCAAGGGACACACACACACAGACGCAAGGGACACACACACACAGACGCATTGGACACACACACACACAGACCCAAGGGACACACACACACACACAGACGCAAGGGACACACACACACACAGACCCAAGGGACACACATACACACAGACCCAAGGGACACACACACACAGACCCAAGGGACACACACACACACACAGACCCAAGGGACACACACACAGAGACCCAAGGGACACACACACAGACCCAAGGGACACACATACACATACCCAAGGGACACACACACACAGACCCAAGGGACACACACACACAGACCCAAGGGACACACACACAGACCCAAGGGACACACACACACAGACCCAAGGGACACACACACACAGACCCAAGGGACACACACACACACACACAGACCCAAGGGACATACACACAGACCCAAGGGACACACACAGAGACCCAAGGGACACACACAGAGACCCAAGGGACACACACAGAGACCCAAGGGACACACACACATTACATGGCCAAGATAGTATATTACTTTTGAATATAAATCGTAATGCAAATGAAAGCCAACAAACAAAAGTTAATCTTTCAATGTTACCACAAAGCACTTGAGGGTAGCAAATATGACAAGCCTATGATTTGAAGTGATTTAATGGGTAAGAGAAAAAAGAGATGGTACAACAAGTAGGCCTAATGGTTAGCGCCTGAGAATGTACTGTAACTAGAAACATATTATCTCTGAGAATGTACTGTAACTAGAAACATATTATCTCTGAGAATGTACTGTAACTAGAAACATATTATCTCTGAGAATGTACTGTAACTAGAAACATATTATCTCTGAGAATGTACTGTAACTAGAAACATATTATCTCTGAGAAATGCCAATTTACAAAATCCACAGGAACCCTCACTATTTCAGAAAACAAAACTCTTCTTTTGGCATTTATTGTTCAGTGGAGTCTGCATTGAAACTTGCATCTGTCTGACATGCTATGCATTATCCATGGAGGAGCAGAATGTTGTGCATAGTAAATCTGACATACAGTACATATGTAGGATCTTAAAACCTTTTACTGCAGTGGACTAAAACAGGGTCACACAGAGTGTTTCTTGGTAGTCTTAAACAAATCTACTTTGAAAGAAAAGTATACACCTCACACACATGGTTATGGGCTTAAAAATGAAGATACCTGTACCATGTCAGATATAGATCATGTTTTAAATGTACACCTTATATACATCACAGAAGACTGAAATATAACAAAAGCTTTGACATAGAAACACACGTCGTAAAAAAAAAAAAAAGTTCCTTAATTATGAAATTATGAAAACTATTAATAACATTCCACCCATGAGGCAACTAGGTCATTTGACTGCAGGAAAGGGCTACTTCGATCCCCCTGTTGCATGAGAGCTTTCCTGCAATGCAGGACATTTAAAACTTGTATCGTATTTGAGGTTTAAATAGGTTTCTGGAGTTTGTAATTTCCAGACTTGGTTTCCCCTTACGAAAAGTATATCAACCCCTAAAAAAATGTAATTCATTATAATCCACATAATAATTCACATTTCCTGTTGCTGGATTATTTTCTTGCTGTAGCAAACTGGCTGAAATTAAGATCCTACATCTGTAGTTCAGCAGCACAGTGGTTTAAACTAAAGCATACTTAAGCACATAAGGGTAAAACATGTAGAAGTGATCTTAAACTATGGAGCTCTATGGGGATGTTTTTGCTGAGTTGAGTTTTTACCACATACACAAACAGTTAGAGTTGGCTGCTCGAAACAGACTGATTTTCCCTACCTTTTGTTTGTATTGTAACAAAAGCTGATCAAACTATTGAACATGACCATTATGGAAAAGGCACTAATTATGCTAATGAGGTTCACCCAACAAGGAATACGTCCACCCATCAACGTCTTCATCTCTAACACCTGAAGCATCAGGTATTGCTACTTCTGCTGTCTCTACTTCATAGCAGGATGTGGTCAAAACTTCTAGGAACTCTGCCTCAACTTCAGTTGATCACAACAACTGCTCTGTTCTGTTGACATTCTCTGTATTGATCTGTGTAAAACGTAATCATTGAAGCAGCGTGTGCTTTCTCTACCTCGATTTTTGTAAAGTACTTGTTCATTATTATTGCAAACAGATATCTATTCCTGGCTTGCACTATATTTGGTCATATGATTCCATGTTATTTAAAGTGTCTAGTGTCAACAAAATTCATTCACATACCGTCTACAACTGCTTTGACGACATTATTCTCTGAAATTTACCTGGAGAAATGAAAGCATATTTATTTCAACACTTTGTAAATAAAGCAGCACTTGGTTTAAAATCTCACAGTGCTTTCTTCCAGTATGCACATATATTCCCCAGTCACTCAGACATTCATATGGTCATGAACTATTTAATACCCACAGATGTTATATCTCTGCCAGCTGTTTCACACTTAAAACATGCCCTGTCATATTGCACTTTGAAACAAGAAACCGTCAAGAGGCCTTTAAAATGCTCCTTCATTGTTACATAAAAGATCTCCTCACCAAAGAGCAAAACCTAAATAATGCAAAATATATCAACAAAGCTGGCTAGATTTATAGACCTTTCATAGAGGGAATCAGGATAGACCTTAAGGCATTGTATACAGTAGGTCTAGTCCTGAAACATTCATACATTTTCAGATGAACTCAAAACAATCCAAAAAGATTTGCTTCTGAAACATGACCGAGGTGTCTGGAGGAGTGAATGAGGACAGTGACCCAAAAACTCCTCATTATTATCAACCTGCTCCCAGCTAGATATTTCATTCAGCATTAGTTTGGCAGCTGTCTGCTTCATATCCAGAGAGTCATATGTAAGCGATAATCAACAAGGGGCTATGTGTTCTATGGAAAATAATGAACGACTTGGGAAAGGGGAATACCTAGTCAGTTGTACAACTGAATGCATTCCACTGAAATGTGTCTACTGCATTTAATCCAACGCGCTAGTGGAGTCTATTCTATTCTAGAGAGAATGGTTTTGTAATGTCACTCGTAATGTTCCCCTAATGTTTGTGTCCAGTTTCCATTAGTTAGGGGAATATTATATCTATGTTAGCAACAAAACCTACTGAGAACCTTTTTAGCATGTTTTTAGGGCAGCAGCCTCTGTGCAGGGTTACATAACCGGGTGGAAGCTGTCTAGTGATGGCTATTTAACAGTCTGATGGCCTTAAGATAGAAGCTGTTTTTCAGTCTCTCGGTCCCAGCTTTGATGCACCTGTACTGACCTTGCCTTCTGGATGATAGCGGGGTGAACAGGCAGTGGCTCGGGTGGTTATTGTCCTTGACATTGGGTGTAGTAGGTATCCTGGAGGGCAGGTAGTTTGCCCCCAGTGATGCGTTGGGCAGACTGTACCCTCAACTGCTCCCTGTAGGCTGTCTCGTCATTGTTGGTAATCAGGCCTACCACTGTTCTGGCGTCTGCAAACTTGATGATTGAGTTGGCGGCGTGCGTGACCACGCAGTCGTGGGTGAACAGGGAGTACAGGAGGGGGCTGAGCACACACCCTTGTGGGGCCCCTGTGTTGAGGATCAGCGAAGTGGAGGTGTTGTTTCCTACTTTCACCACCTGGTAGCGGCCCGTCAGGAAGTCCAGGACCCAGGGCCCTGAACTTAATGATGAGCTTGGAGGGTACTATGGTGTTGAATGTTGAGCTATGGTCAATTAACAGCGTTCTTACATAGGTATTCCTCTTGTCCACATGGGTTAGGACAGTGTGCAGTGTGATGGCGGTTGTGTCGTCTGTTGGTCTATTGGGGCAGTAAGCAAATTGAAGTGGGTCTAAGATGATCCTTAACTAGCCTCTCAAAGCACTTCATGATGACAGAAGTGAGTGCTACGGGGCAATAGTTATTTAGTTCAGTTTCCCTTGCTTTCTTTGGTACAGGAACAATGGTGGATATATTTAGGCAAGTGGGGACAGCAGACTGGGATTGGGAGAGATTGAATATGTCTGTAAACACTCCAGCCAGCTGGTCTGCGCATGCTCTGAGGACGCGTCTAGAGATTCCGTCTGGGCCGGCAGCCTTGCAGGGGTTAACACACTTAAATGTCTTATTGACGTCGGTCACGTAGAAGGCGAGCCCACAGTCCTTGGTAGAGGGCAGCGTCAGTGGCACTATGTTATCCTCAAAGCGGGTGAAGAAGGTTTTTAGGTTGTCCAGAAGGAAGACATCGGTATCCGTGTCGTGTCTGTAACACTTTGTTGTGTTACAAAGTGGGATTCAAATGGATCTCACTGTCATTTTTTGTCAACGATCTACGCAAAATCCTCTGTAATGTTAAAGCGTAAGAAAAATTTGAACATTTGAAAAAATATATATAAAACATAAAACACTAATATATCTTGTTTAGATAAGTATTTAACCCCCTGAGTCAATGCATGTTAGAATCACCTTTGCCAGCGATTACAGCTGTGAGTCTTTCTGGGTAAGTCTCTAAGAGCTTGTTTATTATTCTTCAAGCTTTGTCAAGTTGGTTGTTGATCATTAATAGACAGCCATTTTCAAGTCTGGCCATAGATTTTCAAGCCGATTTAAGTCAAAACCTTAACTAGGCCACTCAGGAACATTAAAGTAATTTTGGTAAGCAACTTCAGTGTATTTATGGCCTTGTGCTATAGGTTATTGTCCTGCTGAAAGGCAAATTTGTCTCCCAGAATCTGTTGGAAACCAGACTGAACCAGGTTTTGCTCTAGGATTTTGCCTGTGCTTAGCTCTATTCCGTTTCTCCCTAGTCCTTGCCGATGACAAGCATACCCATAACATGATGCAACCATCACCATGCTTGAAAATATGAAGAGTGGTACTCAGTGATGTGTTGAGATGGATTTGCCTCAAACATAACACTTTGTATTCAGGACATAAAGTTAATTTCTTTGTCAAATGTTTTGCAGTTTTACTTGAGTGCCTTATTGCAAACAGGATGCATGTTTTGGAATATTTATATTCTGTAAAAGTATCCTTCTTTTCACTCCGTCAATTAGGTTATTTGCCTCATGGTGAAATCTCTAAGCGGTTTCCTTCCTCTCCGGCCAATGAGATTGGAAGGACACCTGTATCTTTGTAATGAATCAGTGTATTGTTACACCATCCAAAGTGTAATTAATAACTTCAATGTCTACATGTTTTATTTTTAACCATCTACCAGTATGTGCCCTTCTTTGCAATGCATTGGAAAATGTCCCTGGTATTTGTGCTTGCTCGACTGAGGAACCTTACAGATAATTGTATGTGTGAGGTACAGAGATGAGGTAGTAATTCAAAAATCATGTTAGACACTATTATTGCACACAGCGTGTGTCCATGCAACTTATTTGACTTGTTAAGCATGTTTTTTCCTGCTGAACTTATTTTGGCTTGCTATAACAAAGGGGTTGAATACTTATTGACTCAAGACATTTCAGATGTTCATTTTTTATTAATTAATTTGTAAACATTTCGTAAAACATCATTTCACTTTGACATTATGGACTATTGTGTATAGGCCAGAAACAAAAAAAATCTAAATTCAGGCTCTAACACAACAAAATGTGGAAAAAGTCAACGTTTTGAATACTTTCTGAAGGTAATCTATCTAGAATGTGGTTACAATGTTCTCAGAACATACAACATTAATGTTCTAGATGCGTTTTTTGGACATTGCAAGAACATTCATGTGTCGGAGGGTTTTTCGGAGGGTTCCATCAATATTCCATCAACATTCCACCAAACATCAAATCAAACTTTATTTGTCAGATGCGCCGAATACAACAAGTGTAGACCTCAAATCGTGAAATGCTTACTTAGAAGCCGTTAACCAACAGTGCAGTTCAAGAAGACTTAAGAACATATTTAGCAAATAAACAAAAGTAAAAAAGTAAAAAAGAATAACAAGTAACACAATAAAATAACAGTAACGAGGCTATATACAGGGGGTCTGTTGGAGGAAATTATAGTTGAAATGATTAATAATGTATACATTTCAATTAGAACCATTTATTCTAATACTATTAGGTTATGGTATGAAATGTATGGGCTCTTGGTTAAGCTGTTACTGAAAATGTGAGTAAAACAATTTAATTGTCTGTACCTTGCGGGAAGTTTAAGGGAGAGGGATGATGTATATTTTCTGACAGATAAGAATGGTCCTTGATATTCCATTAGTGGAGGAGAAGATATCTTTTAGACAGATTGGAATGTCTGGTTCATGAGGGGAGTAGAAGACATCTCCAGACCTGAAAACACTGTGCTATTGTGGGGATAGGAGAGAGTGTGAGAAACTGATGATGTCATTTTATGTTCTCTCTTTAAAATGTAAGGTTCTTTGTATTTTTGGCTAGTACTCTCTGGAATTAAACACTGTTACCTGGCTTTTAAGACTGGTCTCCATCTACTTAATGCATAATTAATGAACTTACACCTCATTAATGAACTAGAGAGAGTGCGAAATTGATTTTGGCTATAAAACATATAGGAATTTAGAAATTCCACTAACAGGGTCCTAGACCTGGCGCTCCGGTACCGCTTGCTGTGCGGTAGCAGAGCAAACAGTCTATTCGGAAAGTATTCAGACCACTTGACTTTTTACGCATCATGTTACGTTACAGTCTTATTCTAAAATCAGAAGTGTTTGCAAATTTACAAAAACTAAAAACAGAAATAGCTTTACATAAGTATTCAGACCATTTGCTATGAGACTGTCACGCCCTGACCTTAAAGATCCTTTTTATGTCTCTATTTGGTTTGGTCAGGGTGTGATTTGGGGTGGGTATTCTATGTTCTATTATTTGTATTTCTATGTTTTGGCCGGGTAGGGTTCACAATCAGGGACAGCTGTCTATCGTTGTCTCTGATTGGGAATCATACTTAGGTAGCCCTTTTCCCTCCTTTCAGTGTGGGAAGTTGACTTGTGTTTGTGGTACTTAGCCCTCATAAGCTTCACGGTCATTTTGTATTGTTTCTTGTTTTGTTGGCATCATTCCAAAATAAAGGATCATGTACGCTCACCACGCTGCACTTTGGTCTTCCTTCAACGCCGGCCGTGACAGAGACTCGAAATTGAGCTTGGATGCATCCTGTTTCCATTGATCATCCTTGAAATGTTTCTACAACTTGTTTGGAGTCCACCTGTGGTAAATTCAATTGATTGGACATGACTTGGAAAGGCACACACTTGTCTATATAAGGTCCCACAGTTGACAGTGCTTGTCAGATCAAAAACTAAGCCATGAAGTTGAAGGAATTATCCGTAGAGCTCCGAGACAGGATTGTGTCGAGACACAGATCTGGGGAAGGGTACCAAAACGTTTCTGCAGCATTGAAGTTCCCAAAGAACACAGTGGCCTCCATCATTCTTAAATGGAAGATGTTAGGAACCACCAATACTCTTTCTAGAGCTGGCCGACCGGCTAAACTGAGCAATCGGGGGAGAAGGGCCTTGGTCAGGGAGGTGACCAAGAACCCAATGGTCACTCTGACAGAGCTCCAGAGTTCCTCTGTGGAGATGGGAGAACCTTCCAGAAGGACAACCATCTCTGCAGCACTCCACCAATAAGGCCTTTATGGTAGAGTGGCCAGATGGAAGCCACTCAGTAAAAGGCACATGACAGCCCAATTGGAGTTTGCCAAAAGGTACCTAAAGAACTCTCATACCATGAGGAACAAGATTCTCTGGTCTGATGCAACCAAGATTAAACTTGGTATCTGGAGGAAACCAGATACCATCCCCACGGCGAAGCATGGTGGTGACAGCATCATGCTGTGGAGATGTTTTTCAGCAGCAGGGACTTGGAGACTAGTCAGGATCGAGTGAAAGATGAACGGCGCAAAGTACAGAAAGATCCTTGATGAAACCTCCTACAGAGCGCTCAGGACCTTTGACTGGGGCGAAGGTTCACCTTCCAACAGGACAATGACCCTAAGCACACAGACAAGACAACGCAGGAGTGGCTTTGAAACAAGTCTCTGAATATCCTTGAGGGGCCCAGCCAGAGCCCGGACTTGAACCCTATCAAATATCTATGGAGAGACCTGAAAATAGCTGTGCAGCGATGCTCCACAATCCAACCTGACAGAGCTTGATAGGATCTGCAGAGAAGAATGGGAGAAACTCCCCAAATATAGGTGTGCCAAGCTTGGAGCGTCAAGAAGTCTCAAGGCTGTAATCATTGCCAAAGATGTTTCAATTGTCACAGACATCGTCAGGGAAATGACCGGACCAAGGTGCAGCGTTGTGAGCGTACATTTCTTTTTATTATGAATGTCACCAACAAAAACAACAAAAAACAAAAACCGACGTGAAGCTTACTAGGGCTATACCAGCCATTAACAAAGTAATCTACCCACAACTAAGGTGGAAAAACAGGCTGCCTAAGTATGATTCCCAATCAGAGACAACGATAGACAGCTGCCTCTGACTGGGAACCACACTCGGCCACAGAAATACAAAACATGGAATGCCCACCCCACATCACACCCTGACCTAACCAAATGGAGAAATAAAACATCTCTCTAAGGTCAGGGCGTGACATCAAGCAAGTACTGAGTAAAGGGTCTGAATACTTATGTAAATGTGATATTTCATTTTTTGATTTTAATACATTTGCAAACATTTTTAAAAACTTGTTTTTGCTTTGTCATTATGGGGTATTGTGTGTAGATTGATGAGGGGAAAAACAATTTAATTCATTTTAGAATGATGCTGTAACGTAACAAAATGTTGAAAAAGTCAAGGGGTCTGAATACTTTCCGAATGCACTGTACATGGTTGCCATGTTTTCAGAATGTAATATATTAATGTTCTAGACACGTTTCATGGGAATGTTGTAAGAACATTTCTGTGTTTCAGTTGTCAGGATGATATTTGTCAGAAATATTCTCCCACTCCAAAATGTTTCATTATTATTATTATTACTAGTTTAGAAAGCTGGCTATACTAATTTACCAATCTATAAAATGTTAGCTGCCATGGATGAGTGACTATCACTGACTAACTTAACAAGAGAAAAGCTTCCAATCCAGTATTCTACTGTGTGCAAAGCTGTCATCAAGGCAAAGGGTGGCTACTATGAAGAATCTCAAATATAAAATATATTTTGATTTGTTGAACACTTTTTGGTTACTACATGATTCTGTATGTGTTATTTCATAGTTTTGATGTCTTCACTATTATTCCACAATGTAAAAAGAAAGAAGGTGTGTCCCCTAACTTTTGACTGGTACTGGAAGTTTAACTGTTCACAATGTAATCAAATGAAACATAATGTTTAGCAGGCATTAGTTTGCATCAAGGGTCGTAACCGCTATTTTAAAAGCATTGGAACCAGTTGAAAAAGTTATTTCACATTCCGGCCACTTATTTTCAAGTCCCACAAAAATCACAACAAAGCACCGATACAAAGCTCTCCCTCTGCCATTCAGAAACGTATTCCAGTGTCTGCCTGCCAGCTGGAAATCTTTGCCAGTGGGTGTGTGTGTGTAGGCTACCTGTCTCCCCCGCATAGGTTACTGTAGCCTACTGACGACGTTACAAGAAAAAATCAGAAATTAGGGAGAGATGTTTTATTAGAGAAGAATGGATCGACTTTTCCGATGCTACATTCAACAAAAAAATAAATGCAGAATGCAACAATTTCAAAGATTTTACTGAGTGACAGTTCATATAAGGAAATCAGTCAATTGAAATAAATCCATTAGGCCCTAATCTATGTACTTCATATGACTGAGAATACAAAAAAAAGTATGGGCGTGGATCAGGAAACCAGTCATTATCTGGTGTGACCATCATTTGCCTCATACATTTACATTTACATTTGCCTCATGCAGCGTGACACATCTCTTTCGCATACCAGGTTGTTGATTGTGGCTGGAGAATGTTGTCCCACTCTTCGTTATTGGCTGTGTGAAGTTGCTGGATATTGATGTGAACTGGAACACGCTGTCATACACGTCAATCCAGAGCATCCCAAACATGCTCAATGGGTGACATCTCTGGTGAGTATGCAGGCTATTTTCAGCTTCCAGGAATTGTGTACAGATCCTTGCGACATGGGGCCGTGCGTTATCATGCTGAAACATGAAGTGATGGCCGAGGATGAATGGCACGACAGTGGGCCTCAGGATCTCATCAAAGTATCTCTGTGTATTCAAATTGCCATCAATGCAATTGGGTTTGTTGTCTGTAGCTTATGACTGACCATATCATAACCCCACCGCCTCTATGGGGCACTCTGTTTACAATGTTGACATCAGCAAACCGCTCGCCCACACAACGCTATACAGTACATGCTGTCTACCATCTGCCCGGTACAGTTGAAACCGGGATTCATCTGTGAAGAGCACACTTCTCCAGCGTGCCAGTGGCCATCAAAGGTGAGCATTTGCCCACTGAAGTCGGTTGCAATGCTGAACTGCAGTCAGGTCAAGACCCTGTCAAGGACGATGACGAGCACACAGATGTGCTTCCCTGAGACTGTTTCTGACAGTTTGTGCAGAAATTCTTCAGTTGTGCAAACCCACAGTTTCATCAGCTGTCCGGTTAGCTGTTTCTTAGACGTTCCCTCAGGTGAAGAAGCCAGATGTGGAGATCCTGGGCTGGCATGGTTACACGTGGTCTGCGGTTGTAATGCTGGTTGGACATACTGCCAAATTCTCTAAAACGATCTTGAAGGCAGCTTATGGTGGATAAATGAACATTAAATGATCTGGCAACAGTTATACAGTCCTGCAGTCAGTATGCCAATGGCACACTCTGTGGCATTGTGTTGTGTGACAAAACTGCACATTTTAAAGTGGCCTTTTATTGTCCCCAGCTCAAGGTGCACCTGTGTAATGATCATGCTGTTCGTTTCTTGATAGGCCACAAATGACAGGTGGATTGATTGCGTTTATATTTTTATTCAGTGTAGTTAAGGACACTATAGTTATAACGTTTCACATTGGATTTACTAACAACAAAAAGGTAAGATGTGTTTTTAATTGTAGTGCTGCTCGGCACACACAGGCTTGTTAGCTAGCTAGCTACTTAGCTAATGTTTGTGCTGGTCCAATGTTAAACCAACTCAGAAGTTCAAAAAGTTTCTCAAAACAAAACGCCCAGCGCTTCTAGGCAAGCTTCATCCAACCTCTCTCACTTTCTCCTTACCCTCAACATTTCAGTTGCATCTCACATCCTAGACTTGTGAGTGTTTATGTTTGTCTTTCATTATGATTAAACCATGCTGTTTTGGCAAAATAGAATTAGCTGTTAACAAATTTCCAATACAGATTAAATCGCTTCTCGCTCCACAGCGAGCTGCTCTATCCCCACTGATTGGTGGATAAGTAATTTAAGTAATTTAATGTCAATGTCAGGTTTAAAAAGGAACAGAAATGTTCGAACGGGTTCATAACTTTATTTTGGTGGTCAGAACAGTGGAACGGAACGAAAATAATGGTTTGTTCAGAAGAAAATTAATATAAAATCATTTTGGTTTCAATCCTTGATTTGCATTGCATGCCTCATCCACGGCCAGAAGGAGGGTGGTACACTCATGGGGATGGCAATCATACAACTTCCATTGTAGTCGTGTTGTATTTGACATTATTGTACCTATGTACAGTATTGTAGTCAGGGACGCAAATTTCGTTTTATCATTGGAATGTGATACAAAACGAGGCAACGGTGTGCATTTTGGAGTGTTTATCCAACTGGATTAAAAATATATACAGTACCAGTCAAAAGTTTGGACACACCTACTCATTCCAGGGTTTCTTTATTTTTACTATTTTCTACGTTGTAGAATATTAGCGAAGACATCACAACTATGAAATAACACATATGGAATCATGTAGTAACCAAAAAAGTGTTAAATATTTGAGATTCTTCAAAGTAGCCACCTGTGCCTTGATGACAGCTTTGCACACGCTTGGCATTCTCTCAACCAGCTTCATGAGGTAGTCACCTGGAATGCATTTCAATTAACAGGTGTGCCTTGTAGAAAGTTATTTTGTGGAATTTCTTTCCTTCTTAATGCGTTTGAGCCAATCAGTTGTGTTGTGACAAGGTAGGGGTGGTATACAGAAGATAGCCCTATTTGGTAAAAGACCAAGTCTATATCATGGTTTCTTTGCAGCAATTCGACCATGAATGCCTGATTCACACAGTCTTCTTTGAACAGTTGATGTTGAGATGTGTCTGTTACTTGAACTCTTTGAAGCATTTATTTGGGCTGCAATCTGAGTTGCATTTAACTCTAATGAACTTATCCTCTGCCGCAGAGGTAACTCTAGGTTTTCCTTTCCTGTGGTGGTCGTCATGAGAGCCAGTTTTATCATAACGCTTGATGGTTTTTGCAACTGCACTTTTCCAGATTGACTGACCTTCATGTCTTAAAGTAATGATGGACTGTCGTTTCTCTTTGCTTATTTGAAATGTCATAATATATAGGGGCTCCCGAGTGGAGCAGCGGTCTAAGGCACTGCATCTCAGTGTTACAGGCATCATTACAGACCCTGGTTCAATTCCAGATTGTATCACAACCGGCCGTGATTGGGAGTCCCATAGGGCGGCACACAATTGGCCCAGCATCATCTTGGTTAGGGTTTGGCCGGGGTAGTCCATCATTGTAAATAAGCATTTGTTCTTAACTGATTTGCCTAGTTAAATAAAGGTTAAATATGTAATTGGTCTTTTTCCAAATAGGGCTATCTTCTGTATACCACCCCTTCCTTGTCACAACAACACTGGTTGGCTCAAATGCATTAAGAAGGAAGGAAATTCCACAAATGAACTTTAACAAGTGGATAGCAGAGAACATGTCTACCCTTTACCCTCACTTATTGGACAGCCCGGAGCCAGAGCCTTTGAGAACAAGGCATTGTAAGATGGCACCACTAGATTGGCAGCTTCGCTTCTAGTCCTTGGGAAACTGGGCCGTATTTAGTTTTTTTTAATGTATTATCTCTTACATTGTTAGCCCAGAAAACATTAAGCGTCATTACATACAGCTGGGAAGAACTATTGGATATCAGAGAGACATCAACTTATCAGCACAACCAGCACTATGACAAGGAATACGACTTTCCCAAAATGGATCCTTTGTCTGCATCTCCCAGGGCATTTGAACTGATTGCCGGAGCGGTCTTATAGTGAGGCTTTGGTTGCGCACACACCACCCACCGCTTCCGAGTATATTACTCACGAATGTCCAGGCCCTAGTCAACAAAGTCAACAAAATCAGGGCAAGTGTTGCTTTCCAAAGAGATATCCGGGATTGAAACATGGCTAGCTTGGGACAGGCTGTCAGAGTCAGTCCAGACAACAGGTTTTTCAGTCCATCGTGCCGACATGAATAAGCATCTCTCCGGTAAGAAGAAGGGCTGGGGTGTATGTTTCATGACTAACGACTCATGGTGTAATTGTAACAACATACAAGAACTCAAGTCCTTTTGTTCACCTGACTTAGAATTCCTGATCCTTTGATTGGGTGGACAACATGTCAGTTCATGCTGCAAGAGCTCTGATACGTTGAAGGATGTCCTCCGGAAGATGTCATAATTACTGTGTAAGTCTATGGAAGGGGGTGAGAACCAAGACCCTCCTAGGTTTTGTATTGAAGTCAATGTACCAAGAGGAGGATGGAAGCTAGCTGTCCTCCGGATACACCATGGTGCTACACTACAAAGTGCCGTTGAGGCTACTGTAGACCTTCATTGCAAAACCGTGTGTTTCAATCAATTATTTGGTGACGTGAATATATTTAGTATAGTTCAATGTTTTACCATTTTTATTTTTATGAAATTCACTAAGGAGGGTGGTCCTCCCCTTCCTCCTCCGAGGAGCCTCCACTGAGGCCTTCCAACCCTAACCCTAATGCGGTACATCCAAGATGGCAACATGTGAAGTCGTTTGTCTGTGACTAGTAGTTTTTAACCTAATAACCTATTAATTTATGGTGAAGAAAATCTACAATTTCCTTGTTTTGTAGTGCAAACTATTTAGTTTTGCTGTTGTAAAGATCGCGGGTCTCCCTCAACTCAGATTTATTTTCTTCGCTATTTGCACTAATTTACTTGAAGTTTACCAAAGCTACCCTCTCTCTGGCTGGCCTGGGTTCTATCCTCAGCTTTCCCTCCGCAGAGTGTCTCATCCAAGCTGGTCCTTTTCGCTCTCCGCCTGGCTCACAGAGGCAGCACAACAATCCCCAACCTATTCTCTCAATCGACCTCCACACCCAATACTGTGCACACACTCACATACCGACTCATACATACACAGAGTCCCTCTCTCCCCTTACTTTTCCTTGGCCTCTATTTCTTACATCTCTCCGAAAAATGACAATTTTTGTAGTATTGCTTTGTGCACTGACTTTAACAGAACTCTGGAGAAAACTAACATTGTCACTGGGTGAGTACATCTGACAATGTGCACTCCCATCCATTAGACATTTTGTCTGCGGGAACGCTTTCTTTTTCACTCGGTCCACTCGTCCATGTGCCGATGCATTTGTGGCATGATGTGAACAGTACGAACTTGTGTCACTACCAAAGTCTAATGGTTTTAAATGACTGTTTTTTATTGTCTGGAAACTCTTTTCTAGAATTCGCTTGCAGTAGGTCTCTTAAAGAAGAGAAGCCATGCAAGGTTATTAAACAGAGGTGCCTAGTTATTCTTATTTTGTTGATATCAGGTAACGTGCAACCTAACCCTGGCCCTGATATGCAATGTCTCCAAACCCCCTCTGATTTTAAATGTAGATCTAGTTTAGGTATGTTTCATTTAAATGTACGCAGCCTGTTGTCAAAACATTGATGGGGTTATGATTTGGGCTTAATCAACTGATGCTGATGTAATTGTGTTTTCTGAAACCTGGCTCAGCAAGTATGTTCTTGATAAGGATATTTGTATAAATGGTTATATGTGCACTGATCGAGTTAAGAAAGGTGGGGATGTGGCTATATACACTATGTAACGACTAAATTCCTTGTAAGTGTGGCAAAGTCTGAAACTATTTGTAAACAGTTGGAATTTCTTGCTTTGAATTTTATTTTGAGGTTTCAAAGGGTCTCTCTATAACTGTAACTGTGATTGGCTGTTATAGACCCCCCTCTGCTCTCTATAACTGTGATTGGCTGTTATAGACCCCCCCTCTGTTCTCTGTGATGCATGTTCTTCTCTAATGCACCATATGTCTAAACTTCTTTACAGTGAAATTATCTTGATTGGTGATCTCAACTGGTGTTGGTTAAGCCGGTGTCTGATGATTTTAAAATGTATTGTAATTCTATGTAAATGTATATTACCCAGTTGATTAACTCACCCACCCTCCCAAATCTCAAATGTCCAGAGAAATCTACCCTGATTGATTTGATATTGACAAATGTTCCACATAAATATTCTGCGGTTGGTGTTTTTTTAAATGATTTAAGTGGCCATTGTGCTGTTGTTGTTGTTAGAACTACTAAGGTTCCTAAAACAAACCCATGCTTTATTTTATTTTGACTGGAGCAAGATTGAGTTTATTCCTGATGTGGAAACTGCCCGGAAATTCTTTCATTATGTTTTTTTACAAATAGTAAACAAACATGCTCCATTCAGCAGGTGGGATAATCCATGGTTTTCTTTTGAGCTGTTTTGTATTATTCACAAACATAATCTAGCCTGGGCTAAAGCAACACAATCACATTCTGATGCTGATTGGCTTCTTTTTAGGCAGCTACGAAACAAGTGTTATTTTCTTCTCAGGAAGGTCAAGTCTGAATATTTTATGTCTGTTACCACTGATAACCTGAATGACCCTAGAACGTTTTGGAAGGCTATTAAATCTATGTCTGGTAACAGTAATGTTAATGAATTACCGTCATGTGTTTTGAAGGACTCTGTTGATGTATATGACAACACTGAAATGCTGAATTTTCCATGAGCACTTTGTATCATCTGGTAGGCTGTGTTGATTCAGTAGTGTCTCTGTACAACCCTGTGTGGATGAACCAGTGAGAGCAGGTCAAACTTTTAGATTTTTGCCATTCTCTGTGCAGGACGTACATAAAGCCCTGAAATACTAGATCAGAGAAACCCTGCAGGTCCTGATCATCTTGATCCCTGCTTTTTAAAACCGGCAGCTGATTTCATAGCTGAACCACCTACCTATCTGTTCAATCTAACCCTGGAATGTAAATTAAATTCCAAAGATCTGGAAATCAGCACTTGTCCTACCACTTTTAAAGGGGGGGGGGGGGTCCAACTCTTTTAAATAATTATAGGCCAATTTCAAAGCTGTCACCCCTGGTGAAAATACTTGAAACCCTTGTTAGTGAACAGCTAAAATAGTTTTTACATACCAACTCTATTTGATCAATATACCAATCGGGCTTCAGGAAGAAGCATAGCACAAGCACAGCAGCCATGAAGGTTTTAATTTATATCACTGAAGCCCTTGACTAAAAACAGCACTGTGTCTCACTTTTTATTGATCTCTCTAAGGCTTTTGATACAGTTGATCATGCTATATTGAGGCAGAGATTGTCGAGTGTAGGTCTTTCGGAGCATGCATTTGCACGGTTTGCTAACTATCTGTCTGATAGAACTCAGTTAACTCAATTTGATGGACTCATGTCTGTTAAATTGTCTGTCTGTAATGGTGTGCTCCAGGGCTTTGTACGTGGTCCCCTCTTATTCACTATTCATGTAAAATTAGACAACATGTGCAAAATGCGCAACTTCACTTTCATGCTGATAACAAAAGCTTTCCAGAACTTGCAAACTGCTGTTAATACTGTTCAACATACCTTGTGTCAATTGAAGCTTATCCTCAATACTGACAAAACTAAACAAATGGTGTTTTCTAAAGCAAGAAATAGACCCATGAACGTTTTTGACCTATTACTTACTACCTGTGAGGGCAATGAGATTGAGACTGTAACCTCATATAAATATCTTGGAATTGTAATGAATTATGGCCTCTCTTTTAAAAAGCATATTCAACAACTTACAAAAACATTTAAGCTGAAGTTGGGACTTTATTTTAGGAATAAGGCCTGTTTTTCTTTTGAAGCCAGAAGGAGGCTAGTATCAGCTACATTTATACCTTTATTAGACTATGGGGATATTTTATATATGAATGCTTCCGCTCAGTGTTTGAGATCAATTGACAACCTTTACCATGGAGCATTGAGATTTATTTTAAACTGTAAAACCCTTACGCACCACAGCACTTTATATACCAGGGACGTCTGGCCTTCTCTAGTCAATCGTAGGCTCAGTCACTGGTATACTTTTATTTACAAAGCCATTTTGAGATTACTACCATTTTATTTGGACATTTTTATTGTTCAGAAATGTGGTGGGTACTCTCTTCGTTCGAAGGACTTTATCGTGCTAACTGTTTCAAATGTCCGAACTGAATTTGGTTAAAGGGCACCCTTGGCTTGGAACACCTTACAAAATACTTTTAAACTAGAAGAACTTGTCCCGATTGGTGTTTTTAAATAATTGATTAATGATTTTGAGGCTGATTCCCTGACCTGTCAATGTTTTTAATTGGCTGTTTTATGATCTTGTTATACTCTATTCTATGTTTCTTTACTGGATTACCTGTACTTTTTCATGTTGTCTCTCTCTCTAATTGTTTAATGACTTGGTGCTGCCCATCTTGGCCAAGACACTCTTGAAAAAGAGCTTTCAAATATCAATGAGCCCTTCCTGGTTAAATAAAGGTTAAATAATAATATATATTTTGTAAACCTAACCCAGAAAATTGTAACCATTAACTGCTGTCTAATCTTCTTCTGAGGCTTAACCCAACAATGGTCACAAATGTCTCTCAAAAGCTGTCTGGGTTTAAAGGATCCGACCCTTTTTTCAATTTTCACCTAAAATGACACCCACTTCTAACTGCCTGTAGCAAGGATATGCATATTCTTGATACCATTTGAAAGGAAACACTTTGAAGTTTGTGGAAATGGAAATTAATATAGGAGAATATAAAACATTAGATCTGGTACAAGATAATACAAAGAAGGAAAAAAACATTTTGTGTATTTTTTTGCACCATCATCTTTGAAATGCAAGAGAATGGCCATAATTTATTATTCCAGCCCAGGCGCAATTTACATTTGCAATGTATGTGCAAAGTTTTAGACTGATCGAATGAACCATTGCATTTCTGTTCAAAATGTTGTATCAAGTCTGCTCAAATGTGCTTAATTGGTTTATTAAATACATTTCAAGTTCATAACTATGCACTCTCATTAAACTGTTATAGCTACTGTAAATTGGACAGTGCAGTTTAAGCAATAATTTAAGCTTTCTGCCAATATCAGATATGTCTATGTCCTGGGAATTGTTATTGTTACTTACAACCTTATGCTAATCGCATTAGCGCACATTAGCTCAACCATCCAACGGCTGCAAGAGATTCTTAAGAGGTTTTAAACATCTAATGTACATCTAATGTGCAAAACGTGAATAACTTAATCAATGGATAGTGACAGAATTGGACTGCTTCCCAAACAAATTCAGCCTCTGAATGTCAAAGAAAAAAAACAATGATATGCCCATTATGCATCAGAGTCTTTCCCGGGTATTTTACAGACTCCATCTAGCATAAAGCATTGCGGACCAAAGCGCTCTTATAGATTACTTTATATAATCAGATCCATGTAATTTTCTTTAAAAACTTAAGCTAAAAAGCCTGTACTTTTTGCTATTTCCTTTTTATACAAGGTAGGCCTATGGCATACCCCCTTATACCCCCTCAATTCATGTCTTGGTTTGAACTCAGCCTGTTTGTCACGCCCTGACCTTAGATATCCTTTTTATTTTCTGTTTTGGTTAGGTCAGGGTGTGATTGGGGTGGGCAGTCTAGTTTTCTCAATGAGTTGGCTGAACATGCCGAGAGATTTGTTTCAGATTGTTCTGTGGTGTAGCATCTTGTGTCTATGAAATTAGCTGCTCGTTATGCGTAGATAATCCTTTCTACTGCAGTTTTTTCTAAAGATATAACGTTAGCCATGGAGAACTGCAAATGTGCTTTTACTGCTCTCAATAACATTGCTGCTCTGAATTTATCAGGCGCTATCGACAAAGGTCTGTAGGAAAAGTTGGGATGGACTACTTTAAGGACGACAATCGTGGCATGTTGACTCTGACTTTGAAAATGAATCAGACGATGAGAATCTCTGATTTAGGTAAAAACATTTTCATTGAAGACATTGGAGTCTTCTGATGACGGTGATGGCGAAGATACAGCGATCAACAGTGTTGTTGTCACGGAAGAAGTTCGATGGCTCACTTGCTAGCTAACGTTAACATTGAACCTAACTTATTTGGTTAACTTTAGCTATGACAATCAGTTTGTATTGCTTGTAACGTTACTCTATGGATTGGGATTATAGTTCATTTTAACGTTAACGTGACATGTCTAAACTAGCTAACGTTAACGTAACATGTCTAAACAAAATACCCCAAGTTAAAGCTTGCTGTTAGCTAACTAATGTTAGTGTCACGAACCTTGCTGAAGATGGTGCCTCTTCCTGTTCGGGCGGTGCTCGGCGGTCGTCGTCGCTGGCCTATTAGCTACCATCGATTCCCTTTACATTTGTTTTGGGTAATTGGGTAATTGGGTACACCTGTTTTGTATTAGGGTTTGTTTGTAGGGTATTTAAGGGCACTAGGCCCGCTGGGTATTTGTGCGGGCTTGTTTGTGTTACTCTGTGTTTGATGGTGTGAGTTATTCATGTATTTATTCTCCGGACTATTTTGTCCTGTTGTTTGGACTGGCAACTTAATTACGCCGTGTGTGTTGGCGTGACTGTTTTGTTGCGCAGGGGAATAAATTTGAAAGAAAGACTGAACCCTGCTCTCTGCGCCTGATTCCACCCACCACTCCTAGTTGATCGTAGAGGTTAGATGGCTGGGAATAATGTTGCATGGAGTTTCTATGGGAAGGTGGAGGTAGAATCAGCTTATTACTTACATCTAAATACTCAAGCAATGGACCTAAAAACTAAAAACTGTCTGGGGTACTGACGAACCACCAAGTGTTATAAAAGGCCTAGAAGTGTTTTTGGGTGAACTTCCCTTTTGATATAAATTGCCAGGCCATCAGCACCAATGACAAACATCGTAACCACTCTCCCGATAAGGGATATCTACGTATAGGGCATGTGTTTATGGGCCAGTATTAGGCCCTGTCCAGAAAAACCCTAAACCTGTCACACCTTGATCTGTTTCACCTGTCTTTGTGTTTTGTCTCCACCCCCATCCAGGTGCCCATTATCCCCTGTGTACTTATACCTGTGTTCTCTGTCTTTTGCCAGTTTGTCTTGTCATGTCTTACCAGCGTGCTTTCCCGTCTTACTTTTTCTCAAGTTTGTTTTCCTAGTTTTTCCGGTTCTGACTATTCTGGCTGCCCTGACCCTGAGCCTGCCTGCTGTCCTGTACCTGCCTGACTCTGACCTGATCACGAACCCAGGCCTGTCCTCAACCTGCCGTTTGCCTGCCCTGTGTTTTCAATAAATCATCTGAGAACTGTACTGTTACGAATCCCTTTTGGCCCGACGGTCTAGGGGGGATGGTAATGAGACCCGTAACATAACTCATGCAAATTATTATTGTGACAAAGTAAAAGTGTGAACGAAATAACCACGACAACAGAAATCTACCGTCAAACTCTAGGTTTATTTATAAACACACGGTAATGGGGGGGAGCAGGAAAAGGGGCTGAGCTGGACCCAAGGAAAGAAACAATAAGTATACAAAAACACACCCCTAAGCTAGACTAGCCTACTTTAACGACAGCTAACTAACTAACCAAAAATACAGTGGGTGGTCCGCCCAGTTCTAACTAGTGTATTTAACAAAGTTCACCTACGGGTAGTGTATGCCCATGGGCGACTTGTCTTGGTTTCCCCCTTTTCCCACCAGCAACAAACAAATACCATAACCAAAAATAATACTCACAGGTGATGACAAAGTGCTATGAAGTGCTTTAAACAAAAGAGAGGTTAAGACACAAAGCGAGAGTGAAACACAGAGACCTACAGACATGGCATTTACAGAGAGATTGAGCTGAGCTGAGCTGAGCTCTAGAACAAACAAATGATGGGGTTTTTAAACCATGGGGAAGGAACTGTGATAGGTCAGGAAATAGGAGGAGGTGTGTCTTCTGATTGATTGTTGACTGATTGGGGAGTGATGGTTTTCACCTGTGAGGGGAGAAGGAGAGAAAAGAAACACACACACAGGATACACACACACACAGGATAACTGTATCCGTAACACTCCCACCCTTAAAAGAGCAACCCTAGGGGTTGTGACTACAGTATTTCAATGAATACTTACAACAAACTTGCAAAACATTCAGAAATCATTTTCACACACCCGACAATGCATCTGCCAACACATTATCAGAACCCTTTTTGTGGCGGATCTCCAAATTATAATTTTGTACAATCAGCACCCAACACATAAGGCGCTGGTTCTGGTTGTACATTCGGTGGAGAAAAACTAAGGGGTTATGGTCAGTATATACAATTACGGGTAGGGCACTGGAACCAATATATACTTCAAAGTATTGCAGAGCCAACAACAAAGCAAGAGCTTCTTGTTCTATTGTCGCATAGTTTGTTTGACATTTAGTAAATTTACGTGAAAAATAACAAACGGGATGATCCACTCCACTCTTGTCCTGCTGCAGTAGAACAGCACCAGCACCTCTGGCACTAGCATCTACCTCAAGTTTGAACGGTTGTTCAAAATCTGGAGCAGCAAGTACAGGTGTACTACATAAGAGTGCTTTCGCTGATTCAAAAGCTCTCTTACAATCAGGGGACCACACAAATGATCTAGCCGGACTAAGCAAATCGGTCAATGGAGCAACTACCGCAGAGAAATTCTTACAGAAGCTACGATAGTAGCCAACCATCCCTAAAAAGCGGCGTAGCTCTCGTCTGGTGGTAGGTGCAGGGAATGCAGTTATAGCCAAGACCTTGGCATCAACAGGGCGCACCTGTCCATGGCCAACCTCTTTACCGAGATAGGTAACAGTAGCCTTCCCAAACTCGCACTTTGCCAAGTTCAGGGTTAGAGAAGCAGCTGCCAACCGTTCACATACTACCCTTAGCGAGTCAACATGATCTGACCACTCAGACGAATAAATCACTAGGTCATCAAGGTATGCACTACAATTAGGAACGCCAGCTAATACGGAGTTAACCAGTCGTTGGAAAGTGGCTGGTGCATTTCGCATCCCAAAAGCCATGACTGAGTACTGTAGGAAGTTGTCTGGGGTCACAAAGGCAGAAATCTCAGAAGCACGTGAAGTTAACGGAACCTGCCAGTAACCTTTTAAAAGGTCTAACTTGGTTACATACTTAGCAGCACCAATAGTGTCGATACAGTCGTCCAGTCGGGGTAACGGGAACGAATCTGGCATTGTGACAGAATTTACCTTTCGATAATCCGTACATAACCTGGACGTACCATCAGGTTTAGGAACCAAAATGCAAGGAGAACTCCAAGGGCTTGAACTTGGCTTAGCCAGGTCATTCTCCAACAAATATCTCACCTCATCCCTCAGTATCTTCCTCTTGGAAGCGTTGATACGATATGGGTGTTGCTTGATAGGTGTAGCATTTCCAACATTAATGTCATGTTCCAACACATTTGTGCGAGTAGGAACGTCATTAAAGAGACTTGGAAAACTGTGTAGTAGCCTCACAATATCATTGGCCTGTCCATCCGTTAAATGAACCAGACCGGATTGGATAGACAGCAGCATTTCTGAGTTGGGCAATCTAACACACTGCTGCTGAGTATTGCGCAACTCCAAGCCATCAACATCATCAATATGACAGTCCACTATCATAGCAGTAGTAGCAGAGGAGACAGCAGTACCTTCCTCTGTTTTTGAACTCTAACTGTGTGCTGGGTCGGGTGTGGTAAGCTTTCAACATGTTAATGTGACACACACGAGATTGGCGTTTTCTATCAGGAGTTTGAAGCACATAGTCAGTTTCACTTATTTTCTTTTCAATTAAATAAGGACCCGAGAAACGAGCTGACAGTGAAGATCCTGGAACAGGTAATAACACCAGTACTTGGTCACCTGGCTGTAGTGGACGAGAAACAGCCTCTTTATCATAGTGTCTTTTCATGCTCCTCTGTGAGGAAGACAGAGCTTCCTTTGCGAGAGCACAAGCTTGGTGTAGGCGCTCACGAAAGCGACTAACGTAGTCCAACACATTCTCATCTCTGGTACACAACTCTTGGGACAAGAACTGTTCTTTAAGGACTTTCATTGGTCCTCTCACTGTGTGACCAAACACCAGTTCAGCCGGGCTGAAACCTAGGGACTCCTGCACAGTTTCACGAGCAGCAAACAAAACTAGAGGAACTCCCTCATCCCAATCTTTCTCAGATTCCAAACAATATTTACGTAGCATAGACTTCAGTGTCTGATGCCATCTTTCAAGTGCACCCTGAGACTCTGGGTGATAGGCGCTTGACACACGGTGCGTAATTGACAAGGATTTTAACACCTGCCTGAAGAGCTTGGATAGGAAATTGGTTCCTTGATCGCTTTGTACCACCCTAGGTAACCCGAATGTCGTGAAGAATTTTATTAAGGCTTTACTCACTACCGGGGCTGTAATCCTTCTCAGAGGAATGGCCTCGGGGTATCTTGTAGCCATACACATTATCGTTAACAAAAACTGGTTACCCGATTTTGTCTTCGGTAACGGTCCGACACAATCAACCACCACATGCTTGAATGGTTCACCTATGACAGGTATGGGACAAAGAGGAGCGGAAGGAATAACCTGATTTGGTTTTCCTGTTATCTGACATGTGTGGCATGTCCGACAGAACTGAGCCACATCTTGTTTTAAACCCGGCCAAAATAAATGTCGAAGGATCCAATCATCAGTTTTTGTGATTCCTAAATGACCAGACCACTGGTGATCATGAGCAAGGGATAACACATTTTGTCGAAAGGCTGTAGGAATCACTATTTGGTAAACAGCATTCCAATCTCCAGCCGCGTCAACATGGGATTTCCATTTACGCATGAGGAGATTACCATCAATGAAGTAAGCCACGTTCTTCTTCTTCACATCTTCCAATGAGACAACACTAGAAAAACATTTAGCAAGCTTGTTGTCAACCTTTTGGTTAGCAATCAGCTGCTCACGAGTGACTGGTAACTGTATTGATGCAATAAGTTCAACGTTCTTTGATTCTTTCCTGGGCTGTTTGTCAGAGGTGCTCAGCTTCTCAGAGGTATCACACAATCCATCCTCTTGATCAACCTCTTTGAACAGAACAGTGTTCGACAAATCTATCTCGTCACCCTCTTGTCGTGCCTGGGCACAAGTGACAGCACAAGCGGGGAACACATGTGGATAACTCTGTGCCAGCTCATTCGAGAGAGAGTGGTCACTTTTATCCAATACTTCCAATACGGGTACTACCTTTCCTCCGGCAATATCGTTACCCATTATAAAGGTCACACCTTTCACTGGCAACATAAGACGTACCCCCACTCTGAATATTCCACTGATTAACTCAGAGTGTACTTTCACAAAGTGCAATGGCACAAAACCCATTTCAATACCCTGCACTAACACACTGGAACCACAGTATGTATCGTCAGATAAGGGCAACACATCAGACAATATAAACGACTGCGCCGCACCAGTATCTCTAAGGATTTTAACCGGTCGCTGAGACGCTTCGTCATTCGTTAGGGACACAAACCCCTCGAAAATGAATGGTTCATAACTGCGGTCGGGGACTGAGACTTTCAAACTACAGTTACCCTGAGGCACCTGTTTTGTTGCAGACCTCACAACCGTACGAATTAGAGGAACACCTGTTGGTGGCTTGGCATGAAGAGGCATCCCCTGTTTGTGTTTAAGCAGGAAGCAATCATTAATCATATGTCCTACTTTATGGCAATAGAAACAGGGACGCTCATTCTTCTGGCGTGCTTGATATACTACTGCTGGCCGACTAGGGCTAAAGGTAGGAAACTCAGTGGCTCTACTCTCGGTTTGAGCCGAAAACACACTCTTGTGCGTCAACACAAACTCGTCTGCCAACACAGACGCTTCTGCCAGACAGGATACTTTCTGTTCGTTTAGGTAAACTACAATGCGTTCGGGTAAGCAATTTTTTAACTCTTCCAACAAGATTAACTCCCGGAGAGAGTTGAAATCAGTTACCTTACTAGCAGCATGCCATTTATCAAACAGATTTCCCTTGTCTCTAGCAAATTCCACATAAGTCTTACTAGAAGACTTTCTATGAGACCTAAATCTCTGTCGGTATGCCTCAGGCATCATCAGGCTCATAGGCACGAAGAACAGTAGCTTTGACCACTTCATAATTCAAACTGTCCTCCAGAGGTAGCGCTGACAAAACCTCTTGGGCTTTACCAGTTAATTTACACTGAAGTAATAGGCACCATACCTCTTCAGGCCATTTCAATGCTACGGCTATACGCTCAAATACACAAAAATAGGAGTCAACCTCTGACTCTCTGAACAAAGGTACTAAGGCAATCTGCCTACTAATGTCAAACGTGTTTGAGGACACAGTAGGTGAGGACGGCTCACAAACAGGCACAGTAGGACCGGAGGCTAGCCTCGCTGTCTCTGCCTCCAGTTCCATCTGGCGCATTTTGAACTCCAACTGCCTTTGTTCTCTTTCTTTTTCTGCCTCTATTTTACACATCTCCAACTGGAGAGTCTCTCGCCTAATTTGGGCTCTCTTCCACCTCCAGTTGGAACTGTGCTAAACGGACATCCCTCCTGGCATCACCATTTGACAGTGGGGAGAGTGGATCAAAACGGGACAATGTGGCTGGGGTTTTAGCCTCTCCCTCATTATCAGACACCAATGGGCTTACAGGAGCAGCAACATCCGCTACAGGGGTAGTAGGCTCAGGCAGCGGTAACACAAGCACATGCTCTTCCAACAATACATTTAATACTAGCCGTTTCACATCCGCCTTAACTAAACTCTGCGGAATCGATACTGAATAATGGTCAGCCAAGGTCATTAAATCAACTCTACGACATTTGTCAAAAACCTCCCACGAAGGGTTATCCAAAAAGGATCTCAAATCAAAAGTAGTCATTTTATACTACTTCACAAGTGCCAAAGAAAATAGCAAACACTAATGCTACTTCAGCTATGACGCTCAACACTGAACTATACCACTACAACAATCTACATGAGCGGCATGGGTGTCAGTTATGACAGATCCCGGACGAGCCCCCACTTATGTTACGAATCCCTTTTGGCCCGACGGTCTAGGGGGGATGGTAATGAGACCCGTAACATAACTCATGCAAATTATTATTGTGACAAAGTAAAAGTGTGAACAAAATAACCACGACAACAGAAATCTACCGTCAAACTCTAGGTTTATTTATAAACACACGGTAATGGGGGGGAGCAGGAAAAGGGGCTGAGCTGGACCCAAGGAAAGAAACAATAAGTATACAAAAACACACCCCTAAGCTAGACTAGCCTACTTTAACAACAGCTAACTAACTAACCAAAAATACAGTGGGTGGTCCGCCCAGTTCTAACTAGTGTATTTAACAAAGTTCACCTACGGGTAGTGTATGTCCATGGGCGACTTGTCTTGGTTTCCCCCTATTCCCACCAGCAACAAACAAACACCATAACCAAAAACAATACTCACAGGTGATGACAAAGTGCTATGGAGGTGCTTTAAACAAAAGAGAGGTTTAAGACACAAAGCGAGCGTGAAACACAGAGACCTACAGACATGGCATTTACAAAGAGATTGAGCTGAGCTGAGCTGAGCTCTAGAACAAACAAATGATGGGGTTTTTAAACCATGGGGAAGGAACTGTGATAGGTCAGGAAATAGGAGGAGGTGTGTCTTCTGATTGATGATTGATTGTTGACTGATTGGGGAGTGATGGTTTTCACCTGTGAGGGGAGAAGGAGAGAAAAGAAACACACACACAGGATACACACACACACAGGATAACTGTATCCGTAACAGTACTATCCGCCTCCTATGTCTGCATCTGGGTAATATCCTGAGTCGTGATAAAACCAGCATTTGCAAACTAGGGGTCACAACCCCATGTTGGATTGCCTGATTTGAAAATGGGGTCACGAGGGAAACACAAATAAAATAAAATAAAATTGAGCTTGGTTCATAGAACTGGGTTACGTCTGTAACCTCCAGTAGCCAATAGATGCGGTTGTAATAAACAGAGCGGTATCTGTTTTCAAATGTGGCTTTATCTTTTGAACTGTTTAAGCTACAAAATATTATGACCCCATCACTGAAAGATAAGACTCTCTGTTTCCCGCTACAATGCCCACAAGCCTCATTAGAACAGAGTGGATAAGATCAGGCACTAAATCAGACTGTGGGGAAAATAACAATCAATTATGATGTTCTTTTCTACAAAGAAGATCATACAAAATTATTGCCTAATGATCTTCTGAATTTCCCAATATGTTCAGTCACTTCAAAACATATTTAATTCAGCCTGAAATACTGTCAAAACTACTTTCAGACTGATTTGTAATAGATTGTTATAGCCCCAATGAAAACGTTTTTTGAGTGGGGCCTCAAAATAATTTTTATATCAAATTGCGGGCCAAAGACATTTTGGAACCCCTAACCTAATGAGACTTTTAGGGGAACATTCTTTGTTGTGTGAACGTTTGTTGCTAGCTGGGTGTACAGCAATGTTCCCCAATGGGCAGCCTGCAGGACAAAATTGTTTTATTTGTCCTCCCAAGTTTTCTGAGCAAAATAAAACAAGAAAACAAATGCATTTTTTACTTTCATCGTTGGACATAAAAGACTGTAAAAACACCAGGAAATCATCTCCAAATGATTTTAATTCAAGAACTATGTTTCCAAGTATTCTCATGCATAATAGAGAGACACATGATTGCATACAAATGTAAGCAAGGTTTGAAATGATTATGTTTTCCTCAAAAAATATATATCTTTGGGCTTCTTCCGGTCAATTAGCAATCTGCAAATAATTTGGAAGTATGTTCCAGCCCCCTGACAATCCGCTCAGGAAATCATCGTTCCGACGGCTGAATGTAGTTGATGATCCCTGGTATATAGTATGACTGAGAGGAGAGAAAGGAGCATACACAACAAACGATAGTCTTTGCTCCTGTAGCATGCTGACATTCTGGTTGTGGCAGTCAGACCCACAAGACTGCCAACCCCATCCTGTCCAACCGACGATGTCTGATCTCCTAACAGCCATGGGTAACACTGAGGAATGAGAAGAGCACACCCTGAGAGGAAGCCACCCTGCATGTCAGCACACAGCTTCTCTAGCTTCCTGTCTCTGTCCCTGTGCTGGAATAAATGCATATTACCACTGGGAGGGAGATGGGGGCAAATGTTCACATGTGATGTCTGTTCATCAAAGGGAAGCAGACAGTAGGAGTTGACTCCTTCACATATGCTACCCAAAGGTTCCCACTGCCAACTGCAATATGACAGCCTGTGAGGGGGTGAGGGGTGAACATACGTGGACAACTGTCTTGTCTCAGGCTTGAGACGTCGAACGACCACCACTCTGGAACACAAAATCTTCTTGAAGATTTAGAAAAATCTTGTTTGGTTGAACAGAGAAACACACACACACACACACACACTGCTATTTTTAATCCTGCCTGGAAATTAAGCGGAATACTTTTATTAAACATGAAAGGAAACAGCTCTGAATTTATAAAATGTTAACACCTTTTAATGTGTGTCCTGTGCCCTAATTCAAAAAGGGAATGACTAGCCAAGAGCAGTACAAGCATGTCCTAAAGCATACAGTAGTAAATGTTTTTGATGTGTGCAATGGAGCAAGGGGAAGTTATGTAAATGTTGTTGCTATTATAAATATCACCAAACACTTGAGAAGGACGTCTAGGTCACCTATTCTGTTAGCATGAATTAAGGTACTGTGGTCCTCTTAAGACGAATGCAGTGGTTGGTGAACCATAACGTTAGGAGGCCAAAACATGCATAGCCAGGAGGACTTATACACACACTCTTTCTCATGTAATTGGGCTACAAATGCAACCTTGTTTCCACTCACAACCACTCTCCCACCAACCTCCTTAAAGCCACAGCTATAAATAGACCTAGCTGTAAACACGGCAATTACTGAGTAATTACTGAGTGATCTGAAATATCAAGTTCCTCCCACAGACATACTTAGAATCTGTGCCGAATTCTGCACGAGAGATAGCTACACTCGTGTAAACATAAACATGGCATCAAAGCAGTAGCTACTGTAGCCTACATGATGTAGCCTTCTCCCCCGTCCCCCCTTTGCAAATCTTACCCACCATGCAGGCCTATCACTCTGTCTTTTCTGGAACAGTAAGTAATTACTTCCCTGCATCACAGAATATTTGAGTCTTGACTCACCATCTTCCATTTTAATACAGTATGTTCATTATGGTCAATGCCAAGAATACACTCCTATGAACAGTATATATATATATACAGTAACGTGAGATCAACCAGACTCTTGTGTGGGAAGGTGCTGCATCCATATTCAATTTACATATTTTCATATTCTCTCAATGTACAAAAACGTATCCCCCTAGCGGGTTATTCAATCATTCCTTAATGCTGTCGACAACGTCAGAGTTGGCTTGGCAACAGGCGATTGATTTTTTTGCCCCCCACACACACACATTTTGTCGTGTTCCATCCTACATTTACAATGGATTAAATTGAGATGTTGTGCCAGTGATCCACACACAATAACCCACAATGTCAACGTTTTTAGATTTTTTTTTTTACAAATGAATAATAAATGTAAAGCTGCAATGTCTTGAGTCAATAAGTATTCAAGTCATATGTTATGGCAAGTGTAAATATGTTCAGGAGTAACATGACACATAATAGGTTGCATGGACTCTGTGTGCAATAATAGTGGTTAACATGATTCTTGAATGACTACCCCATTTCTGTACCCCACACATACAATTATCTATAAGGTCCCTTTGGAAGGTTTTCCAATGCCTCGAAAGAAGGCAACCTTATTGGTAGAAGGGTCCAAATAAAAAAGCTGACACTGAATATCCCTTTGACCATGGTGAAATTCTAAATTATTCTTGGGATGATGTATCAAATCACCCAGTCACTACAAAGATACAGGCGCCTTTCTTAACTCAGTTCTTGAAGAGGAAGGAAACCACTCAGCGGTTTCACCATGAGGCCAAATGGTGATGTTAAAGCAGTTACAGAGATTAATGGCTGTGATAGGAGAAAACTGAAGATGGATCAACAACATTGTAGATACTCCACAATACTAACCTAAATGAAGTCTGTACATCATATAAATATTCCAAAACATGCATCTGTTTGCAATAAGGCACTAAAGTAATGATGTAAAAAATGTGGCACAGAAATGACCTTTTGGCTTGAATACAAAGCATTATGTTGGGGTCAAATCCAACACCGCACATCACTGAGTACCACTCTTCATCGGCAACATGTTTTTGTTGTTGTTGATAAAATGAAAAGGAATAGAGCTAAGCACAGGCAAAATCTTAGAAGAAAACCTGGTTCAGCCTGCTTTCCAACAGACACTGGGAGACAAACGCAATAACATAAAACTCTAAGCCAAATATACACTGGAGTTGCTTACCAAAACGACATTAGTAGTTATTGTAGGGCGGTTTGTGTCAAACTGTATTGCACACCTCTGGATTTAGGATGGGGGCATGTCCGGTGGTAATAACATTTGGTAATTCAAATAGATAACCCGGTGGTTTCACCTGTGGTTGTAAACGCTTTTGATCTGAATTGTCTCGGGTTCAAACTACATACCAGTTTATTTTTGTTTTCCAACAACTTTTAGGGTATTTAGTTCAGATTTGGCTGAGGGGAACTTGGTATGCCCTATCGATCTTCTACCATGGAGCTTGATCAAGTACCTGTGATGGATGTTGAAGCACCTGCAAAATCTACCAATAGGTCGGGTCTACTTTATTCCACCAAGAGGGTCCATCTTGATGTTGAAGACGTGATGAATTTGTCAGCCCCAAAGAAATCTCTGTCGATTTTGAGACGTTCTCCAGCTGGATTCAGATATGTTGAGGGGACGAGTGGAACATTTCAGACGGTCGCATCGGGGGTTATGTTTTCTTGACCTGGGAACCTATGGTTACATTTTACACAACAGAAGAAGGCAAGGAGTTTTTGCAAAGTAAGACACCACATGTGGATTTCACCTCAAGGGTATGGGGTGATTTCAGGAAAGTTTTTTCTGTGTCTCACACGCAAGATGTCGCTAACAGAATAGATGTGTTGTTCAAATGTATTGAAGGGTTAAAACGGAATGACTATATTAGACCAGAGCTACTTCTGGCCAATGTTGAAGATGAGCTGGAGTGTGACTGGATATTAAACACTGACGTATTGTGGGCCCGCCTCGAGCTACCAGAACAACGCTTTAAAAGAGACAAGACAACTATTGAATGACAAATTCCTGGCACCAGTTTGAAGAGTATGTCTAAAGAATATTCACAAACCGGCTTTGAAGACCGCAGCCTTATGGACTGGTACTTTGAGGCCTTGGCTGACAATGTGCAGACTGGTTTTCCTGGCGCATGTCCACCCCAAATACCTACGACTCTGGAGTCTTTTCTACCAACAAACTACCACTGGCTCGAAAATAGGGCCTTTGAATCTAACATGCCTGCCAAAGCCTGTGGAAGTGCTTGATGACCCGGACAGTCTCACCACCCCAATCGTAAAGGTTATCAAGGCAACATTGTTTTCTATCCTGAAGCACATCGTAGCGATCAAGCCAAATAAGTTGTGCATATGGTGTGAAGTGAACCATCTTAGCCAGCTAAGGCATTGTTGTTTGTTTCAACCAGATTATATTATTTTGAGAGGTATTTTGATGACATCACAAAACCATTTTATACACCAAGACTGAAACCGGCCTTGGCTAGGGCTCTGAAGGCCTTTAGTTTTCAACTGCCATTGCCCAAGATTCAAGGATCTGTTGAAACAATTGTTAGATCTCAATGATGAACTGTAGTTTTAAAAATTATATAACTGCCTTAATTTTGCCGGACCCCAGGAAAAGTAGCTGCTGCCTTGGCAATAAATACTATCTAACCAAGGCTTTAGAGTTGGATGGTATGTTACAAAAAAATATTTGTGTTAGAGTTGATGATACAGGATTTTTTAACAGTTACCAATGTGTTAATATAACATGTTTTGCTAACCTGATCAAACATATGGATTTGGTCAGGAATACAAAATACCAATGGTCAAAATTGTTCTCAGATTGGTTTGATTCAGCTGATACTCAAATCGAATCAAATCAAATCAAATGTATTTGTCACATACACATGGTTAGCAGATGTTAATGCGAGTGTAGCGAAATGCTTGTGCTTCTAGTTCCAACAATGCAGTAATAACCATCGAGTAATCTAACTAACAATTCCAAAACTACTACCTTATATACACAAGTGTTAAGGGATAAAGAATATGTACATAAAGATACATGAATGAGTGATGGTACAGAGCGGCATAGGCAAGATGCAGTAGATGGTATCGAGTACAGTATATACATATGAGATGAGTAATGTCGGGTATGTAAACAAAGTGACATAGTTTAAAGTGGCTTGTGATACATGTATTACATAAAAATGCAGTAGATGATATAGAGTACAGTATATACGTATACATATGGGTGGTCCTTCTGTAGCTCAGTTGGTAGAGCATGGCGCTTGTAACGCCAGGGTAGTGGGTTCGATCCCCGGGACCACCCATACGTAGAATGTATGCACACATGACTGTAAGTCGCTTTGGATAAAAGCGTCTGCTAAATGGCATATATTATTATATTATTATATATTATATTATATATTACATATGAGATTAATAATCTGTGAAACTTGTGTAAACTTTTAACAAAATTCTCGAAAGAATGTGAAGACATTGAAGTGGGTAATGTATTGTGCTTGTATACATACAGTACCAACTTTTAACTGGTACTGTATGTATACAAGCACAATACATTACCCACTTCAATGTCTTCACAATGTGGACACACCTACTCATGAAGGTTTTTCTTTATTTTTACTATTTTCCACATTGTAGAATAATATCGTAGACATCAAAATGATTAAATAACATATATGGAATCATGTATTAACCAAAAAAGTGTTAAACAAATAAAAATATATTTATATTTGAGATTCTTCAAAGTAGCCACCTTCTGTCTTGATGACAGCTTTGCACACTCTTGGCATTCTCTCAACCAGCTTCATGAGGTAGTCACCTGGAATGCATTTTAAAAAACAGGTGTGCCTTGTTAAAAGTGAATTTGTGTAATTTCTTTCCTTCTTAATGCATTTGAGCCAATCAGTTGTGTTGTGACAAGGTAGGGGTGATATACGGAAGATAGCCCTATTTGGTAAAAGATCAAGTCCATATTATGGCAAGAACAGCTCAAATAAGCAAGGAGAAACGACAGTCCATCATTACTTTAAGACATGAAGATCAGTCAATCTGGAAAATTCTTCAAGTGCAGTTGCAAAAACCATCAAGCACTATGATGAAACTGGCTCTCTTGAGGACCACCACAGGAAAAAAGAACCAGAGTTACCTCTGCTGCAGAGGATACATTGGTTAAAGTTACCAGCCTCAGAAATTGTAGACCAAATGAATGCTTCAATCAATCAATCAATCAAATGTATTTATAAAGCGATTTTTACATCAGCAGATGTCATAAAGTGCTATACAGAAACCCAGCTTAAAACCCCAAACAGCAAGCAATGCAGATGTAAAAGCACAGTGGCTAGGAAAAACTCCCTGGAAAAACCAGGCTCCGAGTGGTGGCCAGTCCTCTTCTGGCTGTGCCAGGTGGAGATTATAAGAGTAAATTGCCATTTAAGGCCATATTGTTCTTCACGGAGTTCAAGTTACAGGCACATCTCAACATCAACTGTTCAGGGGAGACTGCCTTAATCAGACCAACATGGTCTTATTGCTGCAAAGAAACCACTACTAAAGAACACCGATAAGAAGAAGAGACTTGCTTGGGCGAAGAAACACCAGCAATGGACGTTAGACCGGTGGAAACCTGTCCTTTGGTCTAATGAGTCCAAATTTGAGATTTTTGTTTCCAAACGCTTTGTCTTTGTGAAACGCAGAGTAGGTGAAAGGATGATCTTCACATGTGTAGTTCCTACCGTGAAGCATGGAGGAGGAGGTGTGATGGTGTGGGTGTGCTTTGCTGGTGACACTGTCAGCGATTTATTTAGAATTCAAGGCACACTTAACCAGCAAGGCTACCACAGCATTCTGCAGCGATACACCATCCCATCTGGTTTGCGCTTAGTGGATTTGACTTTAATTGTTATTTTCAAATACAACATTTTTGGGGGCTTAGTTGACTTGCCTGGTTAAATAAAGGTAAAAAAAAAATGTTTTTTTTTACCTTTATTTAACTAGGCAAGTCAGTTAAGAACAAATTCTTATTTTCAATGACAGCCTAGGAACAGTGGGTTAACTGCCTGTTCAGGGGCAGAATGACAGATTTGTACCTTTTCAGCTCAGGGGTTTGAACTTGCAACCTTCCGGTTACTAGTCCAACACTCTAACCACTAGGCTACCCTGCTGCCCCTCAATATTAAATAAAGATGATTGTTTGAAGAAATGACCAAGTCTCTCTCAGTACTGAACTTCCATGACAGCTGTCCAGTACTTTAAAAAATATCCTCTCCTGTTGTCCTGGTTTCCAGTGGTTTGCAGAAGAGGATGTCTTCCTTAATTGACCCCTCATAAAGGTAACGGTCATATACTGTACCAGGAGCTGTGCCAGGCTCGCCACGTCTGTTGACTCATCTAGCTCTAACGCATACAATTCACTGACTTGTATGCGAAGCAGTAATTGTTTCAAAACATCTCCTGCCATGTCACTGATGCGTCTGCCATGTCACTGATGTGTCGTGAAACAGTGTTGTTTGATGAAGGCATTGTGTGTATAGTTTTTTGGCCTTTTCTCACAGCTTTGTTCCAGCCATATCTGCAGCAGCAGGAAGAATTAAGTCCTCCACAATAGTATGGGGCTTGCCTGTCCTAAAGCAGGTATTCTTAATGTTTTGTATAATAAAACGGTAGCTCACCATATAAGATGCTTCTAGCCCTTTCTGTTCATGGTATCTAATTCTTGCTGAAAGAAATCCTGTGGTTTATTTTTCAAATTGACATGTTTTGTTTCTAAATGTCTGCGCAAGAGTGAAGGTTTCATCGAGTTATGAGATAGTACTGCTGGTGGTAGCAGTACTACCAGTAGAGCTGGTATGTGTCTATGGATGTGGGCCTTACTTTTTTTAACCATTCATACATTTTCGAGCAAACGATAGTGGAATTGCGGCGAGAGCGTAACGGTTAATGTGATTGGATGTTAATTATTTCACTAGGCTACCTGTATTTGACATTGTGTTATTTTGCTGAACACTAGATGGTTTCCTTTTCTTGTCAGTGAAACAAGGCTACTCAGGCGAGAAAAAAACCTCACCCAAATGTATAGCTCCGTTGGAAAATATAAATGGACTGTTTGAAAATGTGAAGAATTTGTATTTATTTATATATATATATACTGTCTATATATATATATATTTTATGTGAATCACATGTTTATTTGGCGTACCTCCAAAAGCATTACGCGTAGCCCAGTTTGGGATACAGTATGTTATGGAAAGAGGAGGTATTCTTAATGTTTAGTATAATAAAATATTTAATTTTGTCATATTATGTTTCTAATCCATATTTCTCACCAATTTTGATCACATATACAGTACCTACTGCACATTCACAATTCACTGACACACACCATCTTGAAACATTCAGGTCCCTAACTACATAGCTTTGGGAAGGGCACACAGTGTATACTTCTTATGAAGCCTCATCCACTTGACCTGTTTCCTGATTGAACACGGTTGTTTTTCTACTTCCGGGCCCACTGACAAACAAGCAAAACCATCTTTAAATATGAATTCAATTTGTCAATCAAAACTATTCAGTAGAGTGCACATCATTTGAAATATACAGTATGTTAATTATCTGTTGAGGAAAATTATGAAAAATTAAAACATATGTTTTCCTGTGGTATAAGCAGTCGGAAGCCAAAGTTAGCATTCAAATAGAGGTAGCATGGCGGTTAGCTAGTTAGCTTATTTTACTGTATCTAATGGTCACTATCCATACAGGCTGTATCCCTTTTAAATCAATGTTTGAAAGGGAAATGTTGTTAGACGATATTAAGGACCAAAGACAGAAATGGTGGCGAAATGTTTTATCTACCCTTGTAGTTTTTCATTCCAGAACACTCTCTCTCAGGCTTCAAGGCAGCTCACTCAACTCAGTCTGCTCTCCTCTGTGTCACAGAGGTTCTCCTCCCTGCCAAAGCTGACTCTCTCTCCTCTGTTCTCATCCTCCTAGATCTATCTGCTGCCTTCTACACCGTGAATCATCAGATCCTCCTCTCTACCCTCTCCGGGTTGGGCGTCTCAGGCGCCGCAGACTCCTGGATTGCATCCTACCTGGCAGATCACTCCTACCAGCTGGCGTGGAGAGGATCTATGTCTGCAGCTCATCCTCTAACTACTAGTGTCCCCCAGGGATCAGTGCTAGGCCATCTCCTCTTCTCTCTATACACTAAGTAACTTGGCTCTGTCATATCCTCACATTCCTATTCTGATGACACTCAACTACTCTTCCCCTTCCCCTATTCTGACACCAAAATGGCGACTTGGATGTTGGGCCACCACCTCAAACTCAACAAAACAGAGCTGCTCTTCCTCCTGTGGAAGGCCGCCCAGCTCCAAGACCTCTCCATCATGGTTGACAACTTCACAGTGTCCCCCTCCTAGAGTGTGAAAGAACCTTGGTGTGACCCTGGACAACACCCTGTCATTCTCTGCAAACATCAAAGCAGTGACTCGGTCCTGCAGGTTTATGCTCTACCACAGCCGTAGAGTACAACCTTTCCTCACACAGGAAGTGGTGCAGGTCCAAATCTAGGCACTTGTCATCTCCTGTCTAGACTACTGCAACTTTCTGTTGGCCAGGCTCCCTGCTTGTGCCATTAAACCCCCGCAACTTATCCAGAATGCCACAGCCCGCCTGATGTTCAACATTCCTAAGTTTCTTCGATGTCAGCCCGCTCCTCAGCACAATCCACTGGCTTCCAGTCGAAGCTCGCATCATCTCTAAGACACTGGTGCTTGCCTCTTCCTTACCTTCAAGCTATGCTGAAATCCTACCTTCTCATTGACAGGGCTGCAGTGGAGCAGGTTGAGAGCATGTGATGTGGACATTGGTGTCCACATCACCAACAAACTATCATGGTCCAAGCACACCAAGACAGGTGTGAAGAGGGCAGGACAAAAACTATTCCCCCTCAGGAGATATTTTGGCATGGGTCCTCAGATCCTCAAAAGGTTCTACAGCTGCACCATCGAGAACATCCTGACTGGTTGCATCACTGCCTGGTATGGCAACTGCTTGACCTCGGATCGCAAGGCACTACAGAGGGTAGTGTGAACGGCCCAGTACACCACTGGGGCCAAGCTTCCTGCCAACCAGGACCTCTATACCAGGCGGTGTCAGAGGAAGGTCCTAAACATTGTCAAAGACTCTAGCCACCCTAGTGATAGACTGTTCTCTCTCGCCAAGTTTAGGTCCAAGAGGCTTCTAAACAGCTTCTACCCCCAAGCCATAAGTCTCCTGAACATCTAGTCAAATTGCTACCCAGACTATTTGCAGTGCCTGTGACTAATACACTTTGATTTGATTTGACCCTCCCAGCCCTATGGGAGGGCAGCTCCCGCTCAGCCCAGTCAAAGCTCTTCTCTGTTCTGGCACCACAAAAGTGGAACAAGCTTCCCCCTAAAATCAGGACAGCGGACTCGATGCCCATCTTCCGAAAAAAATCTGAAACACCCCCCTCTCCCCCCAAAATGTAATAACATAAGCACTTGTCTTTTCCTGCTAGCACTGACTTAGCTGATAAATACTTTGTTGACAAATGTACTTGATATGATTGTGATGTCTTGTAGTCTCAACTAGCAATCTGAATGCAATAATTGTAAGTGACTATGGATAAAAACTTCTGCTAAATGACAAAAATGTAAATGTGGATAACATTAGGATATTTGCAATCTGTTGTGCAATGAAACTAACTAGCGAACACGTCAAGTTAACTATATGGGAAATGCTAATTATGCTACCGCCGGCTTCTGAGTGATTATGCTACGTGAAAACAAACGTTTAACATTTTTCTATTATTTTCCTCACCAGAAAATTAACATATCTTTTAATTTCTGTTAACGTTATTTAAAAGTTGACAAATATACTTTATATTTAACGACATTACCAGCTGTGTCAATGCCCCGGAAGTTGATGCATAAGGTGCACAGTACAGCCAGGTGCTCTCCTCATATCTGTCTCAGCCACTTACACAGCCGGTCACTCCTGACCTTCCTGGTGTCAGAGCACATTGGTTCTGATCCATGACTTTAGCTGCTGTTAGACTCTTTCTTCATGGCTGACACCCTGTCTGTCTGTCAGACGCTCCCATACCTGAGCCTGCTCCTCGGGGTTCCCACAATGCATTATCAGTCATCTGTGTGTTCAGTCTATCACTCAGTCACCTGTGTGTTGGTGGAGGAAGGGGCCAGCTAGTACACATGCAGTATTCTCCTATGTGGCTCTGGCCAGAACCCTGTCCTCTCTATTTAGTTTTTAGGACTGGAAATATAGAGACTCTCAGTACATTGAGTTATACATGTGCTGACACTGACTAGTGGAATCGCTTCTTACAGTATATTGGCCTGTAAAGTGAATATTGGGGCAACAACCCAAGCTCAAGGTGCCACAATAGAAAATGAGATTCTCGCCTCGTATTGACCAGCCATATTGAAGAGAACACAGCCAGCTCAGACGCACAGAGCTACAGCTCTGAAGATCCTCACACAAAATCCATGGAGCTGAACAAAATCACCTAGACAGTAGACAAACCAGTTTCCTTTTTCCCCTCATCTTTTCTACACAGATTTCCATCTCATAAGCCTTGACTTCAGATTGACTTTTTAAACTTCCGTGACAGTAGTTTTTAATGGCTCATATTGGCTGAAAATTATTAAGAAACACAAATCTTTATGTGGTCATGCAGCAACAGCAAAATAGACACACACACACACACAGCTTGTCATCTAAAATGTTTAACAGATGGTAATGTCATTCATTTGTGGAGTAATTCCACTGTTGAGTCTCGATATTCTAGATCAGGGGTACTCTTATCATCCGAGGTCTGGAGCCTGCTGGTTTTCTGTTCTACCTGATAATTAATTGCAATGAACAAATGCAGTGGAACTGGCTTCGAGGTCCAGAGTTGAGTTTGAGGGTTCTAGATAATATAAACAATATTCTTATTGTTGATTAATGAATCAGGTTTTGCCCATCCAGGTGGGTAATTTGTAATCCATTATTTTATATACAGTACTTTGATTTCTATTTCTTCTCATTGCACAGAATGGAGGTAGGAACAGTATGATGTTCAGCGGGAGTCCAAATCATTTTCTTCAGATAGCATCAGATGGAACAGGAAGGCTCCTTGGCCAGTGTCCGTGGTTGCTATTTTTGTCAAGGATATTAGGGAGGAGTCTGTCTCTGGGAGAGAGTGCTCTTGTTTTTGGGGCAAAATGTATTCAGGACAGAGTCATATCTATTTGTGCCCCTGGTCTGCATGCGACCGGGAGCAGAGTCAGAGTCGGTGCAGATTTAGTGTTCAAGATCTCCTCGGCTGATATCTGAATCCAGATGATTTACTCTTGAAAGGACACGAAGCTCGTTTTAACTAAATCAGGTCAAGCAAACTCCGTTGTGCATGAAGATACATTTCTGATATTGTACATCTCCACTCCAAATTCAAATGCTCGACAAAAAACAACAGCACATTCACACATCACACAAGCACACGCATAGCTTGCATGGCAAGCAGAATGAAATATGGTGACACATGCATTGCCATCTGGCTAAAATCCTTTGTGAAAGTGACAATAAATATACAAAACAATAAATATACAAAACACAGAATGTCCCCAAACATATTCATTGGAGCGTCCACTGCCTCCCTCTCCCTTCAACCCAAGAGACCCATGCCTGGAGGGCGAGTATGATACCCACACCAACAGACAGACAAATAGCAGATGTGAGTGCGGATGATGTGGACTGTTTTAGTCTCTGTTTGATACTGAGGATAAGAAGCAGCTCTGGCTTTGGCGAGCGGAGCTACTGAGAGGGGGGCTAAGAGATATTCTTCCCACCAAGGTGATGATGAGTTAAGATGCTGATGCAGGTTCTGTGGTGGTAAATATGCATAACGCTGTGTTACAGATTATAACCTCAGTACCTGGCTGCATCCCAAATAGCACACGGTTCCCTATTTAGTGCACTACTTTTGACCAGAGCCAGCATCCCTGTGGAACGAATTCGACACCTTGTGTCCATGCCCCAACGAATGGAGGCTGGTCTGAGGGCGTGTTAAGAAGGTGTTCATAATGTTTGGTATGCTCAGTGTATGTTATTTCCTGTGAGATGAGGTCTGATTCTAGGGTTGTTAATTGATCTATGAGTCAGGACTACACAGATGTATTCTTATTTACCAACAACAATAGAGGCTCAGGTAAAATAGGCCCCTTATAATGAAATAAATATTTGGTTCCACCAGAGACAAACAAGACATTCTTTATGTAATGTGACATTACATTATTGTCACAACAGCAGTTAGCATACACTGAGGTAAAATCCAAGGATAAGAATAATTGACTTAACTTGAAGAACAAGCACAACAGCAACTCTATCAGGAAACCACACCCACGTAATGAAGACACAAAATACATCAATGAAACAATGGAAACCCATCACTAAGCATACTGTACGCATAGCTGAACTTAGTAGTATTTGGAATAAAGAATTCCCTACGCGTCTCTTCTTTTTTAAATGTTTAAATGGCTTCCTGATTTAAGTATCTGTCATACAGGTGGCAATAGAATCAATTTCCTCTCTCCTCACCCTCTCTGCTCTCACATTGTAATATGCAGAGGGTGAGAGGGTGAGGAGAGAATAAATAGATTTTACTGCTACCTGTTTGTCACACATGGGCCCAGCTATGTGATGTACTGGTACGGTGGGTATCATACATTTTCACCCCCCTTGACTTTTTGTAACATTTGTTGTGATTGAAATAGATTTAATAGTGATTTTTGTTTTTGTAATTGATCTACACAAAATGAAGTCTTTTGACAGAAAAACAACCGCGGGTGTGCGTAGCCAAAGTGCTCCATATTCATGTCATCCAATAAATATAAACACCTGGAGATTGCTACATGGGTTTGCCGTCGAAAGAAAGATGCATATGAAGAAAATAACCCCATACTTACTGTAAAATAAGGTGGTGGATCTTTGATGTTATGGAGCTATTTTGCTTCCACTGGTCCTGGGGCCATTAAGGTCAACGGCATCATGAACTTTACCCAGTATATTAGCATTTTAAATAAAAACCTGGTTGCCTCTGCTAAGAGGCTGAAACTTGGCCACCATTGCGTCTTCCAGCAAGACAATAACCCCAAGCACACATCAATATCCACAAAGAAGTGGTTAATTGACCACAAAATCAACATTTTTCACAAGGTGAGGTATTGAAAGGTATTGAAAACAGGGGTGACAATTTTGACCTCTCTTTTTTTAGAAAACAAGTATTACTTGTTAAACAAAATGTATGTCTCTGAGTAATGGTATTAGTTTAAAATAATCTTTTTGAGCATACATGTAGGAACATCTTCACAGTCTGACAGGCAGAGCAGTGGGAACAATGAGTTATCACACCATTCTGATTCACCGTTCTGGACTTGAAACAGTGTTCCTTTGTTGTCATGTGTGATTCACTCCCACTGGGTACAGATGTCAGTTCAATGTCTAGTTTTGATTTACATTTGGTTGAGTTGTCAACTAATGTGAATTCAACATTAAATTAAATAAAAATGATATGGATTTAGGCTAAAAGTTGGGTGGAATAAATGCGAAATTCCCTTTGATGACTGTTTGCAAATCATCACATTGAATTATTTTGTTGAAATGATGTGGAAACAACATTGATTCAACCAGTTTTTGCCCAGTGGCCTGTATCTGTATTAGAAAGTCTCCTTCATGACTGCTGCGTTTCATTTATGAACAAAGCCAAACAAAACACAAAATAATCAAATGCAACACCCCCCACCGTCCGTTTCCATTAGGGGGAAATCAAGAGGATTCACAAAGACATGGCAACTTGGGAGGAAGGCAGGGGAGGTCTTTGCATTGAGCCTCCTTTTATGAGAGCATAATCGTATCTTCACCTGGAAACCTCACAGGGAGAAGGCTTTTATTCCAAATGTCTCCTTCACAGACACTCACTTCCCCCACACCTCTCAATACACCATGGGACTAAGCCTCCGGGGTCATCAATGCTGCTATCCCATTCTCCACAGCCTTCAGGCACACAGGAAAGCACACCTGCACACAGACACACATGCAAGTGCTGAACGCACACGCACATACACACACAGGTAAACATATGGGCACACACACACATAGACACACACACCTATAATTACTGACTATGCTGTCTCTGCTAACGTGAGAACATTGCGATGAAATTTCAATCACACTGTAACGCTGAACTTCTGCGAGACAGATTGAATAGAGCCTTAATACAAGCGAGGTTAGATTTTTTTTCTCTGATTTACATTGCTCCAGAGATTGATTTTGAGATCGAAACAGGTCGTTTTTTCTTCTCTCAGATGGCCTTTTTGGAAACCACTGTACAGTCTCTCAAAAGAGGCACAACAGAAAATAGTAATAATTCAAACAATACAGTTACAGCAATGGCAATTGCTTGCAACAGTAATCTCGCATCTACCCGGTGGCCTAGTCTTGCTGCTGATTTACCTATGAGCTGTACATATTTCCTCCACAGAAAACAATGAAGGGCAAGCACAAACCAAATCACAGTAATGAGAGAGAGAGATGGGGGGGGTGATGAGGGAGAGAGATATTGAGAGAGAAAGAAAGAGAGGAGGAGATGAGAGTGAGGTATAGATAGATCTAAATGGGCTGGGTGATGAGGGCGAGGCAGTGGGCCGCCGGCTGTTTGTTCCACATCAGAATGTCAAGCACTGCAGCAGCAGCCTGCACTGAGTCACAGAGGTGAAAATAATGTCAGGCTCGGTAAGAGACGACGCGCTCTGTGGACCAAACACCAGTCGCAAAACAGAAACAAGCAAGACCGGATAAGGTCAGATAATACAGTAGTACCATCACTATACCCAGTCACAGGGAATAGGCCTGTGTCTTCTCACAGGCCAAGATGCAACTGTAGAGGAGATCAAATCAAATCAAATGTATTTATATAGCCCTTCGTACATCAGCTGATATCTCAAAGTGCTGTACAGAAACCCAGCCTAAAACCCCAAACAGCAAGCAATGCAGGTGTAGAAGCACGGTGGCTAGGAAAACTCCCTAGAAAGGCCAAAACCTAGGAAGAAACCTAGAGAGGAACCAGGCTATTTGGGGTGGCCAGTCCTCTTCTGGCTGTGCCGGGTGGAGATTATAACAGAACATGGCCAAGATGTTCAAATGTTCATAAATGACCAGCATGGTCCAATAATAATAAGGCAGAACAGTGGGGACAGCAAGGAGTCATCATGTCAGGTAGTCCTGAGGCATGGTCCTAGGGCTCAGGTCCTCCGAGAGAGAAAAAGAAAGAGAGAAAGAGAGAATTAGAGAGAGCACACTTAAATTCACATAGGACACCGAATAGGACAGGAGAAGTACTCCAGATATAACAGACCCTAGCCCCCTGACACATAAACTACTGCAGCATAAATACTGGAGGTTGAGACAGGATGGGTCAGGAGACACTGTGGCCCCATCCGAGGACACCCCCGGACAGGGCCAAACATGAATGATAGAACCCCACCCACTTCTCCCTTACCTCACCTCGCTCATCAACTCATCCCTGACCGCTGGCTACGTCCCTTCCGTCTTCAAGAGAGCGAGAGTTGCACCCCTTCTGAAAAAACCTACACTCGATCCCTCCGATGTCAACAACTACAGACCAGTATCCCTTCTTTCTTTTCTCTCCAAAACTCTTGAACGTGCCGTCCTTGGCCAGCTCTCCCGCTATCTCTCTCAGAATGACCTTCTTGATCCAAATCAGTCAGGTTTCAAGACTAGTCATTCAACTGAGACTGCTCTTCTCTGTATCACGGAGGCGCTCCGCACTGCTAAAGCTAACTCTCTCTCCTCTGCTCTCATCCTTCTAGACCTATCGGCTGCCTTCGATACTGTGAACCATCAGATCCTCCTCTCCACCCTCTCCGAGTTGGGCATCTCCGGCGCGGCCCACGCTTGGATTGCGTCCTACCTGACAGGTCGCTCCTACCAGGTGGCGTGGAGAGAATCTGTCTCCTCACCACGCGCTCTCACCACTGGTGTCCCCCAGGGCTCTGTTCTAGGCCCTCTCCTATTCTCGCTATACACCAAGTCACTTGGCTCTGTCATAACCTCACATGGTCTCTCCTATCATTGCTATGCAGACGACACACAATTAATCTTCTCCTTTCCTCCTTCTGATGACCAGGTGGTGAATCGCATCTCTGCATGTCTGGCAGACATATCAGTGTGGATGACGGATCACCACCTCAAGCTGAACCTCGGCAAGACGGAGCTGCTCTTCCTCCCGGGGAAGGACTGCCCGTTCCATGATCTCGCCATCACGGTTGACAACTCCATTGTGTCCTCCTCCCAGAGCGCTAAGAACCTTGGCGTGATCCTGTCGTTCTCAACTAACATCAAGGCGGTAGCCCGTTCCTGTAGGTTCATGCTCTACAACATCCGCAGAGTACGACCCTGCCTCACACAGGAAGCGGCGCAGGTCCTAATCCAGGCACTTGTCATCTCCCGTCTGGATTACTGCAACTCGCTGTTGGCTGGGCTCCCTGCCTGTGCCATTAAACCCCTACAACTCATCCAGAACGCCGCAGCCCGTCTGGTGTTCAACCTTCCCAAGTTCTCTCACGTCACCCCGCTCCTCCGCTCTCTCCACTGGCTTCCAGTTGAAGCTCGCATCCGCTACAAGACCATGGTGCTTGCCTACGGAGCTGTGAGGGGAACGGCACCTCAGTACCTCCAGGCTCTGATCAATCCCTACACCCAAACAAGGGCACTGCGTTCATCCACCTCTGGCCTGCTCGCCTCCCTACCACTGAGGAAGTACAGTTCCCGCTCAGCCCAGTCAAAACTGTTCGCTGCTCTGGCTCCCCAATGGTGGAACACACTCCCTCACGACGCCAGGACAGCAGAGTCAGTCACCACCTTCCGGAGACACCTGAAACCCCACCTCTTTAAGGAATACCTAGGATAGGATAAAGTAATCCCCCCCCCCTTAAAAGATTTAGATGCACTATTGTAAAGTGGCTGTTCCACTGGATGTCATAAGGTGAATGCACCAATTTGTAAGTCGCTCTGGATAAGGGCGTCTGCTAAATGACTTAAATGTAAATGTAATAACCTCACATGGTCTCTCCTATCATTGCTATGCAGACGACACACAATTAATCTTCTCCTTTCCCCCTTCTGATGACCAGGTGGCGAATCGCATCTCTGCATGTCTGGCAGACATATCAGTGTGGATGACGGATCACCACCTCATTTAACATAATTTACATTTAAGTCATTTAGCAGACGCTCTTATCCAGAGCGACTTACAAATTGGTGCATTCACCTTATGACATCCAGTAGAACAGGTACTTTACAATAGTGCATCTAAATCTTAAAGGGGGGTGAGAAGGATTACTTATCCTATCCTAGGTATTCCTTAAAGAGGTGGGGTTTCAGGTGTCTCCGGAAGGTGGTGATTGACTCCGCCTCAACCTCAAGCTGAACCTCGGCAAGACGGAGCTGCTCTTCCTCCCGGGGAAGGACTGCCCGTTCCATGATCTCGCCATTACGGTTGACAACTCCATTGTGTCCTCCTCCCAGAGCGCTAAGAACCTTGGCGTGATCCTGGACAACACCTTGTCGTTCTCAACTAACATCAAGGCGGTGGCCCGTTCCTGTAGGTTCATGCTCTACAACATCCGCAGAGTACGACCCTGCCTCACACAGGAAGTGGCGCAGGTCCTAATCCAGGCACTTGTCATCTCCCGTCTGGATTACTGCAACTCGCTGTTGGCTGGGCTCCCTGCCTGTGCCATTAAACCCTACAACTCATCCAGAACGCCGCAGCCCGTCTGGTGTTCAACCTTCCCAAGTTCTCTCACGTCACCCCGCTCCTCCGCTCTCTCCACTGGCTTCCAGTTGAAGCTCGCATCCGCTACAAGACCATGGTGCTTGCCTACGGAGCTGTGAGGGGAACGGCACCTCAGTACCTCCAGGCTCTGATCAGGCCCTACACCCAAACAAGGGCACTGCGTTCATCCACCTCTGGCCTGCTCGCCTCCCTACCACTGAGGAAGTACAGTTCCCGCTCAGCCCAGTCAAAACTGTTCGCTGCTCTGGCCCCCCAATGGTGGAACAAACTCCCTCACGACGCCAGGACAGCGGAGTCAATCACCACCTTCCGGAGACACCTGCAACCCCACCTCTTTAAGGAATACCTAGGATAGGATAAAGTAATCCTTCTCACCCCCCACCCCCCCTTAAAAGATTTAGATGCACTATTGTAAAGTGGCTGTTCCACTGGATGTCATAAGGTGAATGCACCAATTTGTAAGTCGCTCTGGATAAGAGCGTCTGCTAAATGACTTAAATGTAAATGTAATGTAAATGTTTGCCAAAGCACAGCCCCCACACCACTAGAGGGATATCTTCAACCACCAACTTACCATACTGAGACAAGGCCGAGTATTCTGCCCTTGAGTTGCGTTCCCATGCAAAACTAGACAGATAGCTAACAACTAAGTCTTCAATAAAACTCCCAAGGCGTGACTTTTCTTGAATTAATATATTGAAAATGTTTATGTTGTGAAACTGCAAAATACAGAAAAGAATATACTTTAGTGTTCAATTCACACCAACATACTGTAGCTGTACATTAAACATTTGAAGTTGCATAAATACAAAGCACGCACTAAGGTACCATGCATCTGGCATGATGCCAAACCATATAGCTAATTGTTAACCATATGGTAATTGTCTCCTTTCATTACTCTAATAATGTATAACCATCTATGTAGAATAACAAAGCATATTACACTAGAAACAGTAACAAAACTACAGTATTGTATATTTTACAATTCGTTTGCATGACGCATGAGCAAAGTAATACAGCTAACGACATACATTAAAGGCATTGCAATTTGTGAGTAAATGCAACCAACATTGATATGTAAGCAACTCTATCAATAACAAGATTATCATCATTAGCTAAATGCTTGAATCGAACTTGCAAAAAAATATTTTCCCAAGGCTGAAGCGTGACAAGAAATAACTACATTGAAAAACCTGCACTGTAGCGTTGTTTGTAGCTGTTTCTATGTGTGCAAAACAAATTCTGTACTTCCTGTTTGCGTCGTCTTTCTAAGTACCAGAAAGTGCCACTAGGGGGCAAATAACACCATTGAACACAATGAAAATCCAATTTAACCATTGTAATAAAATAATCTGTTACCTTCTAACAGGATGGCAGCACACCGAGTATAGCCCACAAAGATCTCCGCCACGGCACAACTCAAGGGGGGCGCCAACCCAGACAGGAAGATCACATCAGTGACTCAACCCACTCAAGTGACGCACCCCTCCCAGGGACGGTATGAAAGAGCCCCAGTAAGCCAGTGACTCAGCCCCTGTAATAAGGTTAGAGGCAGAGAATCCCAGTGGAGAGAGGGGAACCGGCCAGGCAGAGACCACGAGGGCGGTTCGTTGCTCCAGAGCCTTTCCGTTCACGTTCCCACTCCTGGGCCAGACTACACTCAATCATATGACCCACTGAAGAGATGAGTCTTCAGTAAAGACTTAAAGGTTGAGACCGAGTTTGCGTCTCTTACATGGGTAGGCAGACCATTCCATAAAAATGGAGCTCTATAGGAGAAAGACCTGCCTCCAGCTGTTTGCTTAGAAATTCTAGGGACAATTAGGAGGCCTGCGTCTTGTGACCGTAGCGTACATGTAGGTATGTACGGCAGGACCAAATCAGAGAGATAGGTAGGAGCAAGCCCATGTAATGCTTTGTAGGTTAGCAGTAAAACCTTGAAATCAGCCCTTGCCTTGACAGGAAGCCAGTGTAGAGAGGCTAGCACTGGAGTAATATGATCAAATTTTGGGGTTCAAGTCAGGATTCTAGCAGCCATATTTAGCACTAATTGAAGTTTATTTAGTGCTTTATCCGGGTAGTCGGAAAGTAGAGCATTGCAGTAGTCTAACCTAGAAGTGACAAAAGCATGGATTCATTTTTCTGCATCATTTTTGGACAGAAGGTTTCTGATTTTTGCAATATTACGTTGATGGAAAAAAGATGTCCTTGAAATGGTCTTGATGTGTTCTTCAAAAGAGAGATCAGGGTCCAGAGTAACGCCGAGGTCCTTCACAGTTTTATTTGAGACGACTGTACAACCATTAAGATTAATTGTCAGATTCAACAGAAGATCTCTTTGTTTCTTGGGACCTAGAACAAGCATCTCTGTTTTGTCCGAGTTTAAAAGTAGAAAGTTTGCAGCCATCCACTTCCTTATGTCTGAAACACATGCTTCTAGCGAGGGCAATTTTGGGGCTTCCCCATGTTTCATTGAAATGTACAGCTGTGTGTCATCCGCATAGCAGTGAAAGTTAACATTATGTTTTCGAATGACATCCCCAAGAGGTAAAATATATAGTGAAAACAATAGTGGTCCTAAAACGGAACCTTGAGGAACACCGACATTTACTGTTGATTTGTCAGAGGACAAACCATTCAGAGACAAACTGATATCTTTCCGACAGATAAGATCTAAACCAGGCCAGAACTTGTCCGTGTAGACCAATTTGGGTTTCCAATCTCTCCAAAAGAATGTGGTGATCGATGGTATCAAAATCAGCACTAAGGTCTAGGAGCACGAGGACAGATGCAGAGCCTCGGTCTGATGCCATTAAAAGGTCATTTACCACCTTCACAAGTGCAGTCTCAGTGCTATGATGGGGTCTAAAACCAGACTGAAGCATTTCGTATACATTGTTTACATTGTGAGATCATCTTTCGTTTACCAAAAATAGGGAATTTCATGTGCTGCACTTATATATATTTTTGTTTGTGTTGTGCTCTATCTATGCAACTACAGCCTCCCTGTGATGTATGTGTCTGTGGAACACAGACTGATGTGGTGGCACCTCTTCAGGCTTTCTCCACAGCAGCTCCACAGGTCATGTCTGGCCCTGCAGGACAGTCTGGTCAGGAAGACGCAGATACAGATGTGAGCTGCCTTTAAAGGCATGGTTGGTGTCTAATCAATCAGCCATCACCTTACACATAAAACTGCCACTATATGCTACTGTGACTCAGAAAGACAGCTGCACTGGGTGCCAATGGATTGCATGCCGCAAGTGTTTTTGTTTGTTGTCATAAAAGTTTGTCTCTGCCCTATTTGACAAAGGGCACACCTGAAATGGCACACTAGTGCACTATTGGGCATACAGGGTATAGGATACCATTTCAGACACCTGACATAAGACAGAAAATGTTAAGATTCATGGTGGATAACTTTTGGGTGAGCCCTGTCAGGCATTCACATCTCCCCAGTTAGTCTCCACTGGCTGGCTCGCCAATTGTGCAAAATCTGATGTGCTCAACTCTTACAAAATGATGTAAATACATCTTTGAGCGTTGTAGCCAAGGAGGAGTAGTCTGACCTGGAAGAAAAAGATGATCAGCATTTGCAAATAAAGTATTACTTAGATTTATTGTATGCAGTCACAATGGACATGGTTCGGCCATCATGCCTTCGTCAGACTTAGCATATTTGACTTGAATTGTGCCCTGAGACCCTTCTCACTGATCCATAGGATCCAAACCCTGGTTTCACAAAATGAAGTACCTGCAAAGCAGGGACTAGCTTATTAATTGACCGTCCTTCCTCAAAAAGATATTGCTGCTATATTTAATTAAGACTCATACATCTCCATCAAGGGCAAAGGGATAAAAATGTTATTATTTACAATTCACAATTTCATGAGTGTTGAAGTACTGACAGGAAGTTAATAGTCATCACCTTTTCTCTTAGTTTGATGCCTTAACGTGAAACTACAAATGTGAATTATTGGCCTGAATCTTCTTGACGTAGGCTCCAGCATCCATTTGGCCTGAATCTTCATGACGCAGGTTCCAGCATCCAATTGGCCTGAAACATCTTGACGTAGGCTCCAGCATCCATTTGGCCTGAATCTTCATGACGCAGGTTCCAGCATCCAATTGGCCTGAAACATCTTGACGTAGGCTCCAGCATCCATTTGGCCTGAATCTTCATGAAGCAGGCTCCAGCATCCAATTGGCCTGAAACGTCTTGACGTAGGCTCCAGCATCCAATTGGCCTGAATCGTCTTGACATAGGCTCCAGCATCCAATTGGCCTGAATCTTCATGACGCAGGCTCCAGCATCCAATTGGCCTGAAATGTCTTGACGTAGGCTCCAGAATCCAATTGGCCTGAATCTTCATGACGCAGGTTCCAGCATCCAATTGGCCAGAAACGTCTTGACGTCGGCTCCAGAATCCAATTGGCCTGAATCTTCTTGATGTCTGCTCCAGCATCCAATTGGCCTGAATCTTCTTGATGTCTGCTCCAGCATCCAATTGGCCTGAATCTTCTTGACGCAGTCTCCATAATCCAATTGGCCTGAATCTTCTTGATGTCTGCTCCAGCATCCAATTGGCCTGAATCTTCTTGACGCAGTCTCCATAATCCAATTGGCCTGAATCTTCTTGATGTCTGCTCCAGCATCCAATTGGCCTGAATCTTCTTGACGCAGTCTCCATAATCCAATTGGCCTGAATCTTCTTGATGTCTGCTCCAGCATCCAATTGGCCTGAATCTTCTTGACGCAGTCTCCAAAATCCAATTGGCCTGAATCTTCTTGACGTCTGCTCCAGCATCCAATTGGCCTGAATCTTCTTGACGCAGTCTCCATAATCCAATTGGCCTGACGGTTCTTGACACAGGCTCCATCATCCAATTGGCCTGACTCTTCTTGACACAGGCTCCAGCATTCAATTGCTTTTTTGTTAAGCTTTTTTTGTCACACAAATTGCCACTACACCAAGAACATGTTTACTTGGTGCCTGGAGGAACTTTTTCTTATTTTACAGTAAAGGCTCAAACTCTACTAAAGGTTGGAGTTCGGGGTTATATGGTTAAGGCTCCACCTATGGCCAAGTGTTGTTACTGTATATATCCTTTGAAATGGTCAATTGCTTACAATCTCAGACAATGCTTAGAACAGAGGTGCACAACTCTGACCATTATGTCAACATTTTTTGGTTCATCCATTTGATTGAGGCTACACCCGCTGAGACTGAGGCTGTACTAATACGGACACCGTGCAGGTCTGTGGACTCTGGGCAATCAAGTTACAGGGAGAAAGAAAAATCAGCAGGACTGCATTCATTAATGACTGGATGCCTGGCTTAGACACATAGTCTTCACAACACCACATGCATTTCAAGGAAATTAGTGTCTGTCCTGGGAAATAAGCTGTTTACCCACAAATCTCACTATACTAAATAGTAAAGTAATTAGCATCATGCCTATAAAATATGAACATGTGCTAATGATGGTGCCACACATACATATTCAACATCCATTTGTAGGGGATGTCATAAACAACTGAGCTGGGTTTAAAGCACCTTTGAATGAATCCCTTTCAAGTGCTTAACTACTGAATATTTATTATTGAATAGATCCACCATATGTCAAGTGGTTCTAAGAATGCTCTACTTAACAATCACTTCAGACTTCATATGGTGAAAAAAAGTACACAATAATGCATCCTTAAAATGTTTGTTTGTGTAGAACGGTTTGGACATGCACAACTCCTCGTTGGACAGCTAATTACAATGTCTGGATTGAATTGATTGCGACTTTAATTTATCATTAACCAATACTGTAGAGACAAAACCACGTCAAGTCAATCTCAGCCCAAAACGTCTGTCATTCGTTCCCTCTCAACGACTCAGACATATATCGATGGCAACGGTTGGTAAGCAACAGATGTCCAGGCAGTTGTTCCGGAGGATGTAACATTACAGAACGTTCAAATAGAAATGTATTGATTTATTTTCCGTCAGCTATAACAGGGGAGTCATGTCAGCTCTATTCATTCTATTTCTATCTGCAACGTTCATAACGTTTCACACCACTAAATACAGCCCTGGTGACGGAGTTACACACGTCTATGGGCGGTCGCCTTCCTCGCACGCCTTCTGCCTCCTCTCCTGCTGTGCTGTGCAGGGTGAATCATTCGCTCATATGTCTTCAGTGGGCCTGACGGTGGTGGAGAGAGGAGGCCTGCGAACCCCAGTGCACAATTAATTAGTGATCATTATCCCATCTCCGCTTCCCTGAGTGGGCGCATGGCTTTTGTCCTGCCTGATTAACATAGCTAACACAGCCGCCAACGTGACACCCGCTGCCTCTCAATTGAGCACATGATTTAGGAACATGGCAGTGCATCAGAACAGGCTGGCTATGGCTTTGCAGCAAGCTTGATAAACTGATAGGATTCATTAGGGCCATTGTAAACATGGAACAGAGAGGAAGGAAGGAAGCACAGGATGGTGGATAGCAACCATAAGAAAGAAACAGATGAGATCACACTCTTTTTGTTCTTATTCTTTACAAAATCAGACTGAGACCTGAAAGTTTGACTTCAACATTGGGGGTGTCATATCATTGGCGAGGACAAGTTTGCTTCTTTCTAAGGGCATCATTTACTTGCCTGACGACTCAAACTGAATTATTCCACTGCTCTATTGTTCGCTACATAACCAGAGTATCAACGCCAATGACACATTTTCAAAATGCCGCTTTACCTACTTTGTGTCCTGGCTCTTGCCCAATATATCGGTTTCTAGGGCCAATCAGAACATTTAAAATGTGTTTGCGTTCTAGAAATCGTCAGGGAGGTACTCAGATCCAGACTGTGGAGAAGAAACAAACGGCCGCGGCATAGCGTTTGGCCAGTGCAAGGAGTTTGGGTAGCCAGACATATCATTTACACCCCTCGACACACACAAAGAAATAGTATGCTGGGCCTCTAATTTTGGAGGAGCTTTTCAGGTCTACGAAGGAGCAGTGTAATTCTCACCTTCGAGACCCTACATCAAGTCTGGAGATTACCTTTTTTCAACACCTCCTCTGATACATGCCATGTTGCCCTCCACGCACCCTATTTTACCTTTCATCTGCAGTGATGCAGACAGAAGGCCTCAATTACCAGCCCTAATATCCTGGCCTCTGTTCAACATATAGCTTCCATTCGGTGAAGAGGAGACAAAAAATGAGAAGAAAAGCTTGATGAATTATGGAAAGTTATTTAAGGACAATACTTTTTATTAGCGAGCTGAGGGATAAACCACTTTAGGCTCTGAACAGGTCTGAAACTCATAAAAGCTTTGGAAATTCCTCTCGAATAGCAAATGTATTTTCTCTAACATTCTGAGAACTGTCAGAAGATATTGCTCTTTTGCAACACTTATGTCCAGTGGTAAAGTTGAAAGACATTTACATTTTAGTCCAGAGGGCATCCATTTTCATGACCGACTGTGGTAAACTTTAACTCCATTCATGTTCAGATCCACTGTCCGTTCCTAGAACATATGAATTCCATTATAACCACAAAGGGCATGAAACCTCCTCCAGTACTGAAGAAGCCCACGCAGCCAAAGTTGATTTGTGTTGATGTTTTTATTGTCTATTCATCACTTTAGATGCTGCTTTACAGGTAGTATTTGTCTTCTATTGGGGTCCTCTGACACAAATACAAATGAATTGTGACCGTTTTCATAAGCAGCTATTAATCAAGTAGGTGTGTGTGGCTCCCTTTCTCCCTGTTGCTGGATTTTTTTACCTTTATTTAACTAGGCAAGTGAGTTTAGAACAAATTCTTATTTTACAATGACGGCTTACCCCAGCCTCCCCTAACGACGCCGGGCCAATTGTGCGCTGCCCTATAGGACTCCCGATCACGGCTGGTTGTGATACAGCCCGGGATTGAACCAGGGTCTGAAGTGACACCTCTAGCGCTGAGATGCAGTGCCTTAGACCGCTGCGCCACCCGGGAGCACTCCATGATACTTTCCTTCTAATAAAACACATACATGATGATGAAAGTGGTCCCTACTGGAGGACTCCCACTGACCCGTCATGACTCAGCGGGATAGTGAGTAAACAAAACATGTGCTCCATTAAAAATTCCAAAGTCGATAAACAAACAGGATATCCTACTGAGAATTGTGGCGAGAACCACAGCTGACGCTGATTACTCAAGGCTCAGGTCGATCAAGTCGGCGGCATGCCGTGAGAGAATAGTGTCACGGTATGGAAGTGGATGCAGAGTATATCTGGTGGTAATGTATGGATCGTTTCCACTGTCTCCTCTCAGAGCTAAAATGGAAAAAGGTTAAAAGGTCCAATGCAGCTGTTTTTATCTCAATATCAGATAATTTCTGGGTAACAATTAAGTACCATACTGTGATTGTTTTCAATGAAAATGGTCAAAAATAAACACAAAAAAATGCTTCTTAGCAAAGAACAATTTCTCAAGCACGAATTTTGCTAGGACTGTCTGGGGATGGTCTGATTTGGGATGTGAAAAGTGAAAAGTAACTGTTATTAGCAGAGAGGTTTGGAACTCTCTTATTGGTCTGTTAACTAATTTACCGCCTGGTGATGTCACCAGGCAGGGAAACATTCAATCCCAATGAAACACGCTAAAATTTCGAACAGTCTTTTCAAACGGCTCTTACATTATCCTAACTTCCCAATTTCACAGTATTATTCCAACCTCATAATATGGAAATATAAAACTATGGAAATCTTGTTTTTGACTGCACTGGACCTTTAAGGTCGACAAGACAATGTTGTTCTGATGCTGCTTTCTCAGCATGAGGAGCACAGGCTGGTGTGTCTGTATGGATCCTTTTCAAAGTCTCCACTCAGAGCTGATACCGAACAATGTTGAAGTCGGAGACAAGAAGTGGTTGTGTGATAAAAGCCACCGACAGCCTGACTGAGAGACATCCCTCTCAGCAGGCCTCTCTGATCTACAGTCATTCATGTTCAAATGGAACTGAAAGTTTTCCATTGAGACTCATGTTGTTTACCAAGAGATGGATAAAGTTCTATAATTGACAAGAACTGGGAGGGAACATGGAAGCCTTGCTTTGCTTTTTGACCCACATTTTAATGCGTCTTATGAAGATGAATTGGGTTAGTTGGGAGTCAAAAACCAGATGGCACACATACACATCAACAGTATCACAAGATGTGTTAGAAATGTAAAAATCATTCAACTGCCAGCATCAATTTATCCACGCTTTGGCAATAACATCTTTGGTAGCACCCTCTACCCTCAGGGAAACCAAGTCAGCCAAAACATTTAGTTTTGGAAGGGCTGTCCTTTGCTTTTAAAAATAGACTCAGGTTTATCTGACCAAATCCAGGCAAATCTTTTCCATTCCAAAATGGGCCCACGAGATTAGCAGGCTTTGTAGAGGTCCAGCAGTCCTCTATTGACCTAGCCAAATCCTATGGTTATTGTTAGCGCCTACAGAAAACGCATGCAAACATGACTGTCACAGGTGCTATGCAAGCTAGGACATTTTTTGAAAGAGTGGTATGGAGCAGAGGAGTTAAATCAGAGATATGCTCTAGAGACAATGATGCACCACAGATTAGGTGAATTAAGGGAAATAATAGTGGGATAGTGGGTGAATAGTGAAGGGATAGTGGGCAACCTTGGACAGCATCCAGCCATCTGTGGCTTATACATAGTGAGGATCATCATCAAAAACCAAAACCAGATTATGCAGAGGGAAAGAAAGCAAAAACCAGTGGGAAATAAATACACAGGGAGTGGGACTGCTTAAGCATTTCTAAACAGCTGGATCTGCCCAGTTCCACACAATTTACATACAATGGGGGGTGGGGGGGTATTCAGTGAGCCACATATAACTTGTAGACCCATGTATAATGTGTCTCCTCACAGTTAAGTACAAAAGGTACTGTACTGTGTTTTGTCTGGGGGAATAGTCCGACTCAACACCCAGACCTGCCACTCATACTGCCGACCTGAGAGTAGCGGAGCCACAGCACCCGCCTGTGGTCACTCTTCAGAGGAAACGCTGACTGCCTCCCTATTCATATTACCGAGAGTTAAGTAGAGGTCTAATGAGCAAGACTGAGAAAAACCCATTCCAGAGTTGCATGTTGTAATATTCTGACAAAAGGAACAATCTGTGGAGTCCAAAATAAAATAATGGAACTGTGTGCCTGACTACAGTCCAATTCTACCAGCCTGTAGTTGGACAACAATGGTCCTCCGAGAGTAAGGGACTTGAGTCTGTTTTCTTTTTCCAGGAAATTGATTTCTCACAAGGTGCACAAACCTGCTTTCCCAGGTCAAAATCAGATTCTTGTTTGAAAGACAGAACAGAAAACAGCAGACAATGGGTCACACTAGAGACCAAGGTCTAACTGTAGAACTCTGTCTAGTTTCCATGGAGACAGACTGGAATGATTGACATTTTGAGACTGACTGCTGTGCTGGTCAATACCCATGTACCCATGTTTGAAGGTTGTTGATTATGGAACTGGCAAAAGCACAGCTGCTTTTTCACATTATATAAAGCATAAAATGATTTCAAGAACAATAGATTGTTAGACAGCAGACCAATGAAGGGCATATTACTGTGACATAAATCAAAAGAAGACATGAGGCAGCTACCTTCGTCAGTAAAGATTAATAATGTAGTCAGGAGTAGTTTCAATCCAATATTTGGAGACGTACAGTATTAAATACAGTGATGAACATTCAATAAAAAGTAGATTCAGAATATCAGATTTACCAACTGATTCAACTCCCAGGGACTCTTGGTCTTTGTTAACTGTAACATGTGTACTATTGTGTACCTAATGTTTCTCATTCTATTACTTAGACATGCAGACAACTAGACACTTGGGACAGTTTAGTGCTTGCCCAAAAGAACATTGACAGTGCAAATACAGTAATATTCCTTATTCAGTACTTTAAAGCATGATTAAAAACCAATATTGATTCACATTTTCTCATAAGATGTGTGACACAAATAAATAATAATAACATTGATGACAGAGTTCTTAGAGACAGACTCTGTCCAGTCCCTCTCACCCTGTGCTGTCTGTTCAACAGCGTTACAGTGGACAGCCCTGCATCCCAGCTATATGTACAAAGGCCGTTTTCTAAGGCTCTAGTATTTTATGATGACTCCGGGCAATGGGAATGTTCTGGGACACTGTGTGGGAGGTTGGAATTAGTTGGTCAACACAATCTGTAACAGTGGACAGACAGTAGGAATTAACTGGACACTGAAGGGTATTGGTGTGGGATAAGAGAAGGGGTACAGAGAGATTGTGGTCCAGGGACATCTCTCTCAGACTGCTTTGGACCACTGTGCTAGGACTGGGAGATGTGTGTGTGTGTGGGGGGGGGATAAACACTTGGGTCGGCCACTGGTCAGTAACAATGCATTTGTAAAGGGTGTCTGAAAGAAAGGTTTTAGTCCAGAGGCACCTCTCGGGGTATGAGTTCCTGGGGCATGGTGGCCTTTTTGGACTCCTTCATCTTGTCCAGGCCGAACAGCAGGTCCAGCTGGGTGATGGGCCGCAGACGCTCCTCCACCCCTGCTCTGGAGACGGATGGGACAAAGGTCAACCAAAGATGCAGACACACAGTACAGGTCAAAAGTAGATACACCTACTCATTCAAGGGTTTCTTTATTTTTTACCATTTTCTACACTGTAGAATAGTGACATAAAAAGAGAAAAAAATATGAAACACATGTTCATCATGTAGTAATGTGATCATCACCTGGAATGCATTTCAATTAAAACAAGGTGTGCCTTGTTAAAAGTTGATTTGTGGAATTTCTTTCCTTCTTAATGCATTTGAGCCAATCAGTTGTGAGCCAATCAGTTGTGTTTTAACAAGGTAGGAGTGGATAGCCCTATTTGGTAAAATACCATGTCCATATTATGGCAAGAGGAGCTCAAATAAGCAAAGAGAAACGACAGTCCATCATTACTTTAAGACAGGGGTGTCAAACTCAAATACCCAGTGGGCCAAAATGTAAAACCTGAACAAAGTCACGGGCCAACATTGAACAAATTAACCTTTTAATATGGACCCAAACAAGTTTTGCTTTAACATTGAATATGGAACAAGCATCGCTTATTACCATACAATATATAATTTAATAGTGGAAAATGCAAAATCGAATTTCAAATGAAAAAAAAACACATCAATGGCATTCATTTATTAAATAAATAAAAAGTGTATGCCTCTTTTCTATTTGCAGCCTTCTGATTTAAATACCAAAATCAACTTTTTCCACTGGCTAATAATTTTACAAATAAAATGATAATAAATCAATCAACCATTCAAGCTCATGCCTTGCACACTGGTCTAATCTGATGTGCCCAAGCCAGATACCTGGCATCTCTTCTTGGATGCTAGTTCATCAATGTCTGGGCTCAAGCTCTGAGCTGAAGAAATCCTTAGTATCGAGCGAAGATGTTCATCAGTCAGACGTCTCCTGTGAGTTGTTTTGGTCATCTTCATCGAGGAGAAAAGTTGCTCGCATAGATAAGTGCTGCCGAACATGGAGAGCATCTGAGCAGCTTGGGTGCGGAGCTGAGGCATTGTGTCAGGGATGAACCGTGGAAACTGTGCGGCGCCCACAGCATCATACTTTGACTTCAGCGTGTCGTTGCACTGGAGTTCAATCAGCTCCATTTGGATGTTGGTTGGTGCATTTTCCACATCAACTGCGAAGGGATTACTAAGCAGTTCAAACTTGCATTTCTGGGCATCGAAGTCGGCAAATAGCCGGCTAAACTCAGCGGCGAGAACACTGAGTTTTTCAGTAAACTGTGCGCATGGGAACACGGCGGTAGAGATCTGCGCTTTTATGGATTGGCAGCTGGGAAAATGGCAAGGGTTTCTTTGCAGCATCTGATTCTCCCACAGGCACAGTTTAGTTTTGAAGGCCCTCACTGCAGCGTACATGTCTGTGATGATGCGCCCCCGCCCCTGAAGCTGCAGGTTCAGCGCATCGAGATGGCTCGAGATGTCACAGAGAAAGGCCAGCTCACACAGGAACTTTTGCTCCCGGAGCTCTGCTGTATCCTTCCCTTTGGTTTCCAGGAATTGACATATTTCATCACGCAGCTCGAAACATCTGTTCAGTACTTTTCCTCTGCTTAGCCATCTCACCTCTGTGTGATACGGCACGTCTGCGTATTCCGAACCACACTCCTCCTGAAAAGATTTAAACTGGCGGTGATTTAGACCTTTGGCTCTTATAAAGTTAACTACCTGTGTTACTGTGGTCATAACATGTTCCATATTTAGGGCTTTGGCACACAGTGCTTCCTGATGTATGATGCAGTGGTAAACAGTTAGCTCACCTGCACAGTTCTCTTCCCGCATCTTCTCCCGAACCATGCCCACCAGTCCACTCTTTTTTACCGCACATCGCTGGCGCACCATCTGTCGTTAATCCAACAAGTTTATCCCACGGCAGCTTTATTTCAGTTACACATTTGGAAACCTCCTCAAAGATTTCCTTTCCTGTGGTTGTGCCATTTGAATCCTAATAGCTCCTCCGTGACACACAGATTTGAGTCCACTCCACAGATGAAGACTGACAGCTGAGCAGTATCAGATGCGTCGCAGCTCTCATCCACAGTGAGGGAGAACGCAACAAAATCTTTTCCCTTTTCCATAAGCTGGTCATACAGATTGGTGGCAAGATCACATGTGCGATCAGCTACTGTGTTCCTGCTCAGGCTCACGTTTGAAAATGCTTGTTTTTTTCTCTGGGCATACGAGGTCACAAACCTTCATCATGCACTTTTTCATGAACTCTCCCTCATTAAAGGGCCGGGCTGATTTTGCGATCTCTGCTGCCACTATATAACTAGCCTTTACAGCAGCCTCGCTTTGTGATGTGGCTTTTTTAAACATATTCTGTTGTGAAACCAAACTTCTTTTCATCTCCTCTACTTTCTGGCTCCTTTGAGTCATGTCCAGGTCCTTGTATTTGTCATGGTGTTTCGTTTCATAGTGTCGTCTAATGTTGTACTCCTTACTTACAGCCACGTTGACTCCACAAACAAGACAAACAGGTTTGTCTTTTACATATGTAAACAGATATTCTGCCTCCCACTTGTCCAGAAAGCTCCTGTTTTCTGCCTTTCTTTCGCCATTTTTGGGAAGGGTTAGCTCGCTGACAGTTGTAGCGTCTATGTTGCTACGACTACTGTCACAGAGGAGAGAGCGTTTCTGGGTCCTGTCCTGATTGGCGCGCGAAAACAGCAGAGCATTATGGGATTCGTAGTATTAGTGGTGAATGCGCTGTATAATACCGGCGGGCCAGCTCTAGTAGTAATTTGGTATTGTCTCGCGGGCCAAATATAATTACCCCGCGGACCAAATTTGGCCCACGGGCCAGAGTTTGACACCCATGCTTTAAGACATGAAGGTCAGTCCAACTGGAACATTTCAATAACTTTGAAAGTTTCTTCAAGTGTAGTCTCAAAAACCATCAAGCACCATGATGAAACTGGTTCTCATGTGGACCGCCACAGGAAAGGAAGCCCCAGAGTTACCTCTAATTAACTTATCCTCTGCAGCAGAGTACCAGCCTCAGAAATTGCAGCCCGAATATATGCTTCAAACAGTTCAAGTAACAGACACATCTCAGCATCAACTGTTCAGGGACTGCATGAATCAGGCCTTCATGGTCGAATTGCTGAACGAAACCACTACTAAAGGACACCAATAAGAAGAAGAGACTTGCTTGGGCCAAGAACCACGAGCAATGGACATTAGACAGGTGGAAATCTGTCCTTTGGTCTGATGAGTCCAAATTTGACATTTTTGGGTCTAACCGGCGTGTCTATGAGACGCAGAGTAGGTGAACGGATGATCTCCGCATGTGTGGTTCCCACCGTGAAGCATGGAGGTGGTGGTGTGATAGTGCTTTGCTGGTGACACTGTCTGTGATTTATTTAGAATTCAAGGCACAATTAACCAGCATGGCTACCACAGCATTCTGCAGCGATACGCCATCCCATTTGGTTTGGGCTTAGTGGGACCATCATTTCCACAGGACAATGACCCAACACACCCCCAGGCTGTGTAAGGGCTGTTTGACCAAGAAGGAGAGTGATGGAGTGCTGCATCAGACGACCTGGCCTCCACAATCAACTGACCTCAATCCAACTGAGATGGTTTGGGATGAGTTGGACCGCAGAGTGAAGGAAAAGCATTCCATATGGTTTACTTCATAGTTGTGATGTCTTCACTATTATTCTACAATGTAGGAAATAGTCAAAGTAAACAGAAATCCTTGAATGAGTAGGTGTCCAAACTTTTGACTGGTACTGTATGTGTTTTATGAAAAATGTTCAACCATCGCCAGCTTTGAAGAGCTGAAGACTTCTCTTGTTGAAAGCGAAAAACACAAGCACAACACAATGAAGTATACTGTAACTTACAGCTACATTCAGCATAATAAAAAGGTCAAAGACCATCAGTTTGATGCTTGAGTTAGAAACAGTAATGGTTGTTACTTGTCTTCCTCGTCCTCCTCCTGCATCTGCTGGGCTATCTGTTTCATCTGCTGCTTGCGGACGTAGTCTCTAACACGGTACATGGCAGCATCGCGACACAGCTCCCTGAGGTCACTGCCTGATGAACCCTCCGACTTCTCTGCTATCTCCTTCAGATTAATGGCATTGCTTAGCTGAGGAAGAGTGGGACAAAGTGTTGGTTTAGTATACAGTACATTTATTCAGGCATGATACTGTAAATCACTATTCCAGATTTCATTGTCATTTGTGACGTTTGTTACTATTTAACCTTGAAATTCATCAACAGTGGATAGATATGAAACGACTCAAACTGGTTGGATATCTGAGAGGAAACGAAGGGATGGAGATGGTGTTAGCTTACATTTTCTCCTGCCAGGATCAACTTCAGTATCTCTGTCCTCTGTCTTGTAGTCTACAGAAGTACATAACATAATGAGAGACAGTTTTTAACATGACAGTTTGATTATCAGAGTGCATTCACAACATTCAAGTGTGTATATCTCACTGGTAGGCCCACGTGAAAGGTGGTGGGCATTCTGCGCAGTATGGCTGGGTCCAGATCCTGTGGTCTATTGGTGGCCCCCATCACCATCACCTGCAAGAACAATACCACAACATTAACTAACTGTACAACCAGCAAAGCAAGATATTAAACCAATGGCCAATACTCACGTAAAAGCAAATAAGACAAATCTAACTATGGGAGTTGGTAGTGGTACCTGGCTGCTTGCCCCAGTCTCCAGCCCGTCCCACAAGCTCATAAACTGGGCCTTCATCATGGCTGTGGCCTCATGGTCCAGACTGGAGCGATTCCTCAGGAAGGAGTCTGAAAAATAAGACTTGAAAAGTGAACACAGCCTCAAATATGATTATATAAATGGTTGAGGTTAAAGAAATCAGTAAAGGATATCAATCAAGAGCATTTACACTACTGGATATTTAATGAACGGCTCTCACTAATGGTTCACAAATTAGTTTTAAAACAAGAGAGACACGTAATGACACGCACCAATTTCATCTATGAAAATGATACATGGCTGGATCTTGACAGCCAACGAGAAGACCGCAGCGGTGAGCTTCTGTGATTCGCCGTACCACTTGTCCGTCAGAGTGGAGGGCTGCAGGTTGATGAACTGGCATCCTGAGGCTTTGGCGGTTGCCTTGGCAATAAGAGTCTTCCCACACCCAGGAGGCCCATACAACAACACCCCTGAGGTGGTGACAGAGAGAGAATCAAATCATTAATTCACTTAATGCCCAAAAGTGTTAACCAAAATAATTTACTTTGGAAGAAAAAAATATGCAAAATACAAGATGATGTGCCCTGAAGCATTCACCTTTGGGAGGCTGAAAGAGTTTGGATCCAGCCAGTAGGTGTCTCTTCTGGAAGGGAAGGATAACAGTGTCCTGCAGTTCATAAATGACCTCATCAAGCCCTGCAATATCCCTCCAGGACACCTACAGATGAAGAGCAGCAAAATCATTAGGCTTACAACTTTATAAACAATGTGCAAAATGACTCCTTTCCTCTAACTTACTGTACAAAGCACCGATTATGTAACACCACCAACTTGGTAAGTCACAAAAATACAATTTAAAGAAGAACTGTCACACTTTATAGATTTCCCTTACCCTCATGCTGCGTGGATCTACCAGGTGAGAAGCAATGTTCATCTCATATTCAGTGAGTTTGACACCCTCCACTCCAATCTGCTTCATCAGCTGCTCTGCCTGGAGGAGGAGATGGATGTCACTCTACTGCTTAACACAATTGATGATTAATCTAACAATAATAAATAAATATATATTATAAGATTAATCAGATCTAAAACATAAACAATATGTGCACATACCCTTTTCTTGGCCTGGATCTTCTGTTTATGTGTAGGGTCCATTGCCTCCACCACCCATTTGATGCCGTAGTAGGTGGCAGCTCCAAAGATTGTCAGTCTCACGATCATTCCCACTACTTCATTTCGGGAAAGAGGGCGCATCAACACCTCCTGGGGAATGTCTTTCAGCAACATCTCAGCAACCAGCTGTCAGCCCATTGGCAGAGAATGACAATATGCGGTGCACAGGGAGCTGCCTGAAAGAGAAACTGGAAGCACAAAATACAGTTTCAAGCTGTACTGTAGCAACTGAAGCAGGAGTAACTGTTCAGCTCAAGCTTAGCTCACGTTCACCAAAGTCAAAGACGCAAGCCTACACTCCTTAACAGTACATATTGGGCTAAGGTCAAGCTTAATCTTGTAACATACATGACTCATGATTAAGGTCATGCTGTTCTACAGTGATTTTCTATGAGATGAAACCACTGTCACGGAACGCCACTCCAGTAAATACAATTACTGCACACTAGCTAGTCAGCTACTAGTCCTAACAAAACAACTCACTAACGTTAGCCAATATCTCACTTCTGTCAACTGCACATCTGACTGCAAACATGTGTTACAAATTCTAATTGCTTACTCTCGTAGTTACGATCGGACATATAACAAACACTCACGATGAAGCTTGCTAGCTAGCTACTGTCTTCGGCTTAATTTGGATTGCTATGGATGCTAGTTAGCTACCGTTATCATGAATACTAGCTAAATAGCTGGCTAGCTACATGTATCGCAAGCTAGTAACGTTAGTCAAGCGTCAAATTAAACAAATGAAACTACATATATGCAGTCTCTAGAAAACCGTATGTGATGTCATAAAATAACGAAACAACCCTAGAAATACACTCACGAAATTTAGGCAACCCCACAGCGAACTAGCTAGCATTATGTGAAGTGTTACTGGCACTGTACACCGATCTGAGGCAAAGGTTTAATCCTCGATAGTTCCGGTCTAGTTCCGTATCCGCAACTACCGTTCTTCTTCTTCTTCTGTAGGTTTTTATTGCGGACTAAATCCACAAAAGGTGTTTTTGCCGCCAAACAAGGTACAAAGAAAATCCATACGTAATAAGAAACCAACTTAATCCATCCAAATAAAAATAGTAAATTGATAAATCAAAACTTCCACTTCTTCCTTCTTTCAAATCTCTTTAACTCCCTTTTCAGGCTCTAGGGCCTGAGAGGGTGGTTCGGCTTGTGACAATATTTCACGTAACTCCTTTACCGAGAAATCTTTCAGTGCCAGGAAGTGCTCCACCGCATCCACAATGATTTATATCTTCCTGGACCTTCTCTCCACCTTGGCAGTGCCATTAATCACCATAGCTATAAATGCTACAAAGTCCACCTTCTTAACCTTTAAAATGTCAGGGTCCTGCTGGTGAAAGTTAACCCCTGCAGACTGCAGTGAAGGCCTATCCACCACCATGGACTCTTCAGGTGCACCATTCAAACCCTCAAACCCTTTTAACAGCTGCTGCATATGAAATGCTCTAGACGGCCCTGACTTTGGCCAAAGTCAGGGCTGTCTTCGTGGATCCCACCACAATTGTAACATGTCACATTTTCATCACTTTTATAACACATTATATGATATTTTCCACAACTTGGACATCTCAGCTTCTCCCTTCTGCAAACACTTGAAACATGATCAATAGCCTTACAAGGATAACACTGCATTGGACTTGGGATAAATGCTCCGACTCTGTAGTTAATATACCCTAACTCCACTTGAGTAGGGAGACTCCATATCAAAAAACAAAAGAACAGATAAGACTCTTCACTTTTTCTTCATTCACCACACGATTCATTTGACGTGCATCAATCACTCCAGGAATATTTTGAATCTCTTCAACATCGACTTCCCACGATGTGCCAGATATAACCCCCTTGAGGGGTGCCCTGTTTCCAAGAGACACACATAACACTTCAAACTTATTAAATCGGGTGAGACGCAACACACATTTTTTTCTGATATGCCTCTCGTGATCCTTACAGCCTTCACTCTACCCAGCACTCTCTCCACCAGTTTGGATATCTCAAATGGATTCCTCAAGATTGGTAATTCGATCAGCTGCTCCTCATTTACAAACCATACTCCTACAAGATACGAAGTGACATTCTCATCACTGTACCATACTTTGCTCCTTTTTCCATTATTTTGGACAAGATTCCAATTCTTCTTGATTCTACAACCATTAGACCGCTTCCGCCATCTTTTTCAGTCTCCCCACTCTCAAAGCCTAGACAAATCACTGTTCCGTCTCCCGACTACAATGCACCACAAATACTACTGAATAATAGTATTATAAAAATTTGACAGGATACCGTGTTCATCACAAATACATTTGTCTATTTAACAAGTAATGACACAATAGCAGTCATCTGAGAGATACAGTATCCTAATTCCACATAGGAGCCACTGGGTGGCATACTTAGCACACTAGATAAAACAGAGAGCAGCACAATTTAGAGCAGCACGCTAAGCATGTACAGTGCCTTCAAGAAGGTATTCATACCACTGTACAGTGCCTTCAAATTTTGTTGTTACAGCCTGAATTAAAAATGTATTAAATATATTATTTTCTCACCCATCTACACAAAATAGCCCATAACGACAAAGTAAAAACATGTTTATACAAATGTATTGAAGAAGGAAATACAGAAAAATCTCATTTACATAAGAGTCACGTTCGTCATAAGGATCGGACCAAGGTGCAGCGTGGTATTATTTATTTAAAGAATGAAACACTGAACAAACTAAAAAAATATATAACAAAACATGACGCTATACAAACGAGTGCTGACAGGCAACTACACATAGACAAGATCCCACAAACACCAAAGGGAAATGGCTACGTAAATATGATCCCCAATCAGAGACAACGATAAACAGCTGCCTCTGATTGGGAACCATATCAGGCCACCATAAACATACAAATCACCTAGACCTACAAAAACCTGAGACACAAAAAACCCTAGATAATACAAAAACTAGCGTATCCACCCTAGTCACGCCCTGACCTAACCAAAATATAAAGAAAACAGAGATCTCTAATAACAATAAGTATTCATAGTCTTTCTGGGTAAGACCTTTGCACACCTTTATTGTACAATATTTGTACATTTTTCATTAAACAATTCTTCAAGCTTTGCCAAGTCTAAACTGCAACTAGGCCACTCAAGAACATTCAATGTCGTGTTGGTAAGCAACTCCAGTTTTATACTGAGTGTACACAACATTAGGAACATCTGCTCTTTCCCATGACTTAGACTGACCAGGGGAATCGAGGTGAAAGCTATTATCCCTTATTGATGTCACCTGTTAAATCCATTTCAATCAGTGTAGATGAAGGGGAGAAGGCATGTTAAAGAAGGAGTTTTAAGCCTTGAGACATGGATGGTGTGTGTGCCATTCAGAGGGTGAATGCGCAAGACAAAATATTTAAGCCCCTTTGAACAGGATATGGTAGTATGTGCCAGGCGCACTAGATTGAGTGTGTCAAGAACTGCAACACTGCTGGGTATTTCACGCTCAACATTTTTCCGTGTGTATCAAGAATGGTCCACCACCCAAAGGACATCCAGCCAACTTGACACAACAGTGGGAAGCATTGGAGCCAGCATCCCTGTGGAATGCTTTCAACACCTCGTAGAGTCCATGTCCTGACGAATTGACACTGTTATGAAGGTAAAAAAGGGTGCAAATCAATAGTAGGAAGGTGTTCCTAATGTTTTGTACACTCATTGTATATATGACCTTGTGTATTAGGTTATAGTCCAGTGTCTATTGGAAAGCAGACTGAACCAGATTTTGCCTGTGCCTAGCCCTATTTTGTATTTTTTTTATCCAAAAAAACTCCCTAGACCTTGCCGATGACAAGCATACCCATAACATGATGCAGCCACAACCATGCTTGAAAATATGAAGATTGGTATTCAGTGATGTGTAGGATTTTCCCCAAACATAATGCTTTATATTCAGGACATAAGTTAATTTCTTTGCCACATTTCTTGCAGTTTTACTTTAGTGCCTTATTGCATAAAGAATGCATATTTTGGAATGTTTTTATTCTGTAAAGTCTTCCTTCTTTTCACTCTGTCATTTAGGTTAGTATTGTGGAGTAATTACAATGATGTTCATCCATCCTCAGTTTTCACCTGTCACAGCCATTAAACTCTGTAACTGTTTTAAAGTCACCATTGGCCTCATGCTGAAATCCCTGAGTGGTTTCCTTCCTCTCCAGCAAATGAGTTTGGAAGGACCCATGTATCTTTGTAGTGATTGGTTGTATTGATACACCATCCAAAGTGTAATTAATAACTTCACCATACTCAAAGGGATATTCAATGTCTGCTTTTTTATTTATTTTCCTGTTTACCAATAGGTGCCCTTCTTTGCGAAGCATAGGAAAGCCTCCTTGGTCTTTGTGGCTGAATCTGTGTTTGGAATTCACTGCTCGACTGAGGGACCTTACAGGTAATAAATAGTAAGTGTGGGGTACAGAGATGAGGTAGTCATTCAAAAATCATGTTAAACCCTATTATTGCACACAGAGTGAGTCCATGCAACTTATTATGTGACTTGTTAATCAAATCTTTACTGAACTTATTTAGGCTAGACAGAACAAAGGGGTAGAATACTTATTGACTCAAGACATTTCAGCTTTTCATTTGTAATTACTTTGTAAAAATTCAACAAATATAATTCCTATTTGACATTATGGGGTAATTTGTGTAGGCCAGTGACACTCAATTTAATCATTTTTAAATTCAGGCTGTAACACAACAAAATGTTGAAAAAGTGTGAATACTTTCTGAAGGTACTATATATCATTGATTAGGACTCATCAACGTTCACACAATATTAAACCTCCATCAGTCAGACTGACCAGGGGATAAACTATGGCCAGATATATCACATGATATAGTCTTGAAGGAGGCAACAGTATGTTCAGTTTAAAAAAGGATATTGAGACTTGTAGAAAACAAGACAACTTACTACACATTATTTTCCCACTTCATCATCAAATCTGGAACATCTGTAAGGCACTGCACTTTTACCTGATATGGGTTGATGGTCGCCTATGTCATTGACTTTAAAAGGACTATTTCCTGTTTTACTGTATATGTCTGTGATCTACAGTGAGACGGCCAGCTCTTGGCTTAGAAATGGCGTATGGAGTTTCTAGGGCTGCTAATACTAAAAGAGAAGAGTTAGACCTTATCTGACAGAGCACACTTTATCCCTAGTGACAGGCCTCTGAATCGGCTGAGATTATGGGTGTTTGATCTGTCGCCAAGTGCACCATGAAGTCCTGAGATGGATGTAAATAAAGCTTATTTTTTTATTTGATTTTCATAAAATCTTCAAGTCCCATGATAGTGGATGAGTCAGTCATTCTAACGGCAGCCAGTCAGATAGGAATGTAACAAACGTGGCTCTCCAGCACGCCACTTAGCACACCCGGGCCACAGGGATTACAATTATCACTGTTTGTGAGCTCACATTTGGAGCTGTCACAGCTTGGGATAGGATTCTCTGCAGATATCCACTGATACGGCACAAAAAAAATGTTTTTTGGAGCAACACTGGTGGGGATCCATTGCAACATTGTTGTGAAAAGAAGTTAAAATAAACAGTTGTAATCATTACTGTGTGAATCTATGGGTACTTCAATTACATCTCTAAATTGCTTATCCAAAATTCAAATCCATGCAATTAGCTATAGCATGTACCACCATGTAAAGCCCATCTTTTGTTGTTGTAAAACAGCAACCGACTGGAATTGCCAGACACCTTTGGTCATGAAGCTGTTTCATAAAAAAAAAAGCTATAATCCCCCTGTAGTGCAAAACCAGGTCCCTTGAGAAAGGCAGCTGACAGGGCCATTTTGACGGGTCTGGGCATGAAAGCACAGTGGTGTGTATCTGCAAAGTGCAGCTGGGCCTCTGTATTCCCACAACACCTTGCACCTCGCCTGAAACAGCCAGCTCTCTGGGTGTGGTGAAAAACACATTCAGCTCTCTAACAACTCTCTTTCATTACTTTTTCTAACGACTCTCTTTCATGACTCTTTCTCAGCCTCTCACGTTGTGCCTGAATTAAAAGTAACAACTGCAGTCCCGTGGGAAATATTTTCTCTTTCTTCTGGGGAACATGATGGAGATGGTTCAGGGAGTGAAATTGTGCACTTCCCAATGGAACGTTATTAAAAATTAAAAATAAAAATCCTCCGAAAACCCATTTGACACTTGGATTTGTTTTTTGTTTAAGAGTGCATTTTTATTTCATAGAATAGGACAGTGTTGATGCCCATCTGTACGCTGCTATAGAATATATGTATAGGAAAAGAGTTTAAAACCTTAATATGTTGGTCACACACCACAGTTAATTACTACATCTCCCTGTGAAAAGATATTACACCTGACAAGGTAAGAAAACATGTGGATTGTTTATTTGCCTGTTGCCCAGAGGAGCAAAATATGTATTTGTGTGATTGTGAATACCGGCCAAATTAAGTCCATACAAGATGCCACATTTCTCTTCAATGGTAACATTAGGTGTTTTGTACCACTATAAAATATCTTATTGTTTGCACGATGTGCTTCCAAATCAAAACCAGACCACTCAAAACAAGCGCTCAAAGCAGTCCTGAGATATTAATGTAGGAGCTCACACGAATGGTATGTGTTTGCTCCTCGTATTTTACAGAGCTGTTCGTTAGGCTTGGCATTTAACTAACCTACAATAAACAGCTGCTAAATGTGCACTACTTGATAAAATAATGGCAATTCAAATAATAATCCAATTATTTGTCACATACACATGTTAATGTGAGTGTAGTGAAATGCTCGTGCTTCTTGTTCCGACCACGCAGTAATATCTAACAAGTAATCTAACCTAACAATTTCACAACAACTACCTTATACACAAGTGTAAAGTAATGAATAAGAATATGTACATAAAAATATATGAATGAGCGATGGCCGATCGGCATAGGCAAGATGCAGTAGATGGTATAGAGTACAGTATATACAAATGAGATGAGTAATGTAGGGTATGTAAACATTATATAAAGTGGCATTGTTTAAAGTGGCTAGTGATATGTATTTATTACATCAATTGTTTCATTATTAAAGTGGCTAGAAATGAGTCAGTATGTTGGCAGCAATCACTCAATGTTAGTGATGGCTGTTTAACAGTCTGATGGCCTTGAGATAGAAGCTATTTTTCAGTCTCTCGGTTCCCGCTTTGATGCACCTGTACTGACCTCGCCTTCTGGATGCTAGCAGGGTGAACAGACAGTGGCTTGGGTGGTTGTTGTCCTTGATGATCTTTTTGGCCGTCCTGTGACATCGGGTGGTATAGGTGTCCTGAAGGGCAGGTAAATTGACCCCGGTGATGCATTGTGCAGACCTCACTACCCTCTGGAGAGCCTTACAGTTGTGGGCGGAGCAGTTGCCGTACCAGGCGGTGATACAGCCCGACAGGATGCTCTCGATTGTGCATCTATAAAGGTTTGTGAGTGTTTCTGGTGACAAGCCAAATTTCTTCAGCCTCCTGAGGTTGAAGAGGAGATGCTGCGCCTTCTTCACCACGCTGTCTGTGACCATTTCAGTTTGTCTGTGATGTGTACGCCGAGGAACTTAAAACTTTCCACCTTCTCCACTACTGTCCCGTCGATGTGGATAGGGGGCTGCTCCCTCTGCTGTTTCCTGAAGTCCACAATCATCTCCTTTGTTTTGTTGACATTGGGGGACCTCACCTCCTCCCTGTAGGTCGTCTCGCCGTTGTTGGTAATCAGGCCTACCACTGTAGTGTCGTCTGCAAACTTGATGATTGAGTTGGAAGTGTGCATGGCCACGCAGTCATGGGTGAACAATGTTACTATATCACTTGTGTTATTACTTTCCATGGTTAGTATTCCGTTTATGCATCTACTCTGTCTTTCTTCAGAAGTGCTACTCTCTGAAGCCTGGTTGTACCTTATAGCTGAACACCTCTCCTCTCATTCTTCCCTTTTAAGCATTAGTGGAACCTGTATGATTAATGCCTATCAGATTAGGGAAAAAGCTGATCATTGTTATCTGGCAAAGGAAGATTAAAATCCAATGAGTCATGAGCTGACAGGAGATGCATGAAAGAAATGTTGTCTGAGCGAGGACTCACGATAGGACTCACAAAGGAAAATTTCACACTGTGTTAAGTCTTCCTCAGGCAATGTGTGCTCTTTGTTAATTCTGAGAAGGTAACACAGACAGGCAGCGATGACCCACTGACATCGGCAGAGTAAGAAGATTACAAATGTAGTTTCACAATGACAGTTTCCCCCCTGCTTTGTGTTCACTGGTATTTCCATGGTAACTGAGACTGTCAACATAACAAGCAACTGAAAAGGCTGATAATTGATGCCCTCTACTGCCATGATGTGTGGACAGCCAGGGAGTGAGGGGGAGTTAATGGCTTAGCATCCCATTTCCCTGTAAGGAAATCTGTGGCATTCTTTAGGCGTCTTCTCGACTACACCATTAGGGTTTGAATCTCATTTTGTTGTTATTGAATCAAAGTACGTAGATACGGTCTGAACAAATTGAAAGCAAATCCTTAACATTTTCTTTTGGTGCATTCTAGTAAAGGCATGTCCAAATACAAATAACCCTCTTAATTTTCAATTCGTTGCCTGTTCAAGTAAAGCCACTGATTTAAACCACAGAATGGCGAATTGTACATATACAATCAATCGTGAATAACAAAATAACTGCTTAGTTGCCAAAAGAATGTGCACACACACATGTATCTTCTCTCTGTAAACTGCTGCATGACAAACAAACAACACCACAGTCATCCATCATCATACACATTGTGGATAGGCCTATGCATTTTTTTTATTCATTCCAGTATGCATATGTGACACTGCAGATTGTCTTTCCATAGTCCATCAGAGTATTGCAGTGAAAAATAAAGCATGTACTCTTCATTGGCAGCAGTCACAATGTCCACAATAAATCAAAAGGTTAATGTTCATTCAATGCGTCTTTTGATAATTGATGGCTCATTTCCCCATGAGCTCTTGGTTGACACAATGTATTGGCAGGTGGAGCATTGTCCAGTGTGATTCAGATCAGTCAGTGTGTTTTTTCTGTTGCCTTGATTTGCCCTTTAAAAATAGCGGATAATGAGGATTAGATTCCATCACTACAGGGATCTTAAAGGAATACTACACTCTAAAATAATATTTTGTCTGTTAGTCCACTGTTAGGAATACAATTTCCCAAAACTTTTCATATCAGCAGTCAGGTTTTCAAAATAAAGCAGTTTCAATAGAGCAAAAACTTGCCTTGATGCATCATACAGTATGATGCAAAACGCATCATAAAGGTCAAAGGTGATCTGAGGCGATCTTGAGGCAAACATGCTGCCAACCACCTAGCTAGCTAGCATTATCATAAAAAACATAAAAAACATACATACTGTCATGTCAACAATCTAAACATCCACCATTGTTACTCCATCAACCCTCACCAGAAGAGCCAGAACTGACTTAATAATAACCACCTGGAATGATGCATTTCAGACCACTGAGCCAGGATAGAACCGTACAGGGCTGAATCCTCAGGTGACTTCCAATAAGGAAAACCTCTGGGGACGTCAGTGGGGGTGAAGGCGGGCGGAGGGTAGCACACAGTTCGCCCCTTTCCTACAGGAAAGGACGTTTAAGTTCAAAGCATGGGAGACTTGTCTGCTGAGTGAAAACAATTGGCCAGTTCCAGCTCCCATTCATCAAAGTGACAGCGGTCTCCACATGGAAATGAATGAATAAATAAAGGGAATGCATTCAGTGTGCAGATGAAGTGGAGCCAGCTGTGTAATGCAAACAGGCAGCCAGAACTACTAAAGTGAAGACTGTCAGTGGTAGTGGCTGAGCTCATGTCAGCAAATGACATCCGCTGTGGTCTGAGGAGCATTCATCTGTAATAACACTACACGATTCTAATTATTTTTCATAGTTGCCCACAAATCACACGTCAATGATTTTTGAAAGGGAAGCAATTGTTTTTGTGTGTCTCCATAAAAACACATTTGTTTTCCCACCTGGTTGTGGCAGTTTAGTCCAGGCCAAGAACATTTTTTTATTTAACTAGGCAAGTGAGTTAAGAACAAATTCTTATTTTCAATGACAGCTTAGGAACAGTGGGTTAACTGCCTGTTCAGGGGATGAACAACAGATTTGTACCTTGTCAGCTTGGGGATATGAACTTGCAACCTTTTGGTTACTAGTCCAACACTCTAACCACTAGGCTACCCTGCAGCCCCAAACATTAAGATTCCTTTGTATGTTTATTGATAGGTACATTATTTGGGTCATGCAAAAATACAGTGCATTCAGATCCCCTTGACTTTTTTCACATTTTGTTACGTTACAGCCTTATTCTAAAATGGATTAAATACCTTTTTCCCCATAATCAATCTACTCAAAATACCTCATAATGACAAAGAAAAAACAGGTTGATAGAATTTTTGCAAATGTATTAAAAATAAAAAATGGAAATATCACATTTACAATATTCAGACCCTTTACTCAGTACTTTGTTGAAGCACCTTTGGTAGCGATTACAGAGTCTTCTTGGTTATGACACTACAAGTTTGGCATGCCTGTATTTGGGGAGTTTCTCCCATTCTTCTCTGCAGACCTTCTCAATGTCTGTCAGGTTGGATGGGGAGCGTCGCTGCACAGCTTTTTTAAGGTCTCTCCAGAGGTGTTCGATCGGGTTCAAGTCCGGGCTCAGGCTGGGCCACTCAAGGACATTCAGAGACTTGTCCTGAAGCCACTCCTCTGTTTTCTTTGCGGTTTGCTTGTTGTCCTGTTGGAAGGTGAACCTTCGCCCCAGTCTGAGAACCTGCTCCAGAGCGCTCAGGACTTCCTCAAGGATCTCTCTGTACTTAACTGTGTTCATCTTTCCCTCAATCCTGAGGAGTCTCCCAGTACCTGCCGCTGAAAAAATATCCTCACAGCTTGATGCTGCCACCACGATGCTTCACCGTCAGGATGGTGCCAGGCTTCCTCCAGACGTGAACCTTCGCATTCAGGCCAAAGAGGTCAATCTTGGTTTCATCAGACCAGAGAATCTTGTTTCTCATTGTCTGAAAGTCTTTTAGGTGCCTTTTGGCAAGCTCCATGCAGGCTGTCATGTGTCTATTACTGAGGAGTGGCTTCTATCTGGCCACTCTACCATAAATGCCTGATTGATGGAGTGCTGCAGAGATGTTTGTCCTTCTGGAAGGTTCTCCTATCTCCACAGACAAACTCTAGAGCTCTGTCAGAGTGACCATCGGGTTCTTGGTCACCTCCCCGACCAAGGCCGTTCTCACCCAATTGCTCAGTTTGGCCAGGCAGTCAAATTTCGAAAGAGTCTTCGTGCTTCCAAACATCGTGCTTCCAAACACTTAAGAATGATGGAGGCCACTGTGTTCTTGGGGACCTACAATGCTAAATGTTTTGGTACCCCTTCCCCAGATCTGTGCCTCGACACGATCCTGTCTCTGAGCTCTACGGACAATTCCTCCAACTTCATGGCTTTGTTTTTGCTCTGACATGCACTGTCAACTGTGGGACCTTATATAGATAGGTGTGTGCCTTTCCAGATCATGTCCAATCAGTTGAATTTACCACAGCTGGACTCCAGTCAAGTTTTAGAAACATCTCAAGGATGGTCAATGGAAACAGGATGCACCTGAGCTCAATTTCGAGTCTCATAGCAAAGGGTCTGAAAACTTAAGGTATTTCTGTTTTTAATTTTTATAAATTTTCAAAAATATGTAAAAATAACTGTTTTACTTTTGATTGATTAGGATTGAATTTAAAATATATATATATATTGTGGGAAAGGCATAGGGGTCTGAATACATTCCCGAATGTACTGTATGTGTTCACCCCTCACTGCCCTCCACTTAAGCTATGACCTGTCACATATTCAATATACTCTTAAGGATCCAACCCTTTTTTTCAATATTCGCCTAAAATGACATACCCAAATCTAACTGCCTGTAGCTCAGGACCTGAAGCAAGGATATGCATATTCTTGATACCATTTGAAAGGAAACACCTTGAAGTTTGTGGAAATGTGAAATGAATGTAGGAGAATATAACACATTAGATCTGGAAAAATATAATACAAAGAAAAACCATGTTATTTTTTTGTTTTTTTACCATCATCTTTGAAATGCAAGAGAAAGGCCATAATGCATTATTCAAGCCTAGGTGCAATTTAGATTTTGCCCACTAGATGGCATCAGTGTATGTGCAAAGTTTTAGACCGATCCAATGAACCACTGTATACAGTATCTGTTCAAAATGTTGTATCAAGGCTGCCCAAATGTGCCTAATTGGTTAATTAATACATTTTCAAGTTCATAATTGTGCACTCTTCTCAAACAATAGCATGGTATTATTTAACTTTAATAGCTACTGTAAACTCAATAGTGCAGTTAAATTAACAAGAATTTAATATTTCTTCCCATATCAGAAATGTCTATGTCCTGGGATTTTTTCTGTTTCTTACAACCTCATGCTAATCACATTAGCCTACGTTAGCTTAACCCCCAAGGAGTACGCGCAATGCCGTCGTGGCCCACGTCAATGGAGACACATAGCAGCTCTACTGGTAGTGCTGCTACTAGCAGCAGTACTACACCTGCACCTGTTGACGACACAAGTTGTTCTGCTTCCACAAGCACATCCAATGCTAGCATCAGTAATTCTACATTTTTTGTTAGTCCAGCTAGCATGGACACTGAATCTGATGCAGCCGAAGAGCTACTGCCCCCTTACCCGGGAAACAACCGAACAACAGACAGGGACGTTGGACCATCGAAGAGGCGCAAATATGATGAGATCTACATTGATTTGGGGTTCACTTATATTGGGAGTAGTGCCTTTCCTCAACCACAGTGTGTTATATGTGCAAAAGTACTATCTCATAACTTGATGAAACCTTCACTCTTGTGCAGACATTTAGAAACAAAACATGCCAATTTGAAAAGTAAGCCACAGGAATTTTTTGAGCGAGAATAAAGTTGACTTTCGAGTAGTAAGACATGCATAAAAGCAACAGATACCATTAATAATAAGGGGTTAGAAGAGTCTTATATGGTGAGCTACTGAGTGGCTAAGACAGGCAAGCCCCATACTATTGTGGAGGACTTCATTCTTCCTGCTACCGCGGACATGACTGGGACAATGCTGGGGGAAAAGGCCTCAAAAAACTATTTAGACAATGCCTCCATCAAACAACACTGTTTCAGGACGCATCAGTGACATGGCAGGAGATATTTTGAAACAATTACTGTTTAGCATACAATCCAGTGAATTCTATGCGTTATAGCTGATTAGTCAACAGACGTGGCAGGCCTGGCACAGCTCCTGGTATATGTCCATTACGTTTATCGGGGGTCAATTAAGGAAGACATACTCTTCTGCAAACCATTGGAAACCAGGACAACAGGACAGGAACTGGGTTTTTGGACATCTACTGAGTGAGAAACTGGAGTGCAGAAAGTTGTCATTCTGTCAGAACATGTTATTATCAACTCTCGTATATCCTATGGAGAGAGGCAAAGAGTAACAGTCTGGTTTCAGTCACTGATAAGGTTGTATAGCCGTGGATTAAGAAGGAGTGAGGAATGTGGACGGAGGTCAGGCCAGATGATGTGAGAAGGAACAGTCCTATGACATACACATAGGAGGCAGGGCCATGACTACACTAATGAGAGGAACCACGTTAGTTCCTGCCTAGCAACAGAGGTGTATTGGCTGCTGGTGCAAGGAGTTGACTTAGCCCAGTAGAGGGTATAAATACATGTACTTGTGTAAACATGTCTTTGTCTTTCAGCTGTTTGACCCAGTCGGTGAATAAATTTGGTTTGAGCTTTGACTAGTTGTCCATTAGTTTTTCACTCTGTTTGTCAGAACCTAACGCTGTCATCCATAGAGTATCAGTCTAAGAGTGACGCCTTCATCATAAATGACACGGCAGCAGGCAGCTTGATGTTGCCCAACTTTGTGGCAAGTAGGCTATAACCAGCGGTTGAGATGACTTGCAGGGGGTAAGCATGTCGCTCCATCTATCTGTGAACCTTATTGATTGCCTCTGATGTTTTTTTGAATCAATCTCCATTAACCAATTGCCATTTTCTCCATTACAATTCGTTCAGAGAGACAGATTATGGGAGGGTCTGTAGGAGAGTCCTATCTGTGCTACAGGAGAGATTCCACCAGGTAAAGGGCTTTGTGTCCCTCATCACAACACTGGCTAATAGAAGGTGGCATCTCACTGCCTTGCTTCCCCTGAGGATTCCACAGACAGCATTTACTTTGGCTGATTAAAACTGCTGCAAAATAACATCACTCCTCTTTTATTTTGGTGGGACCAGAACCCCTTTAATGGCGGTGATGTTTGTGTTCTTGGAGCTTCTCGTGGTTGGTTCCGACATGTCAGGGAATATTTTAATTACTGATACCAAAGAAAATCAATGCCTGATTTTTAAACTTTTGTGTGAGATATGGTAAAAATATATTGCTAAATATACTGTGCTGAGGGAAGTAAGAATGGGGACATATTTACATGAACATTAAATATTGTAAAGATAACATTGATCAATTTACAAATGACACATTTGTGAATTGTTCCAATTAGGAAGGACGTGGAGGGGGCTCAACCAATGAGGTGTGACCAAAACATTTAATCATATTTTGCTTTTAAAGAAATGTTTCAAATGACAAATTATAATATATTTGTTGGACACTTGACAAGAAATACACAACAATAAAACAAAGCAAAATCTGTGAAGACCATAACATGCTTGAACAGCAATAAATAAATAAATAATAAAATAATATGCCATTTAGCTGACGCTTTTATCCAAAGTGACTTACAGTCATGTGTGCATACATTCTACGTATGACGTAGACGCAAATCTGACTGTGGCCACACACCATGGGTTTATTCTTAAAACCAATCTCTTCTTTCCACTGAGTATCCTCTCATTATAAAGCTCTGGCTCTTCTGAGAGGTATTTGTATGGAGCCTTTTTCATACCTGATACAGATGATGTGTGCTTGCTGGATTTATATCATGTCAGCCCTTGGCCTCCGCTCTCCCAAAGCCCCCTGGCGCTGTCACCAATCTATCAAGTCCATCAGTGTTTCAGGTGTCCTGTGGAACACCAGCGGGCAGCTCAAATGAGCTGCCTCTCCTCCCTCTGCTGAGGCAGACTGAGCAAGCAAGGACCTCCGTTCCGTCCACCAGGTAAGGATCTCTCTCCTCTGGTGTTTTACAGAATGACGTTATTTCAGAGAAACGTCTGATGCCTCAGATCTCCTTGAGGTAAAAAAAAAAAATATATATATATATATATATATATATTCTCATTGCTCCACCTGTACTATACATTATTTTGCTGGAGTAGGTAGAGGAATGGTTTGGGCTAAAACAAGTGTCAAGTCCAAATGGAATTATAGTTGAATTTTGATGACTGATTATTTAACTGTGATATTTTGTTTTCTGTATACTTGATATGATTCTATTTAGTTCAGTCTGTGTATTCATCAAAGTATATTAGTATTTACAAATCGTGAAGTAGATGAAATTCTGGTCCCTCTTTCGATGATTCATTTTTGTTTCATTTTTTAATTTTACTTTTATTTAACTTGGCAAGTCAGTTAACAACAAATTCATATTTAACAATGACGGCTGACCCTGGCCAAACCCTCCCCTAACCCAGATGACACTGGGCCAATTGTGCACCGCCCTATGGGACTCCCGATCATGGCCGGTTATGATACAGCCCAGGATTGAACCAGTGTCTGTAGTGATGCCTCTGGCACTGTGATTTAGAACAATGTGCCACTCAGGAGCTCAAATTCATAAGTAAATAGACAGTCAAATGACCGGGCTTAGTCTTGCTTTATGGCAAACCACCAGCTGATCATGAAGTGTAAGTCATCCTGTAAAAGGAAGGCTAAGCTTTATATCATCCTCCATTAAAACATTGTGCACCCCTATAAAAGCACAGCTTGGAGTTTATAGGGCTGTGAAGGGCATTGCAGACAGTGGTGATATACAACCAAAGCAGCCAGCGACCAGCTGCCAGCAGCCACTTCTCCCTCCCTCCCTCAGCCCTGTCCAGTCCACACAGCCTTTCAATGCCAACACTCCATTAAATCAACCAGTAACCCATACTTCCTGATCCAATTCGCAAACAGTACAGCACAGTAATTGTTTGAAAAGAACAACCTATTCAATTCCTCATGATAAAAGTTGAATGATGAAAGAGCTCACTGGCACGCCCTGGTCGAAGTAGTTTGTGTTTATCTTCATGTTTGGGTCAGGCCAGGGTGTGGCATGGGGTTTTTGTATTGTGGTGTGTTTTGTCTTGGGGTTTTGGTATGCATTGGGATTGTAGCTAGTGGGGTCATCTAGCAAAGTCTATGGCTGTCTGGAGTGGTTCTCAATCAGAGGCAGGTGTTTATCGTTGTCTCTGATTGGGAACCATATTTAGGCAGCTTTGGTTGTTTTGTGGGTGACTGTCCTTAGTGTCCTGATGTCCTTGGTTTGTGTTAGTTTACACAAGTATAGGCTGTTTCGGTTTTCGTTATGTTTATTGTTTTGTAGTGTTTGTGTTTAGTGTGTTTTTTCCTTAAACATGAATCGTAATCTACACGCCGCATTTTGGTCCGACTTTCCTTCACCACAAGAGAACCGTTACACTCACTGTGTCACGTTCGTCTGAATGAATGGACCAAGGCTGTGTACTTAGAGTTCCACGTGTTTAATAAATATGAAACTCACCAAAAACAATACAGAAGAAAAAGAAACGTGACCTTCTGAGAAAAAAATATCCCACAAAAAAAACAGTGGGAAAAGGATGCCTAAATATGATCCCCAATCAGAGATAACAATAGACAGCTGCCTCTGATTGGGAACCATACCAGGCCAACATAGAAATTATAAAACTAGACTACCCACCCTAGTCACACCCTGACCTAACCAAAATAGAGAATAAAAAGGTTCTATAAGGTCAGGGCGGGACACACAGTGCATTTGGAAAGTTTTCAGACCCCTTCACTTTTTCTACATTTTGATTCTTTACAGACGTATTCTAAAATGTAAAAATAATCCTCATCAACCTACAATACACACAATACCCCATAATGACAAAGCAAAAACAGGTTTTAGACATTTTTGCAAATTTAACAAAAACAAAAAACAGAAATACCTTATTTACATAAGTATTCAGAGCCTTTACTATGAGACTTGAAATTGTGCTCTGGTGTATCCTGTTCCACTGATTATCCTTGAGATGTTTCGACAACTTGATTGGAGTCCACATGTGGTAAATTCAATTGATTGACATGATTTGGAATAGCACACACCTGTCTATATAAGCTCCCACAGTTGACAGTGCACTTCAGAGCAAAAACCAAGCCATGAGGTCGGAGGAATTGAGGTCGAAGGCACAGATTTGGGGAGGGGTACCAAATATTTCTGCAGAACACAGTGGCCTCTATCATTCTTAAATGGAAGAAGTTTGGAAACACCAAGACTCGTCCTAGAGCTGACCGTCCGGCCAAACTGAGCAAACTGGGGAGAAGGGCCTTGGTCAGGGAGGTGAACAAGAACCCGATGGTCACTCTCAAAGAGTAGCAGAGTTCCTCTGTGGAGATGGAAGAACCTTCCAGAAGGACAACCATCTCTGCAGCACTCCTTCAAACCTTTATGATAGAGTGGCCAGACGGAAGCCACTCCTCAGCAAAAGGCACATGACAGCCCAATTGGAGTTTGCCAAAGTCACCTAAAAGACTCTCAGACCATGAGAAACAAGAGTCTCTGGTCTGATGAAACCAAAATTGCTCTTTGGCCTGAAGTGTCACGTCTGGAGGAAACTTCCCACCATCTCTATGGTGAAGCATGGTGGTGGCAGCATCATGCTGTGGGGATGTTTTTCAGTGGCAGGGACTGGGAGACTAGTCTGGATTGAGGGAAAGATTAATGGAGCAAAGTACAGAGTTTTTTTTGTTGAAAACCTGCTCTAGAGCGCTTAGAACCTCAGACTGGGACAAAGGTTCACCTTCCAACCCGAACAATGACCCTAAGCACTCAGCCATGACAACGTAGGAGTGGCTTCGGGACAAGACTCTGAATGTTCTTGAGTGGATCAGCCAGAGCCCGGACTTGAACCCAATCAAACATCTCTGGAGTGACCTGAAAATAGCTGCGCTGCGACGCTCCCCAGCTAACCTGACAGAGCTTGAGAGGATCTGCAGAGAAGAATGGGAGAATCCCCCCTAAAAAAAAAAAAAATGTAAAATTGTATTTCACCTTTATTTTATTTAACCAGGTAGGCCAAGTTCTCATTTACATCTGCGACCTGGCCAAGATAAAGCAGAGCAGTTGCGACACAAACAACTCAGAGTTACACATGGGATAAACAAACGTACAGTTAATAACACAATAGAAACGTCTATATACAGTGTGTGCAAATGAAGCAAGTTTAGGGAGGTAAGGCAATAAATAGGCCATAGTGACGAAATAATTACAATTAGCAAATAAACACTGGAGTGATCGATGTGCAGAAGATGAATGTGCAGGTAGAAATACAAGTGTGCAAAGGGACAAAAAGTGGGTTTGGCGATGAATATGAAGCGAGGGCCAGCCAACGAGAGCGTACAGGTCGCAGTGATGGGTAGTATATGGGGCTTTGGTGACAAAACAGATGGCACAGTGATAGACTGCATCCAATTTGCTGAGTTGAGTGTTGGAGGCTATTTTGTAAATGACATCGCCGAAGTCAAAGATCGGTAGGATAGTCAGTTTTACGAGGGTATGTTTTGCAGCATGAGTGAAGGATGCTTTTTTGCAAAATAGGAAGTTGATTCTAGATTTAATTTTGGATTGGATATGCTTACTGTGTGTCTGGAAGAAGAGTTTACAGTCTAACCAGTTGTCCACATATTCTAAGTCAGAACCGTCCAGAGTAGTGATGCTAGACGGGCGGGCAGGCTAGTAAAATGGGTTGCAACAATTGCGTCGGATAATTTTAGTAACAGAGGGTCCAGATTGTCTAGCCCAGCTGATTTGTAGGGGTCCAGATTTTTCAGCTCCTTCAGAACATCAGCTATCTGGATTTGGGTGAAGGAGAAATGGGGGAGGCTTGGGCGAGTTGCTGTGGGGGATGCAGTGCTGTTGACCGGGGTAGCGGTAGCCAGGTGGAAAGCATGGCCAGCCGTAGAAAAATGCTTATTGAAGTTCTTGATTATCATAAATTTATCGGTGGTGACAGTGTTTCCTAGCCTTAGTGCAGTGGGTTGCTGGGAGGAGGTGCTCTTATTCTCCATGGACTTTACATTGTCCCAGAACCTTTTGGAGTTTGTGCTACAGGATGTACATTTCTGTTTGAAAAAGCTTCCCTAACTGCCTGTGTATATTGGTACCTAACTTCCCGGAAAAGTTGCATATTGCGGGTGTAATGCTCCGGGTGTCGTGGGTGTGGAGTTAAAATGCAGGAGACAGAGTTCAATGCTGTGCGTCTTTTACTAGCACCAACGCACCACAGGGTGCTCACAAAAGTAACGTTCCCAAACACAGGGGAAAAAATACAATGAAGAAATACACGACTAGGCACTAAACACGTACCTCTACAACAGAGCCGAAGGTTACAATGAAAATAATCCCGCACAACAACCAGGCGGGCCGGCTGTCTAATAAAGACAAACTAATTAAACTAATTAAACATGAACAGGTGCTACCACTAAACATACAAGGAGGGAGAGGAAAAACAATCAGTGGCAGCTAATAGGCCGGTGATGACGACCGCCGAGCGCCACCCGCCCGGGAAGGGGAAACACCCTCGGTCGGACTCGTGACAGTACCCCCCTCCTGACGCGCGGCTCCCGCAGCGCGCCGACACCGGCCTCGAGGTCGCCCCGGAGGACGAGGCGCAGGGCGATCCGGATGGAGGCGATGGAAATCCCTCAACATGGATGGATCCAAGATGTCCCCCACCGGTACCCAGCACCTCTCCTCCGGACCGTACCCCTCCCAGTCTACGAGGTACTGCAGGCCCCTCACCCGGCGTCTTGAGTCCAGAATGGCCCGGATCGTGTACGCCGGGGTCCCCTCGATGTCCAGAGGGGGGGGAGGGACCTCCGGTACCTCACTGTCCTGCAGGGGACCAGCTACCACCGGCCTGAGGAGAGACACATTAAACGAGGGGTTAATACGATAATAGGAAGGGAGTTGTAATCGATAACACACCTCGTTTATTCTCCTCAGGACTTTAAAGGGCCCTACACACTGCGGACCCAGCTTCCGGCAGGGCAAGCGGAGAGGTAGGTTTCGGGTCGAGAGCCAGACCCTGTCCCCGGTACAAACACGGGGGCCTCACTGCGGTGGCGGTCAGCACTCCTCTTCTGCCGTCCACTCGCTTGTCGTAGAGATTCCTGGACGGCCCTCCAGGTCTCCTTGGAGCGCTGTACCCATTCCTCCACCGCAGGAGCCTCGGTCTGGCTCGGATGCCATGGTGCCAGGACCGGCTGGTATCCCAACACACACTGAAAAGGGGACACGTTAGTAGAGGAGTGGCGTAGTGAGTTCTGAGCCATTTCAGCCCAGGGAATGTATCGTGCCCACTCCCCTGGCCGATCCTGGCAATACGACCGCAGAAACCTACCCACCTCCTGGTTCATTCTCTCCACCTGCCCATTAATCTCGGGGTGATAACCGGAGGTCAGGCTGACAGAGACCCCCAAACGTTCCATGAACGCTCTCCATACCTGAGACGTGAATTGGGGGCCCCGATCAGAAACGATGTCCTCCGGCACCCCGTAGTGCCGAAAGACATGGGTAAATAATGCCTCCGCAGTCTGCAGGGCTGTAGGGATACCGGGCAACGGGAGGAGACGGCAGGACTTAGAAAACCGATCCACAATCACTAGAACCGCGGTGTTCCCCTGAGACGGCGGAAGATCGGTCAGGAAATCTATGGACAGATGTGACCATGGCCGCTGTGGAACGGGGAGGGGTTGTAGCTTCCCTCTAGGAAGGTGCCTAGGAGCCTTACTCTGAGCGCACACTGAGCAAGAGGAGACATAACCCTTAACGTCCTTAACCAACGTAGGCCACCAATACCTCCCCTGAAGGCTCCCCACTGTCCTCGTCACCCCAGGGTGACCCGAGGAGGGTAGGACGTGAGCCCACCGAATCAGCTTGTCCCGAACATCAAGCGGCACGTACCTTCGCCCCGCTGGACACTGAGGAGGCGCGGGTTCAGCCCGTAACGCCCGCTCGATGTCCGAGTCCACCTCCCATACCACTGGGGCTACCAGCTTTGAGGCGGGAAGGATGGGAGTAGGTTCGGTGGACCCATCCTCGGTGTCGTAAAGGCGGGACAGTGCGTCAGCCTTCACGTTCTGGGAGCCCGGTCTATAAGACAAAGTAAACCGGAACCGGGTGAAGAATATGGCCCACCTTGCCTGACGTGGGTTAAGTCTCCTTGCAGCCCGAATATACTCCAGATTCTGGTGGTCGGTCCAGATGAGAAAAGGGTGCTTAGCCCCCTCAAAGCAAGTGTCTCCACACCTTCAGAGCTCTAACCACCGCTAGCAACTCCCGATCCCCCACATCATAGTTACGCTCCGCTGGGCTGAGCTTCCTTGAGAAGAGGTTTTGGTGGCGTACCCGAGCGCTGTGATAGCACGGCACCCACCCCAGCCTCGGACGCGTCCACCTCCACTATGAATGCTAGAGAGGGATCCGGATGCGCCAACACGGGCGCATCAGTGAACAGCGCCTTCAACTTGTTGAATGCTCTGTCCGCCTGTGCTGACCACTGCAATCGCACCGGGCCCCCTTCAGCAGTGAGGTAATGGGAGCCGCTATCTGGCCAAAACCCCGGATAAACCTCCGGTAGTAGTTGGCAAAACCCAAAACCTCTGCACCTCCTTTACCGTGGTTGGAGTCGGCCAATTACGCACGGCCCTAATGCGGTCACCCTCCATCACCACCCCGAGGTGGAAATGCGATATCACAGAAAAGAGACGGCTCGTTTAGAGAACACGCATTTCTCAGCCTTGACTATAGGTCATGCTCCAGCAGTCTACCAAGCACTTTGCGCACCAGAGACACATGCGCGGTGTGAGTGGCCGAGTAGATCAGAATGTCATCGATATAAACAACCACTCCCTGCCCGCACAGGTCCCTGAGAATCTCGTCTACAAAGGATTGGAAAACGGCTGGAGCATTCTTTAACCCATACGGCATGACGAGGTACTCATAGTGGCCGGATGTAGTACTAAATGCGGTTTTCCACTCGTCTCCCTTCCGAATACGCACCAGACTATACGCGCTCCTGAGATCCAGTTTTGTGAAGAACTGCGCTCCGTGGAACGATTCCACCGCCGTAGCGATGAGAGGTAGAGGGTAACTATACCCCACTGTGATGGCGTTTAGACCTCTATAATCGATACACGGACGCAAACCCCCTCCTTTTTCCTCACAAAAAGAAACTCGAGGAGACGGGTGAAATGGAGGGCCGAATGTACCCCTGTCCCAGCGACTCCGTGACATAAGTCTCCATTGCCAACGTCTCCTCCTGGGACAGTGGGTACACGTGACTCTTGGGAAGCGCAGCGTCTACCTGGAGATCTATCGTACAATCCCTTCCCGGTCGATAAGGTGGTAATTTAGTCGCTTTCACTTTACTGAAAGCGATTGCCAAATCGGCATACTCGGGGGAATGCACACCGTGGAACCCTGGTCTGGACTCTCCACCGACGTGGCACCGATGGAAACTCCCAAACACCTTCCAGAACACTCCTCTGACCACCCCTGGAGAACCCCTGTCTCCACGAAATTTTAGGATTGTGCCGGGCCAGCCAGGGAGTCCCCAGCACCACTGGAAACGCAGGCGAATCAATAATAAAAAAACTGATACGCTCCCTATGATTCCCCTGCGTCACCATGTCCAGTGGGACCGTGGTCTCCCCCGACCATCCCTGACCCTAATGGCCGGCTATCTAGGGAGTGCACGGGGAAAGGAGAATCTATCGGCACCAGCGGAACCCCTAACTTAAGGGCGAGTCCGCGATCCATAAAGTTCCCAGCTGCGCCTGAATCGACTAGCGCCCTATGCTGGGAAGAGGGAAAAAAGTGAAGGAAAGAGATTAAGACAAACATATGGCCAACAAGGGATTCTGGGTGAGTCTGATGCTGACTCACCTGGGGTGACCGAGAAGCGTTCAGCCTGCCATCTCTACTCCCAGACGGACCCCCAGCACCGATCAGACGTGTGCCCTCTCCGACCACAGTTGGTGCAGGGAAGGCCGCCTCCTCCGGTACCCCTCGGCGTAGCCCCTCCCAACTCCATGGGAATGGGAGCGGAGGGGCTGGATGGTGGAACGCACAGAACCCTCTCTGAATGCCCGCGGGCAGCCAGCAGATTATCCAGTCGAATGGACATGTCGATCAGCTGATCCAGTGACAGAGTGGTGTCCCGACACGCTAACTCCCGGCGGACGTCCTCTCGGAGACCACACCTGTAGTGGTCCATAAGGGCCCTGTCGTTCCACCCAGATCCGGCTGCCAAGGTCCGGAACTCCAGCGCGTAATCCTGGGCGCTCCTCTTCTCCTGCCTGAGATGAAATAGTCGTTCTCCCACCGCTCGGCCGTGTAGAGGGTGATCAAACACGGCACGGAAACGGCAGGAAAACTCTGTGTACACACTACACACTACTGTGTAGTGCTCCCGCGCTGAGTCTGGGCCATTCCAGACTGCGTTCGCCCACTCCAGAGCACGACCCGTGAGGCAGGAGATGAGGACACTCACCCTCTCTGCTCCTGAGGGAGTGGGTCTGATGGTGGCCAGGTATAGCTCCAGCTGAAGCAGAAACCCCTGGCAACCCGCCGCCGCTCCATCATAAGCCCTCGGTAGCGTCAGACGGAGGGTGCTGGAGTCGGGAGATGGGGAGTCCGGAACCGTGGGTGCCGAAGGTGGAGAGAGGAGACCACTCCTCTCCCATCTTTCCATTCTCTCCATCACTTGATCCATCGCGGATCCGATCCGATGGAGGACGGTGGTGTGGTGGAGAACCCGTTCCTCCATCGATGGGAGAGGGTTGGCTGCTGCTCCTGCTGACTCCATCAATCTAATAGGTGCGGGATTCTGTAATGCTCCGGGTGTCGTGGGTGTGGAGTCAAAATGCAGGAGACAGAGTTCAATGCTGTGCGTCTTTTACTAGCACCAACGCACCACAGGGTGCTCACAAAAGTAACGTTCCCAAACACAGGGGAAAAAATACAATGAAGAAATACACGACTAGGCACTAAACACGTACCTCTACAACAGAGCCGAAGGTTACAATGAAAATAATCCCGCACAACAACCAGGCGGGCCGGCTGTCTAATAAAGACAAACTAATTAAACTAATTAAACATGAACAGGTGCTACCACTAAACATACAAGGAGGGAGAGGAAAAACAATCAGTGGCAGCTAATAGGCCGGTGATGACGACCGCCGAGCGCCACCCGCCCGGGAAGGGGAAACACCCTCGGTCGGACTCGTGACAGCGGGGGCTATTCGATGCTAATGCAGTACGCCACAGTATGTTTTTGTGCTGGTCGAGGGCAGTCCGGTCTGGAGTGAACCTATGGCTATATCTGTTCTATATCTGTTCAAATACAGGTGTGCCATGCTTGTACTGTAGCTTCATACCCATGAAGACTTAAGGCTCTTATCGCTACCAAAGGTGCATCAACAAAGTACTGAGTAAAGGGTCTGAATACTTGTGTAAATGTCATATTTCTGTTTTATTTTACTTTTCCCAATTTTTTTTTTTTTTTTTTTTTAAATCCTTCGTCATTATTGTGGGTATATTGATCAGGGGAAACACAATGTAATCCATTTTAGAATCAGGCTGTAACGCAACAAATTATGGAAACAGTGAATGGGTCTGAGTACTTTCTGAATGCACTGTATGTTCGTTCTCACACTCTTACATGGATGGATTATGTCCTGAAAACGTATGTATGAATAAAGGATCTCCTAGGCTCACAGTGTACTGTAGATTTAGGAATTTTTCTCAAAACCCTATACTGCCTAACTAAACCCAAACTCCCTTTACCACTGCTCACAGCTCCAATAAGCTCATTTTATTTTTCTGGTTCTGAGATACATACTGTATATTGCTCACCTAAAGTCACAATGTACTCCTTTTGAGTGGAGTGTACTTTGTCAATCAACTGTATGGTTTTTAAAGGCAGGTATTTACCCCGCCAACACATGGAAGACAAAAGTACACTCCAACTCCCCATGGATGTTTCATGGAGTGGTGAGCTCACTTTCCATGCTCCAGCTAAGCTGAAGTAGCACTGCAATAATGCCAGAAAAACACGATGGTGCTTTATTTTACAGGACAGAAATTACCTGTTGTTGCTTCCAATAAAATGCATTTTAATAGCCCAACAATACTTCTCTAAAAGCATGGGAAGGTACTGCATGATTAGTTTTCCAATGAAGGAATCCAGACCAGCAATAGGAGGAGTAGGTGACCCTATCAGTGTGGTGTAATGATCAAACTGATGAGAGCAACCAGCCATATCTAGTGCATTGTAAATATCACATTCATTTAATTTATAATTGATTTATTCACCAAATGTTTTGGTTCATTTAGACATCCAAAGTTGTTACCCTTATCACGCAGGAAATTGAGAATTAAACATTGAGTGACCAGTCAAATGAGGCAGCAGGCTCTGTTTACTCTCAGTTCATGCAGAATTTAGTAAGAAAAGGTACAGTATCTCTGATAATCTCATTGTTCTCCAAATATTCTCTGAACTTGGTTGACAAATTATTTTTAATTTTCAGCAAGATTCTCCTAAATGAAACATAATGTTACCAGAAACTGTTATTAGTCAGCAATTTGTTCTGTTGTCAGTAATATGTACTATAACTGAGGATTTGTCTCATATTGTGCCATCACAGAGAGGGCTTTCCAGTTTAATGTCAGATCTAAATTGGACCTCTTGTACTTTTCTTTTGGATGGAGAGAATAGAGCAGGAACTACCCTGACAGCCAGGGATAGGAGCCCTGTAGCAGTGTTGGCGTATCTCCTCTCTCCTCCACTCCTCCTCTCATCCTCCTTCTCCTGTCCTTCTCATCTCCATTTCCTGCACCATACTAAATGCATCCTCCATGTTCCATGTGTATTGGATATGTAACAAGAAATTGACAGTGAAGTGTAGCCTAAGGCATGGTAATTTTTCTTCTGTCAAGATAATGCAATGGTCTTAAATCCATATACAGGCCCTATTCATTCATACCTACCAGTGAGACATAGAAAAGATGTGTGGTAGACAGGATACATACTGTACAATAAATGTCAATCAAGACAGGGAATATGTTTTTTGTTTTGATGCCAAACAAAAATGTATTTGCTTTGATAGTAATACAGAGTTGTTATGACAAAAAAAGTAATATCTGAAGTCTGTGACTTACATGTTTTTTATGTCTCAGGTCTTAATTTTGATGTATTTTTCCTAACCGTGTAATGAAAAAATGTCCAATATGTTATCAGATGGTGGAAGCAATCTTCTGAGAATGAAATAGACAAGGGATGGGATGATTATTAACCTGTTTTATATTTGACATGTTCAGAATATGGATGTAGCATCAAATGTAATATTATTTTTGTATTGCTCCCTTTGTATTGTTTGGGAATTTGTATTGTGGGTGTACAGGAAGTTAAATAACTGGAATGAGTCTGATAATGACCAATTTCATCTTCCAGTTCTGTACAGCAGAAATGTCACTCATTCACATCAAAGAGCAAAGTGTCTCGGTCTTCTCACTGGTTCGAGTAAAGAGCTCCCTTATGAGAGTAGCAGTCAAATTCCCCATATTTTCTGACAGAGTCCACCATTGTGCTTTCTGGAGGTCTGGCTGGGGAGTGGGGATGCTTAGCTGCCTGGAACGGCAAGCAAGAGGGATCCCTCAGCTCTGATCTGAGAGACCATGGCTGATATTCCATCCCTTGGGGCACCACTGCAACATTGACTCTTGTCAGACCCTGGAGGTCCTAACCTGTCTCAGAAATACTGTGGATCAAACACTGTGTGACAGAGCTGTCAAAACAGCTCTCGTCTCTTTGAAACTTAAAAGGACTGACTCAGAGTAATGATAGTGTTTATGAGTATGACATGGAGAATAACTGGACTCTATTAACTTGTACTCAAGTTGGTTATAGTGTGATTTGACAGTACATGTTTCAGAGGTATTGCACTGTCCTAGTTACTTACCTGTAAGTAAGCATTTCACGGTAAGGTCTACACCTGTTGTATTTGGGCATGTGACAAATAACATTTTATTCTATTTATCACCAGTCCTAAGAGGATGGTCAAATCTATTGCGGACTTGCTATGCCACCTCTCTCATATTTCACCAAATCTGATGTTCTGAATAATGCTCTGGGGATAAGATGGCCTCTGCCAGAATATAAATGAATAAAGATAATACAAAAATATGTGTGGGCATATACAGGGGGGAGTGAATAAAAAACCAATAAGGTAGATAATTTACGATAAACTGGAAAGATTAATGACCGTTCCTGAGGATCCCAAATTACAACACTGTTGTTGTACACAGCCCTTTGACAAGACATAATTAATTACCAGCATACAATTGTTTTCAAAAATATTGTGTTTACTACATGGGTAAAATTTCAGAATTTAGATTAATTGTTCTTAGGGACGATAATCTCCTAGCTCTGATTGAAGACTTCATGGGAAAGCTGCAAAAATGTGATGCGAGGGAAAATGAACTAGGAAGTCACAATATGCCCTGCTACATCCTTATACTTATGAGGAAAATGCATAGTGATTTTAATCATGACTTTCAAGCAGTGGATGCACAGTACAAGTACCCAACAGGAGATACTATAAACAGAAAACAACTATGAGAAAATTAGGTTTGGGTTGGTTTGCCACCTAAGTCAACGAGACTTAATAAATTATGGCCCATCTCACAGTAGAGATACAGCCCCAGCCCCAGAAAGCATGGAGGATGGTTACTGCTTCATCTCATAATCAATCAAACACTAAAAACATTTAAAGTCGATATAGGATGACACCTTGTATGTTATTGAGAGGTCTTTGGCAAGATGGGAAACAAATGGACGCAGAAGAATCCCAGACCAACCTGTAAAAATAAACTCTGACCTGAATCAATGTGCTTTTTTACAATCTGAGTGGAACTGGAATACATTGACTTTGTCCCAAAATGCACCCTATTGCCTATACAGTGTACTACTTTTGACCAGGGCCCATAGGGCTCTGGTCAAAAGTGGTCCATTAAATAGGTAATAAGGTGCCATTTGGTACACAGCCATTGCCTCTTTATTTAAGAATGAGAGAACAAAGAGAGGTTATGTAATGTCGTCTTGGTGACATTTTCATCAACTGTAAAACAGGACAGTGGCATGGCACAATATCATTACTGCTGCATTATTTCTACTGCAAACTTAGATTGGCCCTTTTTTAAAAGAGGAGACAAGGAAACATATTGCAGGTTGCAGGCTCCTTCCAATAACTAATGCACAGTTGTGTAATGTGTTATGTAAAAGCAGAAAGGCATGTGGCATTTCAGATGACTGCAAATGGGTAGAAGGTGAACAATTATAAATTGCTATTTTCCAGCTAGTCCTATGGCACAGCTTATAGTGAAGGGATAGCATACTGTTCATAGACTACAATATAATGCATTGATGAGTTTCATGCAGGGAGCCATTCAACACAAATTCTGCATATCAATGATAGATGTCAATTTATTTCCACATCACCACACATAATTGGCTTGCTGATGATGATTTGTTTGGCTATTCATGTCTTACTATTTTGTAGACACTGTTCAGACAAAATAAATTACATGGGTACACCTGAAATAAATAAAACATTTCATGCATGACATTTACCTTTGTTGTAATAATTTCAATTCCCCCCCCCCTTCTGAAGACCATAAATGGTGAAAAGCAATTGATCTTGAGGTTGAGTAAGTGCATTTTCCAAAGCAGATAGAGAAGAGAATCAATTCAGAGGGAAGAGCACTGGTGCCACATTTGTTTGTGGGTATCAAAGGCTAACCTTTCCATCTCATGAAACAAACAGACCATAAATCATTGGTGATTGGACAGTGTAGCTTTACTCTCGCAAGGGCCTTGCAGTAATAGCCGCATCGCCACCACTGATACAAGCAAGCAAAACTAATTTCACTGGTCCAACTTGAGTCTGATAAAAACTTTGTCATTTTGTTCTCTTTGGGGGTTTAGAAGGAGCCCAGGGGAGCGTGATTTCAAAATGAACATGTCACTGGGGTTGACTTCAACAAAACCAGGGATAATAATCCAGTGTAACCACGCAATATGTCAATACTCTTACTGAGGTGTACTGACAAATTAAAAGATTCTAAGACATTTTTAAAAATGTGTGTGTCTGATACGGGTTATTTCTTGATTATGTGGACAGGCTGTCCTTTGTGTTACTAAACTCAGCAAAAAAAAGACACGTCCTCTCACTGTCAACTGCGTTTATTTTCAGCAATCGTAACATGTGTAAATATTTGTATGAACATAACACATTTGTATGAACATAACACGATTCAACAACTGTTGACGCAGGTGTGACGTTCGGATGTACCAATCCTGTGCAGGCGTTGTTACACGTGGTCTGCCACTGCTAAGATGATCAGCTGTCCGCCCTGTCTCCCTGTAGCGCTGTCTTAGGCGTTAACGACCGTTCCACAGGTGTATGTTCATTAATTGTTTATGGTTCATTGAACAAGCATGGGAAGCAGTGTTTAAACCCTTTACAATGAATATCTGTGAAGTTATTTAGATTTTTCGAATTATCTTTGAAAGACAGGGTCCTGAAAAAGGGGTGTTTCTTTTTTTGCTGAGTTTACATATTCCCCCCTATTATCTGTGTGTCCTCTGCAATGTTTCCTGGAAATAGGAGGTAAGAAATTTGTATGCATTAGTCCACATAGTCACTTTTTTATGATGAGCTACTTTCCCCTAATGATAATCATCTCCTGGTGCGGCACAGAAATGGTGATTAAATGTTGATTTTCCATCGGAGAGAAGGTGCGGGTGATGTATTTTATCACACTGAGTTGTCCTCTAAGGGCTGATTGCAGAGGTTATCTAGGAGCAAGAAAATATCTCTCTCTCCCTCCCCCAGGAATGACCTTGATGGATCTGCTTTGTCCCTGAGTAGTAGAAGAAGGCTATGATTCTGTAATGGCCGACTATATCACGTACGTGTGCTGTGCAAATTTCCCTTCTAGAAACTGAATCAAGGGCATGGGGGACTGCATACATTTGAACAGACATGGTTGATTATTGAGTAAGATAAAGAGAGACTCATCTTCATTCACATGGCCGTTGAGAGTACATTGTGGCCTCAAGTCATGGCGGACATCATTATTGCAAATGAAAATAGCCTATAAGTGACACCCTTGGTCAAACTGACACTGCGACAATGATGGTAATACACAGTAGCAGCAGAAATTAGTCGCTGACTTGAAATTCATGTCCTTATAGCTAGCTTTCATTGGCAGCATTATACTAGTATGAAAGCCATGTACTGTACAATAGGAGCAAGGCTTGTGTTAGGGAAAACATTCTCAGGTTATGCCCAAAGCCTGGTGGCGAATAGATCTTTAGTTGAGCCAAGATGCAGTGGCATACATGTATAGCTTTTACAAAGACATTCCAACAATAGTTGTGCAGAAATGTTCTGACAAAAGAATAAATACTTCTAGTTTCTCGAACAATTATACAAATCAATGTCTGCTCTCTCCTCATCCTAACATGAGCCACAGCTGTTGAGACTGGACCCCGAATCTTCATTTTCACTTTCTCTCAGTCTGATCTCCGATTGGCATTTAAACAAGGATTAGAGTGTCCTAGAATGGATTGACATTTGCTCTGAAGACGCAGGGCTTTGTCTGTTCTGGTCTCTGTATCTATCCCTGCACAATCATACTTGTAATAATTTAACAAACTACCTTCATGAAACTACCATAGTCACCTGCTTTAACCTTTTATTTTGAGAACATATTGAAAGTTACATAATAACTGCCCGTACTATTATGGCGTCCTTTATTGTTGTGAATAGTGGGTTTTCCAAACTCTGTATATGGTTCTGACTTGTATGGATATTGGAAAAGAACCTAAGAGTTTTATTAAGAAGAGCACCATAGCTAATGGAAGTCTTAATTGAGGTATAAGCGGCACATTAGCATGCTAATGAGAGAGTGTGCTCCAACAGTGAGGCATAATCTTAATGGTAACTTAGCACTTACTGCTAACTGTACACTGTGGTCTGCGGGAGCAGGCAGTCTGCAGTTCTGTCTGTTGTTTATTGAAAACAACTAACTTTGGTTGTTTTCAATAAACAATCATCTTTACAGTGGATAAGGTGGACATCAACTTGCAGTTGATATTAGCAGCTATGAAATGCTTACCTACTACTTATAAAAATGTGTTATGAATTCCTCATATAGGTACCCTTCAAATGAAGTGATACCACTCTTTGTTGTGTTTTGAAAGTCACTTATTTTGTTTTTAAAGTCACTACTTTTGGTTTCAAGTGAACACTTGAACACCAGCCTCCATCAAATAGGTAATTGCTGGTACTTTATCAGATGATCTGCAGAGGCATATTGTATTTTCAGCAGGACTCTTCAGTGACCTTCAGGAGAAATCAAGGTACGTTTGACTGAGACTATTGAGTTGAAGAGCGTTTTGATCCAAAGTCCAGCAACTGCTGTAATGAACATTGTTAGAGAAACAGCAAATGCAACACCAAGTAAATGAAAGAGCAAATGCAACACCCAGTAAATGAAAGAGCAAATTCAACACCCAGTAAATGAAAGAGCAAATTCAACACCCAGTAAATGAAAGAGCAAATGCAACACCCAGTAAATGAAAGAGCAAATGCAACACCCAGTAAATGAAAGAGCAAATGCAACACCCAGTAAATGAAAGAGCAAATGCAACACCCAGTAAATGAAAGAGCAAATGCAACACCCAGTAAATGAAAGAGCAAAGCAACACCCAGTAAATGAAACAGCAAATGCAACACCCAGCAAATGAAAGAGCAAATGTAACTCCCAGCAAATGAAAGAGCAAATGTAACTCCCATTAATGGAAATAAAAAGGCAGTCATGCATGCACAGGCATATAGCGCTAATGTCCAGTGCGTCGCTAAGGTATAAGTGACATTGAGCAGATCAGCACAGATCACCTAGTCAACTGTGTCCACTCCACTGCAGTACTTGATTCCACTCCACTGCACACATAAAAGTATGAATGTCGCATTACCACATCAATGCTAGGGAAGATTGATTTCATTCAGCCGTGTTATTAGAGACTTGGAGGAGAGCCAATGGACAGGCAGTGCAGTGCAGGGGTTGTCTTTGACAATTCAATTAGATGGCTCCATCCTTGTGCCATTGCCAGTTGACCTGCCTTCTACAGTAGTTCACGCTGATGATCTGCCTGAAACAAATGGCATCATTTGGCAGGGTATTGTACAGTTCCTTACGTTCATCCAACCTATTGATAATGTTGACTACAATTAATGAAATGGTATGAACTAGAGGTAGACCGATTATGATTTTTCAACGCCGATACCAATTATTGGAGGACCAAAAAAAGCCGATACTGATTAATCGGACGATTTTTTAAATGTATTTGTAATAATGACAATTACAACAATACTGAATGAACACTTATTTTAACTTAATATAATACCAATTTAGCCTCAACCTAAAACCAATTTAGCCTCAAATAAATAATGAAACATGTTCAATTTGGTTTAAATAATGCAAAAATAAAGTGTTGGAGAAGAAAGTAAAAGTGCAATATGTGCCATGTAAGAAAGCTAACGTTTAAGTTCCTTGCTCAGAACATGAGAACATATGAAAGCTGGTGGTTCCTTTTAACATGAGTCTTCAATATTCCCAGGTAAGAAGTTTTAGGTTGTAGTTATTATAGGACTTATAGAACTATTTATTTATTTGATTTATTTCACCTTTATTTAACCAGGTATCCGCACCAGGCATCCGCACCTCGCTCCGCAGGTAGTATAACTTTTCATTACATTTCATTACATTATAGTACAACGGTTTGATTTGTCTAATCTTAGCAATTTCTTCTTAGCTAGCTACATAGCCGTCTTTGTATCAAAGATAACTGCGTAATTATCGTATTTTGTCGTCCTAACGTAGTCTACACTGCTATCTGCCCAGCAGCTAGCCAGCTAGCAAACGTCCACCGTCTACCGAATAGCAGCACTGTAGAAACTATTACACTCAACTGAACGACTTGATTAGTGTAGTGTTAGCTAGCTACATAGTTGTCTTTGCTGTCTTCTTATCCAAGATAATTGTGTAGTTTAGAGTGTGTAGTCTTAGAGTGATTATCTTAATTTACCGAGGTTAGCTAGCCAGCTATTTGTCGTCCTTAACGTAGGAGACACTGCTAGCTAGCCAACAGCTAGCCAACGTCTACCGAATAGAACTTCTGCACTCAACAACCCGGTCGCATTCCGCTTCGCTCCACAGGTAGTATCACATTTTCATTTCATTTCATTACAGCACAACGGTTTGATTTGTTTGATCGTAGCTAGCTACATAGCTAGCTACATAGCCGTCTTTGTATCAAAGATAATTGTGTAGTCTAGAGCGATTTTCTAGGTTAGCTAGCCAGATATTGTCGTTCTTTTAACGCAACGTAACGTAATCAACACTGCTAGCTAGCCAGCTAGCCCCGAATAGCAGCACTGTAGAATCTATTACACTCAACGTAACGACTTGATTAGTGTAGTGTCAACAACGCAGCCACTGCCAGCTAGCCTACAAAGTCAACAACGCAGCCACTGCCAGCTAGCCTACTTCAGCAGTACTGTATCATTTTAATCATTTTAGTCAATAAGATTCTTGCTACGTAAGCTTAACTTTCTGAACATTCAAGACGTGTAGTCCACTTGTCATTCAATCTCCTTGCATTAGCGTAGCCTCTTCTGTAGCCTGTCAACTGTGTGTCTGTCTATCCCTGTTCTCTCCTCTCTGCACAGACCATACAAACGCTCCACACCGCGTGGCCGCGGCCACCTAATCTGGTGGTCCCAGCGAGCACGACCCACGTGGAGTTCAGGTCTCCGGTAGCCTCTGGAACTGCCGATCTGCGGCCAACAAGGCAGAGTTCATCTCAGCCTATGCCTCCCTCCAGTCCCTCGACTTCTTGGCACTGACGGAAACATGGATCACCACAGATAACACTGCCACTCCTACTGCTCTCTCTTCGTCCGCCCACGTGTTCTCGCACACCCCGAGAGCTTCTGGTCAGCGGGGTGGTGGCACCGGGATCCTCATCTCTCTCAAGTGGTCATTCTCTCTTTCTCCCCTTACCCATCTGTCTATCGCCTCCTTTGTATTCCATGCTGTCACAGTTACCAGCCCTTTCAAGCTTAACATCCTTATCATTTATCGCCCTCCAGGTCCCCTCGGAGAGTTCATCAATGAGCTTGATGCCTTGATAAGCTCCTTTCCTGAGGACGGCTCACCTCTCACAGTTCTGGGCGACTTTAACCTCCCCACGTCTACCTTTGACTCATTCCTCTCTGCCTCCTTCTTTCAACTCCTCTCCTCTTTTGACCTCACCCTCTCACCTTCCCCCCCTACTCACAAGGCAGGCAATACGCTCGACCTCATCTTTACTAGATGCTGTTCTTCCACTAACCTCATTGCAACTCCCCTCCAATTCTCCGACCACTACCTTGTATCCTTTTCCCTCTCGCTCTCATCCAACACTTCCCACACTGCCCCTACTCGGATGGTATCGCGCCGTCCCAACCTTCGCTCTCTCTCCCCCGCTACTCTCTCCTCTTCCATCCTATCATCTCTTCCCTCTGCTCAAACCTTCTCAACCTATCTCCTGATTCTGCCTCCTCAACCCTCCTCTCCTCCCTTTCTGCATCCTTTGACTCTCTATGTCCCCTATCCTCCAGGCCGGCTCGGTCCTCCCCTCCCGCTCCGTGGCTCGACGACTCATTGCGAGCTCGCAGAACAGGGCTCGGGGCAGCCGGCGGAAATGGAGGAAAACTCGCCTCCCTGCGGACCTGGCATCCTTTCACTCCCTCCTCTCTACATTTTCCTACTCTCTGCTGCTAAAGCCACTTTCTACCACTCTAAATTCCAAGCATCTGCCTCTAACCCTAGGAAGCTCTTTGCCACCTTCTCCTCCCTCCTGAATCCTCCCCCCCCCTCCTCCCTCTCTGCAGATGACTTCGTCAACCATTTTGAAAAGAAGGTCGACGACATCCGATCCTCGTTTGCTAAGTCAAACGACACCGCTGGTTCTGCTCACACTGCCCTACCCTATGCTCTGACCTCTTTCTCCCTCTCTCTCCAGATGAAATCTCGCGTCTTGTGACGGCCGGCCTCCCAACAACCTGCCCGCTTGACCCTATCCTCTCTTCTCCAGACCATTTCCAGAGACCTTCTCCCTTACCTCACCTCGCTCATCAACTCATCCCTGACCGCTGGCTACGTCCCTTCCGTCTTCAAGAGAGCGAGAGTTGCACCCCTTCTGAAAAAACCTACACTCGATCCCTCCGATGTCAACAACTACAGACCAGTATCCCTTCTTTCTTTTCTCTCCAAAACTCTTGAACGTGCCGTCCTTGGCCAGCTCTCCCGCTATCTCTCTCAGAATGACCTTCTTGATCCAAATCAGTCAGGTTTCAAGACTAGTCATTCAACTGAGACTGCTCTTCTCTGTATCACGGAGGCGCTCCGCACTGCTAAAGCTAACTCTCTCCCTCTGCTCTCATCCTTCTAGACCTATCGGCTGCCTTCGATACTGTGAACCATCAGATCCTCCTCTCCACCCTCTCCGAGTTGGGCATCTCCGGCGCGGCCCACGCTTGGATTGCGTCCTACCTGACAGGTCGCTCCTACCAGGTGGCGTGGCGAGAATCTGTCTCCTCACCACGCGCTCTCACCACTGGTGTCCCCCAGGGCTCTGTTCTAGGCCCTCTCCTATTCTCGCTATACACCAAGTCACTTGGCTCTGTCATAACTTCACATGGTCTCTCCTATCATTGCTATGCAGACGACACACAATTAATCTTCTCCTTTCCCCCTTCTGATGACCAGGTGGCGAATCGCATCTCTGCATGTCTGGCAGACATATCAGTGTGGATGACGGATCACCACCTCATTTAACATCATTTACATTTAAGTCATTTAGCAGACGCTCTTATCCAGAGCGACTTACAAATTGGTGCATTCACCTTATGACATCCAGTAGAACAGGTACTTTACAATAGTGCATCTAAATCTTGAAGGGGGGTGAGAAGGATTACTTATCCTATCCTAGGTATTCCTTAAAGAGGTGGGGTTTCAGGTGTCTCCGGAAGGTGGTGATTGACTCCGCCTCAACCTCAAGCTGAACCTCGGCAAGACGGAGCTGCTCTTCCTCCCGGGAAGGACTGCCCGTTCCATGATCTCGCCATCACGGTTGACAACTCCATTGTGTCCTCCTCCCAGAGCGCTAAGAACCTTGGCGTGATCCTGGACAACACCCTGTCGTTCTCAACTAACATCAAGGCGGTGGCCCGTTCCTGTAGGTTCATGCTCTACAACATCCGCAGAGTACGACCCTGCCTCACACAGGAAGTGGCGCAGGTCCTAATCCAGGCACTTGTCATCTCCCGTCTGGATTACTGCAACTCGCTGTTGGCTGGGCTCCCTGCCTGTGCCATTAAACCCCTACAACTCATCCAGAACGCCGCAGCCCGTCTGGTGTTCAACCTTCCCAAGTTCTCTCACGTCACCCCGCTCCTCCGCTCTCTCCACTGGCTTCCAGTTGAAGCTCGCATCCGCTACAAGACCATGGTGCTTGCCTACGGAGCTGTGAGGGGAACGGCACCTCAGTACCTCCAGGCTCTGATCAGGCCCTACACCCAAACAAGGGCACTGCGTTCATCCACCTCTGGCCTGCTCGCCTCCCTACCACTGAGGAAGTACAGTTCCCGCTCAGCCCAGTCAAAACTGTTCGCTGCTCTGGCCCCCAATGGTGGAACAAACTCCCTCACGACGCCATGACAGCGGAGTCAATCACCACCTTCCGGAGACTCCTGAAACCCCACCTCTTTAAGGAATACCTAGGATAGGATAAAGTAATCCTTCTCACCCCCCCCCCTTAAAAGATCTAGATGCACTATTGTAAAGTGGCTGTTCCACTGGATGTCATAAGGTGAATGCACCAATTTGTAAGTCGCTCTGGATAAGAGCGTCTGCTAAATTGCTTAAATGTAATGTAAATGAGGTAGGCAAGTTGAGAACAAGTTCTCATTTACAATTGCGACCTGGCCAAGATAAAGCAAAGCAGTTTGACACATACAACAACACAGATTTACACATGGAGTAAAACAAACATACAGTCAAAAATACAGTAGGAAAATAAGTCTATAAACGATGTGAGCAAATGAGGTGAGATAGGGGAGGTAAAGGCAAAGAAAAAAAAGGCCATGGTGGCGAAGTAAATACAATATAGCAAGTAAAACACTGGACTGGTAGATTTGCAGTGGAAGAATGTGCAAAGTAGAGATAGAAATAAGGGGTGGCAAGGGGGAAAAATTGTAGATGAAGATGGAGCCAGTGGGTTTGGCGAATAGTATGAAGCGACGGCCAGCCAACGAGAGCGTACAGGTCGCAGTGGTGGGTAGTATATGGGGCTTTGGTGACAAAACAGATGGCACTGTGATAGACTGCATCCAATTTATTGAGTAGTGTATTGGAGGCTATTTTGTAAATGACATCGCTGAAGTAGGGGATCAGTAGGATGGTCAGTTTTACAAGGGTATGTTTGGCAGCATGAGTGAAGGATATTTTGTTGTGAAGTTGGACGCCAATTCTAGATTTAACTTTGGATTGGAGATGTTTGATGTGAGTTTGGAAGGACAGTTTACAGTCTAACCAGACACCTAGGTATTTGGAGTTGTCGTCATATTCTAAGTCAGAACCGTCCAGAGTAGTGATGTTGGACGGGCAGGCGGGTCGGGTGCAGGCAGCGATCGGTTGAAGAGCATTTAGTTTTACTTGTATTTAAGAGCAATTGGAGGCCACGGAAGGAGAGTTGTATGGCATTGGAGCTCGTCTGGAGGGTTGTTAACACAGTGTCCAAAGAAGGGCCAGAAGTATACAGAATGGTGTCGTCTGCATAGAGGTGGATCAGAGAATCACCAGCAGCAAGAGCGACATCATTGATGTGTTCAGAGCAGAGAGTCGGTCCAAGAATTGAACCCTGTGGCACCCCCATAGAGACTACCAGAGGCCCGGACAACAGGTCCTCCGATTTGACACACTGAACTCTATCAGAGTAGTAGTTGGTGAACCAGGCGAGGCAATCATTTGAGAAACCAAGGCTATCGAGTCTGTCGATGAGGATGTGGTGATTATTTCTCTCTATACCATTTGTATTTCATTAGCCTTTGACTATTGGATGTTCTTATAGGCACTTTAGTATTGCCAGGGTAACAGTATAGCTTCCGTATCTCTCCTCGCTCCTACCTGGGCTCGAACCAGGAACACAACGACAACAGCCACCCTCGAAACAGCGTTAACCATGCAGAGCAAGGGGAACAACCACTCCAAGTCTCAGAGCAAGTGACGTTTGAAACGCTATTAGCGCGCGCCCCGCTAACTAGCTAGCCATTTCACATCGGTTACACCAGCCTAATCTCAGGAGTTGAAAGGCTTGAAGTCATAAACAGCAGAGCTGCTGGAAAAAAGCACAAAAATTCTGTTTGAATGAATGCTTACGAGCCTGCTGCTGCCTACCACCGCTCAGTCAGACTGCTCTTTCAAATCATAGACTTAATTATAACATAATAACACAGAAATATGAGCCTTAGGTCATTAATATGGTCGAATCCGGAAACGATTATCTCAAAAACAAGACGTTTATTCTTTCAGTGAAATACGGAACCGTTCCGTATTTCATCTAACGGGTGGCATCCATAAGTCTAAATATTCCTGTTACATTGCACAACCTTCAATGTTATGTCATAATTACGTAAAATTCTGGCAAATTAGGTGGCCCAAACTGTTGCATATACACTGACTCTACGTGCAATGAACGCAAGAGAAGTGACACAATTTCACCTGGTTAATATTGCCTGCTAACCTGGATTTCTTTTAGCTAAATATGCAGGTTTAAAAATATATACTTCTGTGTATTGATTTTAAGAAAGGCATTGATGTTTATGATTAAGTACACATTGGAGCAAAGATACGCACCACAACGATTATCTGCAACGCAGGACACGCTAGATAGACTAGTAATATCATCAACCATGTATAGTTAACTAGTGATTATGATTGATTGATTTACTTACCTTGGCTTACTGCGTTCACGTAACAGGCAGGCTCCTCGTGGGAGAGCAATGTAATCAGGTGGTTAGAGCGTTGGACTAGTTAACTGTAAGGTTGCAAGATTGAATCCCCCGAGCTGACAAGGTAAAAATCTGTCATTCTGCCCCTGAATGAGGCAGTGAACCCACCGTGCCTAGGCCGTCATTGAAAATAAGAATGTGTTCTTAACTGACTTGCCTAGTTAAGTAAAGATTAAATAAAGGTGTAATAAAATAAAATAAAAAACAGACAAATCTTTGCCCAAAAATACCAATTTCCGATTGTCCGATTGTTCGACCTCTAGTATGAACATGACATGAGGCTTTATTTGCCAGTTCCTGTGTCTATATTCTTTTGTAGAAGGTATTCTGATAATTGCTCAGAGTAGCATATTCTACATTTAGGGATTGATTGATACATTTACATTTACGAAATTGTTATCCAATAATACGACAACATGACATAGTTACAATAGTGCTAATGCTGCTCGACGTTGAATGCAGACAATCTATTGCGATAGCATTTCAGAGGTCACAACTTAACTCTCAACAATTGGCCCTTTATGCTTTAGCAATGTGTTTAGTAATTGTTTCCTCTAGTCCTTGGGTTCTGTGTAGAACAGAGATGTAGCTATTTTCCTCTTTCTATACTGGTTTGTTAAATGGATTGTATAGGCTACTCTCCTCATACAATCACTGCTATCGAATACATCACTCCAGTACATTATGTGTCTACACCCCCATTAGGTATTCCTGTAAGCAGCCTCTTTGAAATATCAAAGACGATTAGATGCAGGGCTCCTCTGTTAGTCTGACTGCATTACATTGACTGTGAAGACTAGGAGCCCCCTTTCAATCATAGCCAGATAACAAATAAGGAAGGTCTGCATCATTTCTCAGCCACACATATTTTAATCTAATGGTAGATGTGATATCTGCTTAGAACCCAAATTATTCAGGGGAAATGTACCAGCAGCAGTATACATGGTCACATATAAAAAAAGCTACATATGCAGTAAAAATGAACCAATACCCAGAAGTGGTACAGCACAGTTTTAATTTCACAGTATAATCTTCCTTTGGTGTGATAAAGACCCAGAAAGAGTTCAGAGGGTTAGAAAAGCCTTCCTTTGGAGAGTGACCTCACACGCACTCCCTGTTATGATATGGGTAATGCATTCTCCTCCACGGCCCCAGGATCATGCGCTACTCCCTAGGGGATCGGGCTTTCAGCTTGACCGCCCCCCGAGCCTCTGGAATGCTCTCCATGACGACCTGAAGGCACCACAGACTCTGGGCTCCTTTAAAATGGGCCTAAAGACCTTTCTCTGTAGTAAGGCTTTCTGTTGATAGCTGTGCTCCTTGGTGTCCTTGTCCCTTGTAGCATTATTCTAGGTTAATTGTGTCAGTTGCACTGTGTTGTTGTCACGCCCTGGCCTTATTTATCTTTGTTTTCTTTATTATTTTGGTTAGGTCAGGGTGTGACATGCGGGATTTATGTGTTTTGTCTGGTCTAGGGGGTTTGTATGTTTATGGGGCTGTTTCCTTTCTAGGTAGTTTTGTATGTCTATGGTTGCCTAGATTGGTTCTCAATTAGAGTCTGTCGTTGTCTCTGATTGGGAACCATATTTAGGCAGCCATGTTCTTTGGGTATTTTGTGGGTGATTGTCTTCTGTCTTTGTGTCATTGCACCAGATAGGACTGTTTCGGTTTTCACATTTGTTATTTTGTAGTGTTCTCGGTTATCGTCTATATTAAAGATGTTGAACACTAACCACGCTGCATTTTGGTCCTCCTCTCCTTCAGCGGAAGAAAACCATTACACTTGTGTCAATTTGGTTTTATTTATTTTTATTTCATACACTTTGAGATTATTCTATATAGTGAAAAGCACTTTAGAAATGTAATAAATAATGTATTGTTGTTAATATTCTCCCTCAGGTCATTACATTGTTTTTTTGGCATTTTGTAAGCGGAACCATTAACTGTCACTTTTCATGATGCAAAATGAGCACAAAGTAGACTTGACGGTACATATTTGCATAAAAGAACACTCCAGTCCGACAACATTCTGCTGCCTGTATAACACTCAGTCAGCAAGCTGTTTCCTGCCACACTACACCAAACCAATGAATCCACTCTGAGTCTATGGAAATACAACGATCTGATGAACCTGCTTCACAATGATATTATTATTGTGTTGCCTGTGCTCTCTATACATGATTCTCAATATAAATTCCATTCATTTTCACTTCACTGGCACACCACACAACACAAATCCACTCTGAATCTACCCTGAGACTATCGAAAATGATCTCACAATGAGCCTGCTTCAAGTTTCAAGTTGTATTAGTTGTATGAGCAGGATACACATGATCAACACTGTCCAACTAAATGCTTACTTGCAGGTTCCTTCTCGACAGTGCAACAACAAGCAAGTCTTGAAATGGTACAGGTCTTGAAATGGTACTGCATTTAGCAATCATAATGCGTGTAGCATGAATGTACACTGAGTATACAAAACATTAAGAACACCTGCTCTGGCAGGTAGCCTAGTGGTTAGAGAATTGGGCCAGTAACTGAAAGGTTGCTGGATCAAATCCCTGAGCTGACAAGCTAAACATCTATTGTTCCGCCCCTGAGCTAGGCAGTTAACCCACTGGTCCCTGGGAGCCGAAGACGTGGATGGCGATTATGGCAGCCCCCGCACTTCTCTGATTCAGCGGGATTGGGTTAAATGCGGAAGACACATTTCAGTTGTACAACTGACTTCTGTTGGTATCCATGAAATAGATTGACCAGGTGAAAGCTATGTATGATCCCTTATTAATGTCACTTGTTAAATCCACTTCAATCAGTGTAGATGAATGGAGGAGACAGGTTAAAACCTCTATGGGATCGGTGTCCCTAAACTGGGACAGTTGTTGCTCAATATGCGATAATGTGACTAGAATGATGTGGAAACAACAACCAACTTTCCGGGAGATAGACGTCTTATATGGGCAGAAAGCTTAAATTGTTGTTAGTCTAACTGCGGTGTCCAATTTACAGTAGCTATTACCGCAATAAAATACCATGCTATTGTTTGAGGATAGTGCACAACAACAAAACACTTTCATCACGGCAACTGGTTTGATACATTCACCTCTGAAGGTAAATAATGTACTTACATTCAGTAATCTTGCTGTGATTTCACCGGATCAGTCTGAATCTTTGCACACACACTGACAACATCTAAATTACACCTAGAATCCTTTCTCAATGTATGGCCTTTCTCTTGCATTTCAAAGATGATGAAAAAAAAAGAAAGATGTTTTTTTGTTCATATTATCTTCTACCAGATCTAATGTGTTATATTATCCTACATTCACATTTCCACAAACTTCAAACTGTTTTCGTTCAAATGGTATCAAGAATATGCATATCATTGCTTCAGGTTCTGAGCTACAAGCAGTCATTTTAGGCAGAAATTTAAAAAAAGTGTCCGATCCTTAAGAGGTGAAGGATTTTTAGCTTTAAGACAATTGAGACATGGATTGTGTATGTGGGCCATTCAGAGGGTGAATGGGCAAGACAAAATATTGAAGTGCCTTTGAACGGGGTATGGAATCCCCTTCAAATTAGTGGATTCGGAAATTTCAGCCACATCTGTTGGTGACAGGTGTATAAAATCGAGCACACAGCCATGCAATCTCCAGTGGCAAACATTGTCAGTAGAATGGCCTTACTGAAGAGCTCATTTACTTTCAACGTGGCACTGTCATAGGATGCCACCTTTGCAACAAGTCATTTGTAAAATTCTTGCTCTGCTAGAGCTTCCCCGGTCAACTGGTCAACTGTACTGTTGTTAAGTGCTGTTGTAAAGTGAAAATGTCTAGGAGCTACAACGGCTCAGCCGCGAAGTGGTAGGGCACTCAAGCTCACAGAACGGGCCGCCGAGTCCTGAAGCGCTCGGCTGTCCCAAACTGCCTCTGGAAGCAATGTCAGACAACTGTTTGTCAGGAGCTTCATGAAAGGGTTTTCCATGGCCGAGCAGCCACACACAAGCCTAAGATCACCATGCGCAATGCCAAGCTTCGGCTGGAGTGGTGTAAACCTTGCTGTCATTGGACTCTGGAGCAGTGGAAATGCATTCTCTGGAGTGATGAATCACGCTTCACCATCTGGCAGTCTGATGGATGAATGCATCGTGCCAACTGTAAAGTTTGGTGGAGGAGGAATAATGGTCTGGGGCTGTTTTTCATGGTTCGGGCTAGGCCCTTTAGTTCCGCAAAGGGAAATCTTAATACTACAGCATACAATTACATTCTAGACGATTCTGTGCTTCCAACTTTGTGGCAACAGTTTGGGGAAGTGTAAGGGGTGCGTACTGGTGGCAGGGAAGTCAGGTGCAGGAGAGCAAAAACTGGGTTTACAACGGAGCAGTTTAATACATAAAACCACCCGCATCCAGAACAAACAATCAATGGGTACAAAACCCGTCGCACACCAGATAAACGTGCACATGCACATGCACTTACAATAAACAATTCCAGACAAGGATATGGGGGCACGGAGGGTTAAATACACAACATGTAATGAGGGAATTGAAACCAGGTGTGTGGGAAGACAAGGAAAATGAAAAGTGGATCGATGATGGGTAGAAGACTGGCGACACCGACCGCCCGAACAAGGAGAGGAACCGACATCGGCGGAAGTCGTGAAAGTAAGGCCCTTTCCTGTTTCAGCATGAACATGCCCTCATGCACAAAGTGAGGTACAAACAGAAATGGTTTGTCGAGATCGGTATGGAAGAACTTGACTGGCCTCCACAGAGCCATGACTTCCACCCTATCGAACACCTTTGGGATGAATTGGAACACTGATTGCAAGCCAGGCCTAATCGCCCAACATCAGGGCCCGACCTCACTAATGCTCTTGTTGCCGAGTGGAAGCAAGTCCCTGCAGCAATGTTCCAACATCTAGTGGAAAACATTCCCAGAAGAGTGGAGGCTGTTATAGCAGCAAAGGGTGGACCAACTCCATATTAATGCCCATGATTTTGGAATGAAATGTTTGACGAGCAGGTGTCCAAGTACTTTTGGTTATGTAGTGTAGATAGAAACTGTCTCTGAGCCTGTTGGTATCAGACCTTGTGCTCTGATACCTTCTGCCTGACAGTAAGGCAGTGAACAACATGTGGCTGGGGTGTGTGGGGTCCTTGATGCTGCTGCAGGTCTTCCTCAGGCACCGTTCTGAGTAGTGGGAGTACAATCCCACCACCGGCTGGAGGGTCTTGTGGTCGTGAAAGGAGCACTCCCCGTACCAGACAGTGATGCAACCAACCAGGACACTTTCTACAGTGCAGCGGTAGTATTTGTCCAGCCTCCTTAGGAAGTAGTGACACTGTTGTGCCCTCTTGACAAGAGTGGTGATGTTGTTGGTCCATGTCAAGTCCTCAGCGATGTAGACGCCGAGGAACTTGATACTGCTGACTCTCTCTAACACATTCCCATTTATGCAAATCACCTCCTCTGCTTCCTAAAGTCAACAAACAACTATTTTGTTTTGCTGATGTTGAGGGAGAGGTTGTTGTCCTGGCACCAGAATGCCAGTTCACTTACCAACACCCTATAGGCTGACTTGTCATTGTTGGTTTTCATACCTACAACCGTGGTGTCGTCAGCAAATTTGATGATGAAGTCGTGCAAAGCCACACAGTCGTGGATGAACAGGGAGTACAGCAGAGGGCTGAGGACACACTCCTGGGGGCCCCCTGGGTTAAGAATCAGTTTAGAGGAGGTGTTGTTGCAAATCCTCACAGCCTATGGTCTGGCCGTCAGAAAGTCCAGGATCCAGTTGGTATCCAGACCCAGGGATGTGAGCTTGGTGTCGAGCTTGGAGGGAACAATAGTGTTGAATAGTAAACTGTAGTCAATGAACAGCATTCTCACATAGGTGTTCCTCTTGTTCAGATGTGTTACAGTCATGTGAATAATGATGGAAATGGCATCTTCTGTGGATCTGTTAGAGGGTAGGTAAATTAGTGGGTCCAGTGTGCCTGGCATGCTGGCCTTGATGTAGGCCATGATCAGCCTCTCTAAGCACTTCATGATGAACGGGGTGAGTGCGACGGGGCGTCATTTGAGCATGTCACCTTGTTTTTCTTGGACACTGGGAAGCAGGTGGGCACTATAGCCTGGGATTGGAACAGGTTGTAGATATTCGAGAAGACACCCCCCAGCTGGTCAGCACACACTCTGAGGGCACGGCCAGGGATGCCATCTGGGCCGGTGGCTTTGAGAGTATTCACTCTTTTGAGAGTTTTCCTCACGTCAGCCTCGGAGAGTGAAAGCACCTGTTCATCCGGAGCAGCAAAAGTCTTCCTGGATGGCTTGGTATTTTCTGCATCAAAGCAAGCATAAAATGTGTTAAGCTCATCTGGGAGGGAGGCTTCAGTGGGCACCACACAGCTGAATTAGCCTTTGTAGCCTGTGATAGTCTGTAGTCCTTGCCCCATGTGTTGAGAGTCTGATTTGTACGTGTTATAAATGTTGTGTATACATGGTCCTTATTTTTTTCTTGTGGGGCAGGATACATGTTGATGATATTTTGGAAAAATGTGTTTTAAATGTGCTTGGTTAAAATTACCAGCGACAATAAAGACTGCTTCTGGATGAGAGGATTCTTGCTGACTAATGATCTTGTACAGTTAGATGAGTGACGACTTGGTGTTTGCTTGTGGCAGAATATAAACAGCTGTAATAATAACACACGTGAATTACCTCTGCATATAGTGGGGTCTGCATTTTAGCATCAGAAAGTCTGGTGAATAGGAGCTTGAGATGTTTTTAAGTTTGGTACACCAGGAATTGTTGCTGAGAAAACATACCCCTTCCCCCTACTCTTACCTGAAGCCACCAGATCCATAAAGAAAATGGAAAAGCCATCTGGTTGAATAGCAGAGGTGGTGAGTGTATTGTCCGTAAGCCATGTCTCTGTAAAAACAAAGACACAGCATTCCCTGATGTTCCTCTGTGATTGAAGCCTTTCTCTGAGTTCAATGTTTATTTTACAGCGATTGGCCATTAGCCATCAGAATACTAGTAAGAGGAGGCTGTGTAGCCAGTCTTTTCAGCCTAGCTTGGAGTCCCCCTTCTTCCTCTTCTTCATCACCAGCGTTGCCTTTGGTCATCTTGGTCAGAAGCAACAAGAAGCCCACTGTGAGGGGAACAAAAGAGTTAACATATTATTCCAGATCTGGGAGTCTGAGAGATACAGTCAGTATATAGATTCTGATTCGTGATCCAGAAGTGTTTGTCGGTCATAGGGAAATTATAGCACAAACATTCTGAGCAAACAAAGTAACAATTAACAACAAAAAAAGCCATAAAAAAAGCAAAGTCGAGTAGGAACCTGCAAGACGAGCACCCTCCTCAGCACCGCCATCTTAATTACATCTCATGATATATTCCTGCTGTGCCGCTATATGTTTCTCTATAGATTTTACTTTCTTTGACTTCACTGCTGAGGAGTTGAACAGGAACACATATTGACCCATACCTGAGTGTAATGAGCTGAAATGTTTTCTTGTCTCCTGCTCCGCTGTCTAATCAACGTCTTTGTTTACATCACTCATGCTGGGAGCTGGATATAGACATATGCGTGCTGTTGGGATTGTTCTTATAGTTAGTGTAGTTATTCCCTTTATGTTTGAAGTAGCTCTGACTGACAGCCTTGTTGATAAGTTCAGAGCAGAGCAGTACTGGATATAAGAGAGTAGCCCATAATGTACACTCTTGTTGTATATTCTTAAATACAATAACTACCGTGCCGTAAATGATAATTTCTCATTAAATTAATTTCTCTTCCATCTAAGCTATGTGGAGGTCAGATGCCTCTCCATACAATGTCAGTAAAAACATGTCAAATTCTTTACACATACAGTATGTCCTGAGAAGCAGCCAGGAGAGGGCATTAGAAAGCCACAGGAAAGGATTTAAAGACTATAAGTATGCAAATTGGAGCTTGCAATTGAGAGAATACAATTAAAATCCACAGGCAAAATTGTTCATGTCTATTTGTCTAACTTAGAGGCATACTTATAGTGTACTGTTACACTACGCACCTATTATTATATCTCAACCAGCTGATTTAGATAGAATAAATATTTCAACTTACATTAAACGCCAAGCCTCCAACAAACGCTGGGTTCTTTTAATGGCTGGTCATGCTTCACACAGACAGCATCTGTAATATAACTCTTTATTATTCATCACCTCCCGATGGCTTAAATACTGTACACACCATTGTTTAACGGTCGATGGTACACAAGCGTGCATGCACGCACGCAACCACAAGCAAACACACACATACAAACACACACACACACTCGAAGGTTACACACTGCACCTCTGTACTATTCTGTACTACTCAAACTTGGAGGTAGAGCTATGCTGGTCTAATTGTGTCTTGGAGCTACTCTTGTCATCTCTGGAGATCTCATTACAGGATCCACAAGCTGTTGAGGCACGTACAACCCCCCTTCACTCTCTCAGCACATTAACCCATAGTTAATGTACAGTACAACTCACTCAGATAAGATCTCTATTGCACTGCATTGCATTGACGTCTTACCTACATCAGTTATTGTTGATGATGAAAGTGTTCATGAAAGCATCGAGAAATAAAACAGTCACAGAAAGAAATTCAAATAGATGGTTCCTCAAGTTAGGTCTCCCTTACTTACTGCCTACCATCCATCCATATCTGACATGTCCATTTTCTTCTCTCGAGCTAACGATGGGATGTCAGTTCCCTGAATGTTAGCAAAGTTTGGTCATTGTTGAGGATGTAGCTGTAGTAGCTTACTGCCAAATGCCTCTCTGTAGTTGATGACTGCTGACAGTATTGTATAGTAACTCATTGTGGAGAAGTTTAAGAAAGAACATTCTCTCTTCCATTGATTTGTAAAAGGAGAACACAAATGTGATTTATAATACCTTTCTATACTGTAGCTATGCAGATTTTAAGTCCTTACGAATTTCATGTCATGTATCTTGTAAGAGAATTGCAATAACAGGATATTGGGTTCGATTCACGGGACCACCCACACGTAACAATGTATTTATGTAAGTTGCTTTGATAAAAGTGTCTGCTAAATTTGATATATTATATTATTTTTTCCTTTTCCTCTTGGGTGCAAAGTCAATATTGGACCTGACCTCAACTTCTCCCAAAATGCTGTGCTGCAGGATGACACGCTCTAAAGTGCAGTCATGCACAGCAAAAAAAACATTGATAGGGCCTTTTAAAATCTTTTCCCCCCAAATGATGTTTTCTTGGTTTTGTTTTTTCTGGTTTTGGGTTTCCCACATTATTTTTATTTTACCCCATTTTTTGATACTTTAAAAAAATATAAAAACAACTCAATTAGATTTTCTGAGTTCACAACAATGCTTAAACCACAGCAGAGGATGACTTTTGAGGTCTGGGAAAAATCTAAGAATATTTGATTTTTGAGGGTTGTTGCTCTTTAATTCAGTGAGCATACCCTGCATTGTTGTTCGGTTAGAGGGTTTTCTGTAGTGCAGTAAGCGCACATGTGATGTGATTCAGCCGCCAATGGAATGGGTGGAGTAAAAGGCCAGAAACACTCTTATTCAGAGCCTCATGAAGTGACACTATCTATACAGGACATTCTACTGACCCTACTGAGTATTACCTACAGTCCTTTTACTGCTGCACCCAGAATAGTTCTGGCTGTAAAACCAATATCTATTCGATATAGTTATTCACATTGGGTGCATTTATTTGACCTTTTAAAATGTAATGCAAATGTAATTTAAATATGAACAAATATGAATCATTGTTAATGTTTAGACAATTATTTTTCATACAGAATATCATGAATGGTTATTGACCCTTTTCTACACTTTTCTACTATTACATGTGGGACTTGTATTGTTTAAAAATGTACAAATAAGCTGTGTGGTTTAAACATATATTTAACGTTTATTTGTTTTAGCTGCTAGATGGCTACGACAGACATGGTAGCTCTGCTTCTAGCCCCTAAGCAACTTTGCAGTATTTCGTTTTTTGGTGTGTTATTTCTTACATTATTAGCCCAGAAAGTGTTTGTGTTATTGCATACAGCCGTAAATAACTTTTGGAAATCAGAGTGGCGGTAACTCACCAACATTACTACAAGGAGTACGACTTTCACCAATTGGATCCTAGGTTCGCACGTCCCAGAGCAATGTAACTTATCCCAGAGGCTGCTCCAAAACGCTGCCGATGGAGAAGAGCTATTCGGAGTGGACTTCTAGTCCGACTCAGGAGGCGGGCACACCATGCAGAAGTGTCTGGGAACAAGATTAGGTGTAATGTGACTAAAATGACTCAAATTGCTTTAGAGCATTTGCCATCCTTCGACCCAACATTTCACCCTTTATAAAGCACATGTTTATACCATATTCGACATTGTGCGTTATGTCACATTTGACATTGGTGATTAATGTCACACATTTATGCCACATTTATCAACCCTTTATAAAGCATGACATTCAGTTATAGATGCTTTTGTAACACATTTATGTAGTGCTTACAGTAATGAAGGCATTGTGAAGGCTTTATGAAGCCTTTTAAAGCTGAACGTCATTTAAAGAGGGACCGGATATGGGTGGTTGGAGGAATGGGACGGGAGGTTGGGGTTGGAGGCTCACTTTTTTTGGTTGATTTTCCTTTACATACTGGGTTTATTGAAACTTTTTTTATTCTGTAATTCATAATGATCAATACTTTATATTTATGTTAAAAACAAAATGTTTCTTTGGATGTTTTTTTGCCACCCCGGATTGAGATATTAAAATAGGTTAAATATTGGTCAAGTAAATGATATTTAATCTCGGGGAGCTCATAAACTAGATAACATTAATATGCTAAGACATGACCCATTTAAATTCACCATGAAATTGCCTCCGACAAATAGTCAGGAATTGCACATGGTGTTGTAAAGGGTTGCGTTCTACATTCTTCTTACAGGAGCTGAACTATCGTAAAACTTCCATTAAGTGCCAAGCCTCCAACAAACGCTGTTTTCTTTTAATGGCCGGTCATGCTTCACATTTAAGCAAAGAAAAGCTGGTCTCTATTAAATGCCAGGTCAAAAAACTGTAATTACAGGTACTGTAGGTTATGCATGTGCTGCTCTAGTGGAATACCACAGTATCTCTTCTCTACCACAGAGAGTTCATGTGTTTTTTCATCATCTCTGTCAATTCAATTCAAGACTTTATTGGCATGGGAAGCATATGTTAACATTGTCAAAGCAAGTGAAGTAGATAATAAACAAAAGTAAAATAAACAATAAAAATGAACAGTTTGTCCCTTTGTTCCAAAATAATAAAGACATTTCTGTCATATTATGTCATATACAGGTAATGTGCAAATAGTTACAAAAGGGAAAATAGTACAAAAGGGAAAATAAATAAACATAAATATGGGTTGAATTTACAATGGTGTTTGTTATTCACTTGTTTGTGTCTTCACAAATCTTGCTGCTGTGATGGCACACTGTGGTATTTCACCCAGTAGATATGGGAGTTTTTCAAAATAGTTTTTGTGGATCTGTGTAATCTGAGTGAAATATGTCTCTCAAATATTGTCATACGTTTGAAAGGAGGTTAAAGTGCAGCTCAGTTTCCACACAAATTATGTCTTCTCTTGGAGTCTGCCTAGACGGCCTCTCTCAGGGCTATACAGGTCTGTACAAGATTTCTTAATTTTGGGTCAGTCACAGTAGTCAGGTATTCTGCCACTGTGTGTGAGCATATTTGTCCCAAACATGAGTTTGCTCTATTTTTTGGTGAGTTATTTCCAAAGTGTCAAGTAATGCTTTTTCTCACATTTGGTTGGGTCAATTGTGTTGCTGTCCATCTCTAACCCACAGCTCCGGGGCGCATGCTTAGGGGACTCTTCTCCAGGTGAATCTCTCTGTACCCATGGCTTTGTTATGGAAAGTTTGGAAATTGCTTCCTTTTAGGTGGTTGTAGAATTTAACTGCTCTTTTATGTTTTGATCATTCTCCTAATTCTGCTCGGCACACATCAGAGTATATTTTTGCACAATTCTGGAATGCCTCAATTTGTTGTTTGCCCCACTGCTGTTGTCTCTACAACCATAAAGGGAAATGGGTTCTATACATCCAAGTATTTTTAGCCAGATCACAAATTTTAGGTTCTTGATGGCATAGAAGGCCTTTCTTGTTGTCTCTCTTCACAGCTTTGTGGATCTGTGGCGCTGATGTTTACACATGTATAGTTTTTGTGTGCTCTAGGGCAACACCTATATGGAATTTGTACTTGTGGTCCTGGTGACTGGACAACATCATTATTTTTGTCTTACTGACCCACACTGCTGAATCTGTCAGAAGATCTACACATCTCTAGACAGAATCACCAGATCACTAGACATTTGACTTCCGATCTAGTCTCCACACTGGATGATTGATCCCTGTCAAGATGCAAGTCTGTTGCCACCCCGTGGTAGAATTAGTTTGATGTTGTAAGTTGGATATTTGACACATTCGCTCTATGAGACTATTTGTCCCTTTGTAGCCTAACAGGGCTGTCTTAGATCTCTTTGTAGAGCTAGAAACACAAATTATAGCACTGGGTACAACTTGTTGTCACCTGTCCCCAAGATGACAGTTTGCACATCTCTACACCCACACTGCTGTTGTCTCTACACATCTCTACACATCTCTATACCCACACTGCTGTTGTCTCTACACATCTCTACACCCACACTGCTGTTGTCTCTACACATCTCTACACCCACACTGCTGTTGTCTCTACACATCTCTACACCCACACTGCTGTTGTCTCTACACATCTCTACACCCACACTGCTGTTGTCTCTACACATCTCTACACCCACACTGCTGTTGTCTCTACACATATATACACCCACACTGCTATTGTCTCTACACATATATACACCCACACTGCTGTTGTCTCTACACATCTCTACACCCACACTGCTGTTGTCTCTAAACATCTCTACACCCACACTGCTGTTGTCTCTACACATCTTTAAACATGTTGTTTCTCTTCCTCTACACCCACACCACTGTTGTCTCTACTGTCTACACATTTCTACACCCACACCACTGCTGTCTCTACTGCCTCTACACATCTCTACACCCACACCGCTGTTGTCTCTACTCTCTACACATCTCTATACCCACACCACTGCTGTCTCTACTGCCTCTACACATCTCTACACCCACACCGCTGTTGTCTCTACTGCATCTACACATCTCTACACCCACACCGCTGTTGTCTCTAAACATCTCTACACCCACACCACTGTGTGTCTCTACATCTACACATCTCTATACCCACACTGCTGTTGTCTCTACATACATCTCTACACCCACACTGCTGTTGTCTCTACTGCCTCTACATCTCTACACCCACACTGCTATTGTCTCTACACATATATACACCCACTGCTATTGCATCTACACATCTCTACACCCACACCACTGTTGTCTCTACTGCATCTACACATCTCTACACCCACACCGCTGTTGTCTCTACATCATCTCTACACCCACACTGCTGTTGTCTCTAAACATCTCTACACCCACACTGCTGTTGTCTCTACTGCCTCTATACATCTCTACACCCACACTGCTGTTGTCTCTACACATCTCTACACCCACACTGCTGTTGTCTCTACACATCTCTACACCCACACTGCTGTTGTCTCTACACATCTCTATACACCCACACTGCTGTTGTCTCTACACACACATCTCTACACCCACACTGCTGTTGTCTCTACTGCATCTACATCTCTACACCCACACTGCTGTTGTCTCTACTGCATCTATACATCTATACACCCACACTGCTGTTGTCTCTACACATCTCTACACCCACACTGCTGTTGTCTCTACACATCTCTATACCCACACTGCTGTTGTCTCTACATACATCTCTACACCCACACTGCTGTTGTCTCTACTGCCTCTACATCTCTACACCCACACCACTGTTGTCTCTACTGCCTCTACATCTCTACACCCACACCGCTGTTGTCTCTACTGCATCTACACATCTTTATACCCACACCGCTGTTGTTTCTACTTCCTCTCTACACCCACACTGCTGTTGTCTCTACTGCCTCTACATCTCTATACCCACACTGCTGTTGTCTCTACATACATCTCTATACCCACACTGCTGTTGTCTCTACACATCTCTACACCCACACCGCTGTTGTTTCTGCCTCTTACATCTCTACACCCACACCACTGTTGTCTCTACTGTCTACACATCTCTACACCCACACCACTGCTGTCTCTACTGCCTCTATACATCTCTACACCCACACCACTGCTGTCTCTACACATCTCTACACCCACACCACTGCTGTCTCTACTGCATCTACACATCTCTATACCCACACCGCTGTTGTCTCTACTGCATCTACACATCTCTACACCCACACCGCTGTTGTCTCTACTGCATCTATACATCTCTACACCCACACCGCGGTTGTCTCTACTGCATCTATACATCTTTACACCCACACCACTGTTGTCTCTACTGCATCTACACATCTCTACACCCACACCACTGTTGTCTCTACTGCATCTATACATCTCTACACCCACACCGCTGTTGTCTCTACTGCATCTACACATCTCTATACCCACACCGCGGTTGTCTCTACTGCCTCTAATTCTGCTTTGAAAGTTGATAAACTTGTTACGCCACTTTTGAGAAAATGGCTCTTGAATGTTTTGGTGCACATACTGGAGAGCTCTTCTTTGTCTACACCCATTCAGCATCGTTCACAACCTCTTAAGCCTTAGTCCCACCCATCTCTTTAAGGATTCACATGCATGACATCAGCAGCCTGAGGGTCCAAAATAGCATAAATGGTGTATTTTAACGCCAATAAACCTATCAGTTTTTAAAGAAATGTAGTATATGTCAATCTAGCAAACCAAGCAACTAACTTTCTAAACAATGTTTTGGTTGGTTTCTAGCTTGTTAGCTAAAAAAGTTAGCTAGCTAGCTAGCCAGTTCAAATAATGACCACATCATATAGCTGACAAAGTCTTATCTTTAGCTAATTTGTATTCAGTATTACAGGAAAATAAACTCACAACAATATAATTATTTAAAAATTAATGGCAAGCTAATTACAGAAAATATCTTACAGTTGTGAGTGTAATGAAATAAAAGCAGGAGATTCTACCAGAGATTGTCTTGTTGGCCTAAAGTTATATCCTCTGGTAAAAACACATATCAAATAAAGTCAATGTTTATTTGTCACATGCATAGGATACAGGAGGTGTAAATAGTACAGTGAAATGGTACCTTGCATAGTGTCTTTTGTTTGGACATGTACTGTAGCTAGCTATCTAGCTAAACAATTAACTATAATCACAACTCAGAACAGGGCTCCCTACATGAATCGAGGTAGAAAACTGGAGAAATGTTAGTTCCCTAGCGGAACATTAGGCATCCTAGCAATGCAAATGGTTCTGATATAAAAAATAATATTGCTCCTCTGTCTACTGCTGCTAAAGCCACTTTCACTTTCTAGTTCCAAGCATCTGCCTTAACCCTTGAGGGTGCTTTTTGCCAAAAAAAAAAAACTATCCATTTGAAACTGCCTATTTCCTCCCCCCCCAGAAACTAGAATATGCATATAATTGCAGATGAAACACTCTAAAGTTTCCAAAACCAAAATTTTCTGAAAACAGAACTGATATTGCGATGAAAACATCAAACCAGATCCTCGTTTGCTAATCAAACCTGCCTTCGCTCCATTTAAAAGGATATCAACACTGCCCTTTTCCCATGCTTCCTCTTGTCAACCCTCTTTAGATGATAGTTTCAGGCTTTTATTTGGAAAAATGAGTGAAAAGATAACATTGTGTCAGTGGATAGCTGGGTGTTCGCAGAGTTTTGCTTGCTCAACAGAGTGGGGCAGCCATTGGCTCTCCCTCTCCTATTGAAAAAAACGACACCTTTCATATATTATCGATTATATATTTTAAAAACCCTGAGGATTTGATTATAGAAAACGTTTGACATGTTTCTGCGGACATTATGGATACTATTTGGAAGCGTCTGCGATGTTGTGACCCCTTCTGGATTTCTGAAATAACCTTCAAACAAATGGAGGTATTTTGGTTATAAACTAGTCTTTATTCAACAAAAGGAACATTTATTGTGTAACTGGGAGTCTTGTGAGTGCAATCATCCGAAGCTCAAAGGTAAGCAATTTAATCTCCTTGCTTTTCTGACTTTCCCAATCTACTTGGCTGCTAGGTGTTTGTAATATTTTGTCTACAGAGAGAGATGTTCTTACATAAACGCTCTTATGCTTTCACCGAAAAGCTGTATTGAAATCTGACACGCCCGGTGGATTAACAACAAGCTAAGCTGTGTTTTGCTATATTGCATTTGTGCTTTCATGAAAATTAAATATGTTTTGTCATTTAATTTTAATTTGGTTGGGCATCTCCGCAATTCACGCTTGGTGTTGATGAAAATGATCCTCCTACCAGGTGGCGTGGCAAGAATTTTAATTTGCAATCTCCTCACACAATTAGCGCATACTCACCACTGGTGTCCCCCAGGGCTCTGTTCTAGGCCCTCTCTTATTCTCTGCACGGATGCCACCAAGTCACTTGGCTCTGTCATAACCTCACATGGTCTCTCCTATCATTGCTATCAGACGCCAGAATTAATCTTCTCCTTTCCCCCTGTCTGATGACCAGGTGGCATTCCACTGATTTCAAAACTCTGTCCTGTGGAGAGCAACACTTTTGCAGTTATTTGTGATATCTTTAAAAAAACTATTGTGTCGCATTATCAGAAAGGATTACCTGAGCAGCCCTTTGTTATAGACAGAACGCTACATGGCAGACCAATCTGAACTCCTCTCTCGGCATGTCCAGCCCATCCATTATCTCATCAATCATGTTGACTTTTCCATTTTATTTTTTTATTTCACCAGAACCAGCTAGGAACCTTGAGAACAAGTCCATTTGCAACTGCCCTGGCCTCAATAACATCATAGGCAGTGTGAACAGACAACACAGAGTTACACATGCTCTAAACATTAGCAAGTCAATAACACAGTAGAAGCGAGCAGTCTATATACAGGTGTGCAAAAGGCAGGCACTTGTCATCTCCAATTGATTACTGCAACTCCTGCTGTAAATGATCAGCTGGTCATGTACAGGTAGAGATGTGCCATTAAACCCCAGGACAAGTCAATAAATAAAAACAGTATAAAAACAGTATGGGAATGAGGTGGTTGGGTGAGCTATTTACCTATAGACTATCTCTCCACGGAACCCCAGCCCGCTCCTCCGCTCTCTCCAGGCTCGGTTGAGCTGCTCCGCTACAAGACCATGTTTGGAGCTGTGAACCTCAGTTGGTGAGGCCCTAGATAAAAGTCTCCACCTCTGGCCTGCTCGCCTCCCTACCACTGAGGAAGTACAGTTTGGCTCAGCCCAGTCAAAACTGCTCGCTGCTCTGGCCCCCAATGGTGGAACAAACTCCCTCACGACGCCAGGACAGCGGAGTCAATCACCACCTTCTGGAGACACCTGAAACCCCACCTCTTCAAGGAATACCTAGGGTAGGGGTATAAGGGTAAGTAATCCTTCTCACTGCATCCAGTTTGCTGAAGAGTGTTGGAAGCCATTTTGTAGATGACTGTTCCACGAGGATCGGTAGGATGTCAGTTTTACTAGGGTATGTTTGGCAGCGTGAGTGAAGAGATTTAGATGCAAGTGGCTGTTCCACTGGAATAAGAGCGTATGCTTGATTTGATTTTTGATTGTCTGCTAATGTTTGATGTGAATGTCTACATGAGAGTTTGCAGGTAGCTAACTAACTAGATTCAATCTTAGTTAGCTGATGCTAAACATTAGGCTATAACTAGCAATGCAAATGGTTCTGATGTAAAAATAATATTGCCACACAGATCTGTACATGAACTCGTTTGGAGCGTTTGATAGCCAGGTCAATTTAGCTAGTTAGCTAACAGTAATGCTTTAACCTCTTGAGTGTAGGGAATGCAGGAGCAACATTTGATATTACAGAAAAAAGAGTATCCATTTGAACCCTTTTTCCCCCATAAACTGCCAGAATATGGATATATGCCCTCCGATTTGACAACTGAACTCTTCTGCAAAGTAATTTTAAAACTAGAACCAAAGGCAGTCAAACACGAAATAAACCGTCTGTTGAGTCTGCCGATAAGAACTGATATTGCAGGTGAAAACCTGAGGAAAATCAAACCAGGAGGTGGCTTCTATTTTGAAAGCTCCATGTTCCATAGCCTGCCTTCGCTCCATTTAAAAAGGATATCAACCAGTGACCTTTTTTCCCATGGCTTCCTCAAGGTGTCAATAGGCAGTCTTTAGGTCATAGTTTCAGGCTTTTATTTGGAAAATGAGTGAGAAAGATAACATTGTGTCAGTGGATAGCTGGGTTCGTTAATAGGGGTTGCGATAATGGGGCAGATAGTTTCCTCTCCAGGTTGTCAAGCCCAGCTGATTTGTACGGGTCCAGGTTTTGCAGCTCTTTCAGAACATCTGCTATCTGGATTTGGGTAAAAAGAACCTGGAGGGCTTGGGTGATTAACTAGGTGGGGGGCGTTTGACATGTTTCTGGCGGACATGGCCAGCCGGATACTATTTGGAAGTTTTCGATAATCATGGATTTATCGGTGGAGACCGTGTTTCCTAGCCTCAGTGGATTGGGCTGAAGGTGCTAATGTTCTCCAAACAAATGGAGAACTTTTTGGATATAAAAATAATCTTTATGGAACAAAAGGAACTTTTGATTGTGTAACTGGGACTTGTGAACAGTGCAATCATCGGAAGATCATCAAAGCAGTAAGCAAGGATTTTTTTGCTTTTCTGACTTTCAGGTCTGGAGTGAACCAAGGGCTGTATCTGTGGTTCTGCTATTTTTGTAATATTTTATCTAAAATGGTGAGGAAGTTACTTTTAAACGAATGTTATGCTTTCCTCAAAAGCTGTCTTGAAATCTGACACGCCCGGTGGATTAACAACAAGCTAAGCTGTGTTTTAGCTATATTGCATTTTTGACTGCGGCTCATGAAATTAAATATGTTTAGTAATTTAGATTTTGAAGACAGCGTGCTGCAATTTGGAGGGGTGTTGATGAAAATGATCCCTTGTTTACAGGATGGGTTGTACCTGGTGGGTTTTATGATTTGCAATGAAAATTAGCTTTCTGGACACAATTAGAAATGCATACTATCTGAACAAACTCTGAGCTAGATGGGGGCGACAATTCACAAATGGTGTCCAGGGAAGCTGGGAGCTTCGGGGTCGGTAGCATGCGGCAACAGTGAGATACTTGTTTCTGGAGAGAGTAATTTTCAAAATTAGTTTGAAGACTGTTTGGGTAGACCTGGTGTTTCATACAACACCCTTCTGTGTGCTCTCTTTTAAACTCCCTCTGCATATTTGCAATCAAACGCCAGAATTTTCTCCTTATCTGTCATACTCTGGCTTCCACCAGGCATTCCACTGATTTCAAAATCTCTGTCCTCCAGAAAGTGGAGAGCAACACTTTTGCAGTTATTTGTGATATCTTTAAAAAAAAAACGCATTAGAAAGGATTACCTGAGCAGCCCTTTGTTATAGACAGAAGCGCGCTACATGGCAGACCAATCTGAACTCCTCTCTCGGCATGTCCAGCCCATCCATTATCTCAGTCAATCATGGCTAGCAGGAAGGTTCCTGATTTTTTTTAAAAACCAACTAGAATCATAATTTAACAATTGTATTTGTATTTACAGATGGCATACAAGTTTGTTATTAAGGCACATGAAAGTTAACATGTTCCAGAATACATTTTTACATTGAAATGCATCGCCTGTGAAGTAGAGATGCGCGATATATGCCTAGTTTCCTTTAATTTGACATATCTTAAAAGGTTCTTATATCTTCTACAGCATACAGTTGGTTTATGCTTATTTCCCACCCCCCCATTGAACTATGCTTATGAATATCCACACAATGCTCTGTCTCAGTGGCTGACTAGCTCCAGTGCTGGAAAGCTATCCTCTTTCTGGTACTGTACATTCCAATAATTGCTGTCAATGTTTCTGTAGAATAATTCTCAGATTGCAGTGACGAGCTGCCTACGTACTGTATATGCAATCAGACAACGGAACACAGAGTCCTATAAGATTCGGTGTGATGCACCCTTCCCCCTTCATTTGTCAGTGATTTGCTCCCTCCATCTGTCTGAGTAATGAAGTCACCTCTCCCTGTTGGTTGGGCCCCAGGCATAAAAATACTATTGTCAGCATGCCAATGAGAAACTACCTGGTCCCTTGCTCATGACAGCTGTGTGTCCTTGTCCACCTGCAACTCTTGCCCACAGACTGCTCCCCCATCACTCCCTCCTCTACCACCCTCCTGCCACCCCAGCCCATCACTCACTGTCACACTATCTGTCTACGCAGCACTGTAATCAAGAATGAAATTTGTAATGCATTCTCTGTCTGATGATCTGCTCCAGTCTCCGCTAGGAGGTGCGCAACAGCTATTGTGGAATTTAACCGTGTAATGCAAATCCACTCACACACAGGGTTTCCGTTGTGAAAATGTGGAGCCAGACATTTGACCTGCAGCATTTTAATTTACCGGTACATTTCTCTACCAATATGCAATGGGTGCGTATCCTGGTTAGGGTGTCCACTCACGGTGCTCAGAATGACAGAAATCACATTTAGATTATGGTAATTAGTCTGAACAGAACATGCAAGTCCAGGATGCAATGACATGTGTCCTAACCGCACACTTTGAACATGTTAGAATAACTGTCCACATGTACTTTTCCTCAGCCAGCAAGACCAGTAACTAACAGCAAAATCACTAGCCTATGATTAGGTGGCACGTGAGTTTCATGTTTGGGGAAGAATATTTTCATAAAGCATTTCATGCATCATCACATTTATGTAAGATAGCCTACTATTCGTAATGTGATGAGTAGTTTGGATAGTCATAATTTAGGCTAATAATATAACTCAATCACTGTTTGCAAAAAAGACAGCTCAATGCATGGCTGAGCATGTATAGTGTAGAGGCCTGGCTATAGGCTATATCAGATATGTTTCTTCTTTCTTTTCATAGGAAAAACACATTTCATGCAATTATACTACACTTTATATGACTGGAGACATTAGTAGAATCTGTTTTAATACAACAAATTATAGGGTAGTCTACTCTAATGATACTGACAAACAGATCAATAAAAACAATGTTGTCCACATAATATACCTACGAGAAGAGGAGACACAAATATAATATAACGTCCATCTAAACTGGAGGAGGAACTGATTGTCCAAAAACAAACTTTTAAGTGGTACTGATCCAACAATTATAAAGAGTGAATATGCACAGGGCACACTCAGGACGAGCTGCCAATGAGCCTATGTCAATCTACTCCCCCATAGTAAAAAAGTTTATCTATTCTATTGGTCAGCTTGCCGAGAAAGAAATAGCCCAAACAGACTCCGGGACAGTTGTGGGACGATAGATCCCAAATTCATACAACCAGTAGGCCCAGGCTACATAAAAAAAAACATTAAAAATCAATGAGTCTGACACAACAGATTAGAATGTTTAGCTTAACATGTTGATAAACTATTATTTCTTAACATTATTGCGCAGCAAAGCTCTCAAGGCAGTAGCTACGCGTGAAAGTGCATTTGGCTATCAGGAAATTAAATTAAGTTGAAAACCAATAGAACATAGGCTACGGATTTCAATGGTATATGTAAGTCTGTATACAATATTTGACTTTGAGGTCACTTAGAAATGTCCTTGTTTTTGAAAAAAAAAATCTAATTTTAACATCAAATTGATCAGAAATACAGTGTAGACATTGTTAATGTTAAGGACTATTGTGGCTGGAAACGGCTGATTTTTTAAATCGAATATGTGCACAGGCTTACAGAGGTCCATTATCAGCAACCACCACTCCTGTGTTCCAATGGCATGTCGTGTTAGCTAACCCAAGTTGATCATTTTAAAATGGTAATTGATCATTAGAGATTTGGTTAGCACAGCTGAAAACTGATTTTCTGATTAAAGAAGCAATAAAACTGGCCTTCTTTAGACAAGTAGAGTATCTGGAGCATCTTCCTGTGTGGGTTTAACTACAGTCTCAAAATGGCCAGAAACAAAGAACTTTCTTCTGAAACTCATCCGTCTATTCTTGTTCTGAGAAATGAAGGCTATCCCATGCGAGAAATTGACAAGAAACTGAAGATCTCGTACAACTCTGTGTACTGCTCCCTTCACAGAACAGCACAAACTGTCCCTAACCAGAATAGAAAGAGGAGTGGGAGACTGCACAACTGAGCAAGAGGACAAGTACATTAGAGTGTCTAGTTTGAGAAACAGACGCCTCACAAGTCCTCAACTGGCAGCTTAATTAAATAGTACCCGCAAAACACCAGTCTCAACGTCAACAGTGAAGAGGTGACGCCGGGATGCTGGTCTTCTAGGTAGAGTTCCTCTATCCAGTGTCTGTGTTATTTTGCCCATCTTAATCTATTTGTTTTATTGGCCAGTCTGAGATATGGCTTTTTCTTTGCAACTCAGACACTAAAAAATATATATTTTAACAAACGATTGCATTTAGAATGGTTGCGCAGTGACTGGGCTTATAAAAGTGCTGTCTGACAGATTTTCCGCTCAAAGGCTCTGTATTTGTATGCTGTGTGCAGGTGATAAGATACATAAGAAATGTACACATGCACCAATTTAATTCCACAAACTTATGCAAATTAATAATATAATAATAATAATAATAATATATATGCCATTTAGCTGACGCTTTTATCCAAAGCGACTTACAGTCATGTGTGCATACATTCTACGTATGGGTGGTCCCGGGAATCGAACCCACTACCCTGGCATTACAAGCGCCATGCTCTACCAACTGAGCTACAGAAGGACCATAGACCAATAAGCGTGACAGGTCAAATGTATTTACGTCAATGGGTATTTCCATCAATGAATAGGCTAAAAACCCTTATTTCACAATGGGATATTTTGAGGGGGAGAATTGGCTGGAGCCAATTTTATTTACTGTGTTTTCCATTTTTTTGCCCCCAAAGCCGGCTATTGCCGGCTAATGGAAACCCTGGCACATGCACGCACAAACACATACACACGCAATCAGTGAGTGTACATGAAGGTAAGAGCCTCAGGGGAGCCTCAGCCTCCTCTAGTTCTCAGCTAGCTGCCATTAAGCCAATAGCTGCCATATGTACTGTATTTCCCCCAAGGTGGGGAATCTAAAATATCAAGAACACTAGCGTATTTCACGGCACAGTAGTTGGCCTGCTATCAATTCTCCCAAGTAGAACATCCTTACTCTGTCTGTGTGTGTTCAAACAACGCATAATTGACAAAATAATAATTTCCTCTGTATTTACCAACACTATGAAACTGATTTGGCTCATCAGTGCTGTTTGTAAATCTTGCTGGCGTCTGAATAAGACATTGCAGTGGAAAGCCCAAGCCGTATGATGCGCTTGACATTTTTAGAGGACAGAAATGATGCATTGCTTTTATGAAATGATTAGAGGAGAGGTAGCGTGGCGTGACACGAGAGCTCCAGCCATCTCTGGTGGTGAACCAGCTGGAAACCAAATTAAAACTGGCCTCAGGAGCACACAGGTGGATATAATGGCCATGCTTATTGGAGGAGGAACGTCTGCCTGCCTGGTGCTGCGCACGATATCTGGCCCTGGGTTTCGAGGATAGATGACATTCAAGGACATCTCTTGCAAGTAATAACAGCATTCAACAGCTGTCACGCCCTGACCATAGAGAGCTATTGTTTCTCTATGGTGAAGGGGGTCAGGGCGTGACTGGGGGGGATCTAGTTTGTTTATTTCTATGTGGTGTTCTAGTTTGTTTTCTATGTTGGTGATGTGTAAGATTCCCAATTAGAGGCAGCTGGTATCGTCTCTAATTGGGGATCATATTTAAACAATTTAATCCCATCGTAAAAAAACATTTTCCGTTATAAGGCTCTAAAAATGTTACTGAATGATCTATTAATGCATTTCCAGCAAATATTGAAATAATAAAGGGTCTCAATGAAAGATGTGCACATGTTTAGTGTAAATTGTCACATGACCAGAGCTGTTTACTTCCTGGTTGCACCATGAGAAGAGGATGGCTGCATCAAAGCACCCAAACAAATGGTTAGTAAAGTATGTTAACAAAGTCAGGACAAAGATTTTCTTACATATCATCTTTAAGGTGTGTAGTATTGATATATGCATTTGCAATTACTCAACTTTGTTCAGTGTGGTCATAGAATGTGTAAACATGTTGACAGGAACAATAGTGACCAGCGGGATAACATTGCATCTAGGTATACACATAGTTCTTGTTTTACCTAACTTTCTACTCTGTTCTTTCTTTTAGCTTCACTTTGAGTCAAGTTCTGTATATGTTGATAATGAAGAGCCAAGGGCCTCTACCCGCCAGTGGGTCCAGTCAGAAGAGCCAAGGGTAAAGCTGCAGGTTGTCACGGCTTTCGTTGTAGGATGATGAAGAGTAGTCGGAACAAAGCACAGCGTGATAAGTGTTCATATTTATTTATTGAACTGAACACTAAATACAAAAATAACGAGAATAAATGAAACCGAAACAGTCCCGTAAGGTGCAAACACTGATATGGAAAACAACTACCCACAAAAACCCTGTGGGAAAAAGCTACCTAAGTATGGTCCCCAATCAGAGACAACGATAGACAGCTGTCCCTGATTGAGAACCATACCCGGCCAACACAAAGAAATACAAACACATAGAAAAAGAACATAGAATGCCCACCCAAATCACACCCGACCAAACCAAAATAGAGAGCTCTCTACGGTCAGGGCGTGACCCAGGTGGTCAAAAATAAAGATTGAGTGTTCAAACGATCGAAGAGGCCTGCCACCAATGTGATTCCAAAACACATAGTATACAACCCAAATATGCAAAGGTTTGGCACGAAACCACTGAGCCACGGACGGACATCTTTACTGGCTGCTACTGTTGAAGATCAGGCAAGATATGACAAAGCTTCTTACTGGCCAATCAACACGATGCACCAGTTCCAGAGAAGTCGTCATAGTGACAAACGTACTACCTATGCATGTGAGAAATGCAAAGCGCCACTGCACATTGAGTGCTTCAAGATATACCATGGACAGTAGAAAAGGAGATAAGAGCGAATGAAAAAGGTCTGAAAAAGACAAAATAAAAATAGAAAAGTCAATAAAGGGTGAGGAGAAGCAGTACAACTGACTCAATGAAGAAAAGAAAAGTCGACGAAAAAGACACTCAAAATGACTAAAATGCTTTTGGAAAAGGTCAATTGATTCAAGGCATACTGTATGACAGTAGGTCTGACTGATCACAGTTTAAAATAGTGATGCACAAACTAATCTTGCACTTCGGTCTGAAGCCTAACTCTGATATATATATATATATATATATATACACAGTGGGAAGAACAAGTATTTGATAACCTACAAAATCGGCAGTGTTTCCTACTTAAAGCATGTAGAGGTCTGTAATTTTTATCATAGGTACACTTCAACTGTGAGAGACGGAATCTAAAACAAAAATCCAGAAAATCCCATTGTATGATTTTTAAGTAATTAATTTGCCTTTTATTGCATGACATAAGTATTTGATCACCTACCAACCAGTAAGAATTCTGGCTCTCACAGACCTGTTAGTTTTTCTTTAAGAACCCCTCCTGTTCTCCACTCATTACCTGGATTAACTGCACCTGATTGAACTAGTTACCTGTATAAAAGACACCTGGCCACACACTCAATCAAACAGACTCCAACCTCTCCACAATGGCCAAGACCAGAGAGCTGTGTAAGGACATCAGGGATACAATTGTAGACCTGCACAAGGCTGGGATGGGATGCACGACAATAGGCAAGCAGCTTGGTGAGAAGGCAACAACTGTTGGCGCAATTATTAGAAAATGGAAGAAGTTCAAGATGACGGTCAATCACCCTCGGTCTGGGGCTACATGCAAGATCTCACTTCGTGGGGCATCAATGATCATGAGGAAGGTGAGGGATAAGCCCAGAACTACACGGCAGGACCTGGTCAATGACCTGAAGAGAGCTGGGACCACAGTCTCAAATAAAACCATTAGTAACACACTACGCTGTCATGGATTCAAATCCTGCAGCGCACGCAAGGTCTCCCTGCTGAAGCCAGCGCATGTTCAGGCCCGTCTGAAGTTTGTCAATGACCATCTGGATGATCCAGAGGAGGAATGGGAGAAGGTCATGTGGTCTGATGAGACAAAAATAGATTTTTGGTCTAAACTCCACTCGCCATGTTTGGAGGAAGAAGGATGAGTACAACCCCAAGAACAACATCCCAACCGTGAAGCATGGAGGTGGAAACCTCATTCTTTGGAGATGCTTTTCTGCAAAGGGGACAGGACGACCGCACCGTATTGAGGGGAGGATGGATGGGGCCATATCATGAGATCTTGGCCAAGAACCTTCCCTCAGTAAGAGCATTGAAGATGGGTCGTGGATGGGTCTTCCAGCCTGACAACGACCCGAAACACACAGCCAGGGCAACTAAGAAGTTGTTCCGTAAGAAGCATCTCAAGGTCCTGGAGAGGCCTAGCCAGTCTCCAGGCCTGAACCCAATAGAAAATCTTTGGAGGGAGCTGAAAGTCCGTATTGCCCAGCGATAGCCCCGAAACCTGAAGGATCTGGAGAAGGTCTGTATGGAGGAGTGGGCCAAAATCCCTGCTGCAGTGTGTGCAAACTTGGTCAAGAACTACAGGAAACGTATGATCTGAATTGAATTGCAAACAGGTTTCTGTACCAAATATTAAGTTCAGCTTTTCTGATGTATCAAATACTTATGTCATGCAATAAAATGCAAATGAATTACTTAAAAATCATACAATGTGATTTTCTGGATTTTTGTTTTAGATTCCGTGTCTCACAGTTGAAATTACAGACCTCTACATGCTTTGTAAGTAGGAAACACTGCCGATTTTGTAGGTTATCAAATACTTGTTCTTCCCACTGTGTGTGTGTGTGTGTGTGTATATATATATATATATATATATGCACTCATTGTGCAGTGGTGCTTTTTTTTATATATATATATGTGTAATTGTATTTTGTTTAGTGTAGGCCTCTACTTGAATGCATATACTACAGGCTACCTCTCTTAAATGTTACCTTTATGTTCAGTGGGAATGAATCACAGGACTGCTATTCAGTTGTTAGTGAATGTTGCACTAAAATGTCACTGACAATGTTACACTAAAGTGCATGTTCAAATATTACAATATTAATGTTTCAATTAATATTGTACTAAAGTAACAATGTTACAATGTATGTTACAATATTGAAATATGTTGGTTGTTTTTTTGTCTTTGCTCTCAGTATTCAAATCGTGTTGTATAAGGGTCTTTGATGTGTAAAATAGTCACGCTAGAATGTGACGGGGCATTCCAGAGGCAATACTTGGGACTGCCAGTGACAGTTTTATATGTGTTAATAACTGGGTTGGGATTTATAAGAACTTTGATAATATCATAGGAGAAATATGTTAATTTAGCATATGTGACATTATCGCACCGGTCACAATTGTGACCGACCATAAAACACCTTTTCACCTATTTTTCCATAATGATTGATTACTTCAAAGGGTTACTAATAACACTTGATTTGGATATTTTCATGTCTTGGAAAAATTCAGGATTAAATGGGTTAAGTATCTGTTTTTGCCACTTTTGTTTATGGGATATTGTTTCTGAGTTAGTGCATGTGGCACCTCTGTAGACACGGTTTGTTGTTTATTTGTTTTTGTCTTAAGTTTCACTTTATCATTAAAATGTGGAACTCAACATCTGCTGCGCCTTGGTCCGACATTTATTCTAGCAAATGTGACAACAGATTTAAAAAATCTAATTCACTTGTCAAGAAAATGTCATTTGCACTTCTACATTTTGACCATTCATTAGAATGAATGAGGCACAAAATATGGTACCAAAAAGGTTTGGAGAATAATTATTTATCTTCAAAGTTGGCCGGGCATCAGAAAATACAGTGGGAAAAAGTTTCTTGCTGAGCATAATAAATTGGAAAGCTTTCAGTACTTTGTGAAGACATGCTATCCTGTAGGTGGGTTTTAATGATTAGAGAGTTGAGGCCAGTATCCAGTAGGAGACTAAGTGGAAACACAACAAAGGCAGATAATTGTGCTCGCTGTCAGTGTAAAACAACCACCAGCATCTGTCTTTACATCTGTAAAAATAGGCCCGGGCTTCCATGTAACATGCAGTGAACAGCATTGTGAGTAAGGAACATCTATAGAAATCTTGGAATGTTCCATTATATACACTACCTTGCTCTGTGAATAATCTAGAATTCTTGAATGAATCCAGTTTTACAAAATGTTCTCCTGGGTCATAAACATTTTTATTATCTTAACTGTTCTTGGAGGACTAATATCAATTTTACAACATTACTATTATTTAGCCATTTTTACATTGGTTTATATATTAATTACTTTAAACTAATTTGTACATGCTTGTGGAATTGACATTCCCTGGTCAGATGACTCATAAGGATGGGAAAAGGCACGTTATTGCTCTGATAATCAGTGGCGAGCAATACAGCCAAAAAGAAAAAGAGAAATGAATATCCTTTTGTATTTGTGAGAACAGTAGTTGCTTTGCATCCTGATCAGTTCATCGGGAGGATGAACAGCTTTTTGAAGCATATTAAATCTCTTAACAGGATAGCGAAATGTCCAAAGAAATTCTCCAAATGATAGCCTGAAGTAATTACAAGTTGATATGGTGACTAATAAGCAATTTCATATTTTGATCTGCAAAGATTCCTGGGATTGGCTATAAAACCAAATACACATTGCTTGTCATTGTCAGTGTTGAACCCCCTTAGGAGTTGCATTCCATTGTCTTATTATTCATTTTCTACATAGGTGGATGTTCTGTAAAAAAAGCATTTCAAACAGTACTGTATAGCTCGCTGTAGGCCTATGGTATGCTCTCCATGTTTGACCCCCAGCTCAGCTGAAAACATATCTTCTTCTAAAGATTCAGCAGTTGAAAGCTCTATGCCCTAAGGGGAGGGCACAGTGCACACAGTCCATAGAAGAGTCCACAAACTGTGAACTACTCATCTCATCAGTCCCAGGGCCTATAGCTATCTCATATGGAATGCTCTCAGACTGCTGTCCATGGGTTTGCCCTCCAAGACTGAAATGGTATTCTTTTCTCAGAGGAAATGTCTTGCCTCAATGCTTCGGATGCTTTATCCAGTTCCGTATCATCCACTTTTGACCAGAACACCTCTGCACCACCAATCGAAGGCCGAAGTTGGCATCTTTGGACATCTCCACCTCCATGCACCGTCCAGTGTCCCTGCTGATGATTGGACCATTCTGCAAAACAAGATGGGAAAAGATCATATCAGTAACACTGAGATTGAAAAAGAACACATTCTTCCAAATAACTTTGCATAACCTCAAATCACTCTCTATAATCCTGATGGTAGATATTATGGTTCAAATAGTGTTATTATACTCAGTACTGGCACACTTCAAAGTAGAATCCACGTTGCTATTATCCTTCTTTGAGCCAGTTGTGAATGCAAATGCACTGAATGAAAGTGGGAAATGTGTTTTGCTATGACTCAGTGGGATTTTGCATAGTCTTCTGCAATGGAGGTACCTTTACCAGCAGCAACCACATTTAATCTAACATTTAGCACATGGCTCATCGTATTATACAGAACAATTTATTTGACCTCAATGCCTCTATATTTATGCATTACATGACTCAGTTATTCCAAAGAAGCCAGAAACATTGATCAATTATTAGATTTGAATCCATTTGTGTTTTGTTTTTACCTGTGTAAAATCCCACAGCCTCTGGGAAGCCCGCGAAACAGAGTCACATTTTTTCAAGCTGGGCGTGCGCCCTCTTCCGTCGTCGATGAGACATTTGGTGTCAGGCAGAAAGGTGGTCGACCCTAGAGGTCCTAGTTGTAGAAGCCCCTCTGTTGAGTAACGGGCAAGCTGAAACAGAGATGAACATCAGGCAGTTAATTTGATTGTTTCAAAAATAAGCATGGATCCAAAATACTGTACATTTGTGTAAATTCTGAAAACAAAATTGGCAAGTCGTTCATAGATATTGCAGTGCACTGGAAGGTATTTTTATCTTCCAACTCTGATTCAATGAGCAAATTCATTAACCGTATGCGGACTTCAATTATCTTAATATTTTTGGAGCTAAGTCTATTATGTGACTTTCCTAGGGCATTATATACAGATAGAAAGTATATAGTTAATTAATGCTAAAGATTTTTGCAACCAAATATTATCTCTAGATGTTTAATCCAGTACATGAAATAGTGTATGTCTGTGCCTCATATCTTTTACATAAGGATACAGTAGAGTTAACATATATTATTCATTACACTGATCCTCTCACAGAAATTAGATGCCAAAGATAAGGGGGTCTTCAATACAACCCACTTGACACACACTGTGAAATGCTGCTCTTCTCCATTGTTCCCCAGTCATCCAGCTAAGAGTGGGTATTGTAACGGAGCTACACGTAACTGTATGAACCAGAACAAGAGGAGGGTGATCAATGTAACAGAATGCTTTTGAACCCATACTGTTGAGGACTAGGCTTAGATGGAGAATATGTGAGCCTTGCAGCTGAATGAATGGCTGCTGATAGCTGCCGGTTTATATTTTCTGTTACCACTCTCTTAAGCCAAATACTCTGAGGTGGATAAAACTATGTACCAGCCAGCTCATGTGGGGCTAACAGGCTGTACTGTCGCTATGACTGAAGCTGACTGGGTGCCCTTTTAGCAGAGTACTGTACTCATAAAAACCTTAACGATTAATAGACACCAATTTGGAACATATGAAAAATATATTGCCACGTACTTGTCCAGACTTTTCAAGGTACACTTGTTTGAAGGAGGCTATGGTTTGAGTAAAAAATATAAACTTTTACTACCGTTGGCCTGGTTAATATCCTGTAGCTGATTGCCTTTTCACTATTTCTATTGAAATACCAAGAGAAAGTGTTTCAAATACCAATAAAGGTTTTTAAAACTATATGCTGTCTGCTGCAAAATTCTGTTTGGAAGTGGGTTCCTGCCTGGCAGCAAGGCTAATAGATCGTAAAGGATCAAGTGATTTATTTTGTAATTCATTCATTTCACTCTTCTTTTTCTTCCTTCAAAATACCTCAAACGGATTTTCTATCCTAGTGTTTACAGGTCGTGAAATGTGTAGTAAATGGCATCACAAGATGATTTATCAGTAGTGTAAATGAGAACTGGGCACAGGCCAAAGACATAATCCCTGTTAAAATGTGTTGACAGCGTTACGGAGTAGATGCCTTTATTTCCTAATGCAGTTAAAATGTTACTATTACAAATACTTAGCCAACATAACAAAATTATTCTGCCAAGCCAATCAACCTGTTCTCAAAGCATTATATTAGAAGCTGATGCTCAATTACTTTCTTGATGCCGTAAGGTTTGGGGGGAGCCTCTTTGGGTCAGGCTAATCATGTGTTCACTAATTGGCTCATTAACACAGTAGGGTAGAGCACATTAAATGATGTTTTATTGTATAGGAGGAAGTATTTGAGGGAGACTACCTGCTACAGTAATCCCTCCTCCGCCCCTTGCTCTACCATGGAGTGACAGCACTGCAATGTCCCACTGAGATGACTGTACTTTGTGAGGGGCCATGCAGGCTTATGTTACATGTATGGCCCAGGCAGGCAGGCTCAGTGTAGCCTGGACAGAAGACAGGACATGTCCTCTCCCTATGGGGGCTGAGCCACAGCAGGATACCTGTGTTTGATGTGAAACACCCTGTTTGTGTCCCAAATGGCACCATATTCCCTATGGCCCTGGTCAAAATTAGGGTACTATATAGGGGGAAGGGTGCAATTTGGTATGCAGACCATGACTACTACAGAGCTCCTGGCTGGGGGCTTAAGAGGCCTCTTAGCATAAGTGGTGAAAATAGAAAACAGGGAGCAACATCCAGTGCTCCATGTACACCATACATGAGATTCCTGCTGGGGTGAGCCAGGGGGTTGAGTGGGGAGACCCTGGGCCTGGAACCTCCATCCTCTGCCATGCTCTATATTAGGATTAGCCAAATGGACAAGGTGTGCCATTGTCCTCCTGGTTTTAAATCTCCTTACAGGAGACATGGTAGAAACAGAGACATACTTTTAAGAGGCACAATAAAGATTTATTCAGCACAATTACATTTTTCATACAGAATTGGAAAGGTTCAATAAAATCTAAACGGCTCCAAAAATTGAATTGGGTCCTGTGTAGTAGCATAGTGCCAGTCATCGTTGTAATCTAATGATGCAATGGCATAAAATTCATTTCCATTTGTTTATTTCCCCTGAGGTTAGGATTAAAGACTTGATGTAGCTTTACATTACTGGACTGCACTGAGCTCTCTCAGAAGGAGGGAAGGAGGAAAGAGCCACCCAGTGCTCAAACAATTTATTTATATTCAGCATGCGACTGATAATAAACATGTCACTCCGCATCTGGAGGGGGAAAAAAAATAATCAGCCATGAATAATATTTGCATGATTGTTTCTCAGGCATGAGCTTTAGTTACAAAAATAGTCAAAGCCCCTTTTGCCCTGGCACTCACAGGTCAGCACCTAGTGAACATTCTCTAATGAAACTTCCAGGGGGCTCTAGAGGCCATGGATTAGAATATTAGAACAAACCAATAAGAAAGCAAGAATCTACTGGCTGATGAATTACTTCCACTTCAGGAAGACTTTGTAGTGCCTAGACTTCTTAAAACCACATTTAGCAGAATATATTCACAAGTCTGAGCTTTTCCCCCAAAATGAAATGTTATTTTGCTTGGCTGTTAATAATGAGATACCATGGCATTACACGGTATAATGTAAGAATAATGCTTAAACATTTATTTGTTGAAGAAAAAAAGGTACATTCACGTTCAACCAACTTTGAAAATATGAACAGAGTCTTTATATTATTTGTAAATATATCAAAGCTAATAGGAGTGAAATCTGCTAACCTGTGAGGACATCCCATGGCAGGGATAGAGGATGGCTTTGTCATCGTCCTCTGATCCCTGGTCCAGACAGTAGCCACTGGCCTTACTGTTTCTGACCTGCAACACAACAGACATAGACCTTAATGTTCCTGATTCAGATTCAAGTTTGCATTTGTTATTTCGAGAAGGAAATAAAAAGGTATAAACTCAAAACTGTTGTTATAACACTCTTATCTAACACTGTAAAAGGTAACTCTTAAATAAATCTGTCCCTTAGTAAATGCAATGTCTCTTTGTCATCTCACCATGTCTCATAAACAAATCATCTACACACTATAGTAATGAGAGATTTCATTTGATTCTAAGATAGGGTATCATGTATGCAACGAAAACCTCGTCAATGTTCTACACTCCTAGTCCAGATGGTAGTGTGTGTTAGTGGAGTTATGTGTTGCTGTAGGTATGTGATTTGAATGTGTATCACTTTATTTCCACCCTGTGAAGATATCTATCATGTTGTGTTGTCAGATAGGCTCCGCTCTGCTGGTCTGGTCAGTGCAGGGGGTGCAGCTGAAGTTCCAATGACAGATGAGTTTCAGCTGCTGCGCTGTGGCAACACAAGGTAACTGTTCCGTGGCTTGTCGCAGATTTGAAATAGTGCCACCTAAATGGGAGCTGCTTTGAGGAATCCATTTGCAAGACGCCGGCGTAGAGAGCATTCATATCAAGACTGTAGAAGAACCAGGGCCACCAACACTGTGCTGCTTGATGAATCTGTAGTTTACTTCGGATATATGTCAGCCATATATTTGAAAAGGCTGATTTCCTTCCCCTTCTCTGAATTTGAAATCAATAAGTAAAAGGCTTGACTTTTATTTTACAATGATTACGAATTGACTGACTTCTTGCATTCAATTTCTTGTCCTGTCAGAATCTTTTTTGCTGTGCAGGGTTGTGCAGTCGAGCTCAAAACAATCAAGTAGGCATCGAAAGCTAATAACTGTTTAATTAAATCCCATTACCGGGAAATTGCATTGAATCTTGTAGCTGTGCCGTGTTGCTATGGAAACATGATACCTTTACCTTTCGATGACTCCCTCTGAATTAATTAATTTCCCTTCAACATGTAATCTTTGAAGCGCAGACGGGATGAAATACACTGTTGACGATAGATTGCTTGTGCATACAGTATTTAAACATATCTTGCCTAACACTGTATGTGATATTAAAACAAACACTACTTCTTATACTGAAGCATTCCTTACAACAAAGCACACTCTGCAATCACTGCAAGAGACAAGATAATTCAACAGAAGACTGAAGAGGAGATTTCAAGAATGTGTGGTGTTGATGAATTAATGATCTCTTGGGAAACTAATGTGATGTTTTTATTCTTTGTAGAATGTTATTGTCAGCTTTCTTCAAACACACAGTAGGCTGCGCATATTCCTTCTGTTTTTGTATCGTGTCATGAAAATTGAATTCAGTACAGGTCTTCCACTACGCCCAGTACAGGTCTTCCACTACGCCCAGTACAGGTCTTCCACTATGCCCAGTACAGGTCTTCCACTACGCCCAGTACAGGTCTTCCACTACGCCCAGTACAGGTCTTCCACTATGCCCAGTACAGGTCTTCCACTACGCCCAGTACAGGTCTTCCACTACGCCCAGTACAGGTCTTCCACTACGCCCAGTACAGGTCTTCCACTACGCCCAGTACAGGTCTTCCACTACGCCCAGTACAGGTCTTCCACTACGCCCAGTACAGGTCTTCCACTACATCCAGTACAGGTCTTCCACTACATCCAGTACAGGTCTTCCACTACGCCCAGTACAGGTCTTCCACTACGCCCAGTACAGGTCTTCCACTACGCCCAGTACAGGTCTTCCACTACGCCCAGTACAGGTCTTCCACTACGCCCAGTACAGGTCTTCCACTACACCCAGTACAGGTCTTCCACTACAGGTCTTCCACTACACCCAGTACAGGTCTTCCACTACATCCAGTACAGGTCTTCCACTACGCCCAGTACAGGTCTTCCACTACAGGTCTTCCACTACACCCAGTACAGGTCTTCCACTACATCCAGTACAGGTCTTCCACTAAACCCAGTACAGGTCTTCCACTACATCCAGTACAGGTCTTCCACTACGCCCAGTACAGGTCTTCCACTACGCCCAGTACAGGTCTTCCACTACGCCCAGTACAGGTCTTCCACTATGCCCAGTACAGGTCTTCCACTACATCCAGTACAGGTCTTCCACTACGCCCAGTACAGGTCTTCCACTACGCCCAGTACAGGTCTTCCACTATGCCCAGTACAGGTCTTCCACTACGCCCAGTACAGGTCTTCCACTACGCCCAGTACAGGTCTTCCACTACGCCCAGTACAGGTCTTCCACTACGCCCAGTACAGGTCTTCCACTACGCCCAGTACAGGTCTTCCACTACGCCCAGTACAGGTCTTCCACGACATCCAGTACAGGTCTTCCACTACATCCAGTACAGGTCTTCCACTACATCCAGTACAGGTCTTCCACTACATCCACTACAGGTCTTCCACTACATCCAGTACAGGTCTTCCACTATGCCCAGTACAGGTCTTCCACGACATCCAGTACAGGTCTTCCACTACATCCAGTACAGGTCTTCCACTACATCCAGTACAGGTCTTCCACTACATCCAGTACAGGTCTTCCACTACATCCAGTACAGGTCTTCCACTACATCCAGTACAGGTCTTCCACTACGCCCAGTACAGGTCTTCCACTACGCCCAGTACAGGTCTTCCACTACGCCCAGTACAGGTCTTCCACTACATCCAGTACAGGTCTTCCACTACGCCCAGTACAGGTCTTCCACTACGCCCAGTACAGGTCTTCCACTATGCCCAGTACAGGTCTTCCACTACGCCCAGTACAGGTCTTCCACTACGCCCAGTACAGGTCTTCCACTACGCCCAGTACAGGTCTTCCACTACGCCCAGTACAGGTCTTCCACTACGCCCAGTACAGGTCTTCCACTACGCCCAGTACAGGTCTTCCACGACATCCAGTACAGGTCTTCCACTACATCCAGTACAGGTCTTCCACTACATCCAGTACAGGTCTTCCACTACATCCAGTACAGGTCTTCCACTACAGGTCTTCCACTACGCCCAGTACAGGTCTTCCACTACATCCAGTACAGGTCTTCCACGACACCCAGTACAGGTCTTCCACTACACCCAGTACAGGTCTTCCACTACATCCAGTACAGGTCTTCCACTACAGGTCTTCCACTACGCCCAGTACAGGTATTCCACTACATCCAGTACAGGTCTTCCACTACACCCAGTACAGGTCTTCCACTACATCCAGTACAGGTCTTCCACTACATCCAGTACAGGTCTTCCACTACATCCAGTACAGGTCTTCCACTACATCCAGTACAGGTCTTCCACTACATCCAGTACAGGTCTTCCACTACATCCAGTACAGGTCTTCCACTACATCCACTACAGGTCTTCCACTACATCCAGTACAGGTCTTCCACTACGCCCAGTACAGGTCTTCCACTACGCCCAGTACAGGTCTTCCACTACGCCCAGTACAGGTCTTCCACTACGCCCAGTACAGGTCTTCCACTACGCCCTGTACAGGTCTTCCACTACGCCCAGTACAGGTCTTCCACTACAGGTCTTCCACTACATCCAGTACAGGTCTTCCACTACAGGTCTTCCACTACATCCAGTACAGGTCTTCCACTATATCCAGTTCAGGTCTTCCACTACATCCAGTACAGGTCTTCCACTACACCCAGTACAGGTCTTCCACTACATCCAGTACAGGTCTTCCACTACATCCAGTACAGGTCTTCCACTACATCCAGTACAGGTCTTCCACTACATCCAGTACAGGTCTTCCACTACATCCAGTACAGGTCTTCCACTTAAAACCTGATTATGTTTTTGTATTGTAAACCTATTATTGATAGTGAATAGGGAATGTCTTACCTCCCCATATGTGATGGTGTTGTTGTAGATGCGCATCTCTGGGTAGACATTCTCCAGGTACCAGCGGAAGCTCCGACACTGCAGCCTCTTCCTCAAGGCCACCCGCTCAGACACGTCCCCATAGTCAACCCCAGGGTTCTGGCAGCAAACACAGAGAAATTACATTAAACCAGGACACAATGACTTAAGCTAAGCAATATATGACTACTCTTCATGTAATTAGAAAAATGGAGGCCTCAAAAGATTTGTGGAAGGAGGAAGGGTAGAAAAAGAAAAAAGTGAAGGAGCCTAAGAGAAGAAGAGTGTATTTGGTTAAGAGATGGATGGAGGCTGTCATGTGGGACAATCATTGTTCTTTCATTAGACATGACAGTATGCTGTGCAAATTCTAATCAGCTGCTTAATTATGAGTGTTCATGGCCCTGCCACGCCGAGCAGCGTTGTGCATGGAGGTGGCTTCCCAAATTGATGTGGGGAATGCTTAATAACTGCTCTGCTCTGAGGTCTGCACTGTGCCCTGGCCTCCACAGCAGACATGCACTGCCTCATTAAGAGAAAGGCTCAATGCCGGCGGACCAAACAATGAAAAGACATACCCTATCTCCTCAGCCCTCAAATTAAGTGGACACTTCTGATGACATCTGATGAGTATACACTTGCAGGGCAAGTGGCGAGGGAGGAAGGAATGATTTTGAAATGGACCACCCTTGGCCGGAAATTTGTCACTCGTTCAAACCGCGATGATTGTGTCCTCAGCCACCGGTAGCTTGTGGGTACTTTACATGCGCTATAGTCAATTATGATTGCATGTCTACTTATATTACATAGAATTATTAATATATGTATACCGTGTGATAGCTAGCAAATGTATTAGCTAACCGACGTTAGCCTGCCTAGCTGGAACTTCTGAAGAAAAATGTTTTATTTCTACAATTTCCAAAAGAAGACCAAACAAAAACAACTTTTTACCAGACGTGTTTGTGCCGTCATGTGCAAAGGAAGCACAATTTCAAAATGATTTGCATTCGTTTTTACTTACACTTGTACGTTGACTTCTCCATTGATGTTGTTTTTACATTTTCGCAGACTTTTCTTAGTGGATGTACAATCGTCGCAAATTGAATTATGGGGAGTTTCAGGCCCCGGAGAGAACATAATTGTACACTCGCAAAGCCGACTAAAAACGAGGGCTTATGTTGCTTCCCTTGCCTGGCCAATCATTTGGACTGTCTTCCAAGATGGCAACGGGGATTCCCCCAAGGGCATAAGGCGAGGGTAAGTGGACGAGTGTGTGTCTTTTAAGTGTTTGTACTGCAGCCTGTTTCTGTTTGGACCGCAGCTGTTTCTAAACCTTAAATATCAAATCATTTGTTGGTTTCAATTAAGTACTTTACTGTGATTGTTTTATTAAAATTGCCAAAAATAAAACATAAATGGCTTCTTAGCAAAGAGCAATTTCTTAAGTGGGGAGGGGGAAACTGAAAACTAGCTGTTATTGGCAGAGAGGTTTGGAACTCACTTTCTTATTGGTCTTGTGATGTAACAAGGCAGCCCAAAACTACATTCCACCAAAACAGGCTGAAATTTCAGGAGGTATTTTCAAACAGCTCTTACAATAAAAAAGCATTATCATTATTATTCCAACTTTATAGTGTGGAAATATACACTGAGTGTACAAAACATTGTTCTTTCTATAATATAAACTGACCAGGTGAATGCAGATGAAAGCTATGATCCCTTATTGATGTCACCTAAATCCACTTCAATCAGTGTAGATGAAGGGGAGGAGACAGGTTAAAGAAGGATTTTTAAGCCTGGAGTCAATTGAGACATGGATTGTGTATGTGTGCAATTCAGAGGGTGAATGTGCAAGACAGAATATTTTTGGTGCCTTTGAAAAGGTATGGTAGCAGCTGCCAGTCGCACCGGTTTGAGTGGGTCAAGAACTGCAACACTGCTGGGTTTTTCACGCTCAACAATTTCCCATGTGTATCAAGAATGGTCCACCACCCAAAGAACATCCAGCCAACTTGACACAACTGTGGGAAGCATTGGAGTCAGCATGGGCCAGCATCCCTGTGGAACACTTTCGACACCTTGTAGTCCATGCCCGACAAATTAAGGCTGTTCTGAGGGCAAAGGGGGTTGCAACTTAATATTAGGAAGGTGTTTCTTGTGTTTTGTACTCTCAGTGTATACAAAACACAGGCAATTCATGTTTTGATTGCACTGGACCTTTAAGCATACTTCACTACATTGAGCCACAGGTATCAGCCATATTTTAATATCTGTGAATAATGAGCACTGGCATTGTCCTCTGTTTTTTTATTAGCTATAACAGATGCATTCCATGAAAGATGTTGTTTGGACTACATGATGGTGGTAATCACAGTGAATCAGACCCTGCCCTCCTACCGGAGTAATTGCGTTCTCCTCCAGCCTCTCTAACCAATAACAAGACTATGTGATCCTGTGTGTGTGGTGTTGGGAATGGGAGACATATTAGTTATAGCATTATGTACAAAATAAGTCTGCACCTTGGGACAGAGGGTTAATAGAGCACTGTACCACTGTGTTCGTAATTACACTGGACGAAGAATGTTGGGCGATGAGGCAGGTTGTTTAATAGGGTGCTGTCTTAGTTACTGTCCTCTTGCCTGTATCCATTGTGCCTCTCCCTGTGTTTTGAATGACCGTTCTGCCATGTTAACAGAAGAATTGGCCTCCCTGGGATCATTACCGTAATGTACCCCTGTGCAGGAGGCCTTGTTTGAGTGAAACACAATCCAAAGTTTGTTTCTAATGACAATAATGTCTTGAAAACATTACAATTACTACCAGGCTATGTTTTAAAGCATTGTCACCGCCCACTGTGCAACTCAGATCATTGCAGTACTCCTTTACTAGACATGGCAATTAGTATTCGCCATTAATCCCTTTTTATTTATTATTGAAAATGGCTGTTTATTATTTTCCACGCCTATTTCAAAGGCCCTTGAAAGCAATTACGTCTTAACTGATGTGTATGAAAGTGGCACTGATTAAATTAGTCATTCATTTGGTTTCAGCTCTTCACTCCGCTCCACCACTCAGAGCCTGACGTCGTCGTTCAGATCTCACTGAGCTGCTCTGAAGGTCGAGTGGAATGAAATCTGAATATCCATTGAGGCCTAGCAGTCTGTCTAGAGGGGCCCACCCCGCTCGGCACAGAACAGGCTGCTGTTCTGAATGAACAAGTGGTGAAGATGGGATGGATGGATGGATGGATGGGGTGAAAGACCAGCCAGGCTCTTGTGACCAGCTGCGTTGTGAACCACAAGTCTTCAGGTCTCAAGCAATGTTCCTTTAGATTAGCAATAGAATGCCTGTTGTGTCATATAATGTCATTATTTTCCTATGGATACAAAAACCACAACTCTAGCCATTCTAGGTTTCTTCATAGGTCAGGTGCTGTGAGACTATGGTTACACTCACATTCATGGGGATGTTCCAGGCCATGTAGACGTGGGACCTGTACTCATCCATCCAGACCTCGGCGGCCCGCAGGGCGTTCCTCTTGGCATAGTAGTCAATGTCGTTGTTGTATGGCTTCTTGGTCCGCTCGATGTGCGCCACTCTGGCGCAGGGAAGCACCTCCATGCTCCCCCCACACTGCCACACCTAGAGGAGAGAACAGCAGAGAGAAGACAGTGACTCTGCAGTATACCAACTCCATCACCATCACAAGGCATCAAAGGCTAGACAGAGGCAGAGGATAACACCAGAGCTGGCAGGCAAACTGAATCACCCTCATGTGGCATCAATTGCATCAAGCATCACCTGGCATCACTGATCACTGATCTTCTGAGGGAATCCTGCTCTATGCCTATGACACTGTCGTCTTGTCCTTTATTTTGTTGTGTGTTATTTGTGTAACCCAAGTATGCCTAGTAGGCTAGCTCTACTGTGTAGCCTAGGCCTTCTATGTTTATGTTTGTACATTTTTTTAACCATCTTCTTTAGTTTTAAACAGCCTGTCTGGCATCGGTATGAGTCAGAAACATTCAATCTAGTGTCAGAATTTACTACAAAGTGTAAATAGGATAATTTTGGTAATAAAGTCAGTCTCGTCCAAAACTGAGTTTTGTGAGTTTGTCAAAACTTACTGGAGGGTTGGGTATGAACTATGATCACGCCCACTTGCCCAATAACACGAGAGAAGCAGCTGTGCTGATTGCGCTCTATCAGCTGTGCGCTTTATCCCAAAATAGCAGCCAGAACCTCCAGACAGTGAGACAGACCTGCCCATTACACAGTGCCTCAGACTTGTTTAGTTTACATAAGACAACACGTCACCAATGTTACATTGAAATCACCCTTGGCACTAAGCCTTTTACGGAGTGGCCACTTCCTTATGTGTTTGATAGTGTCAATCATGTGTTGAGCAAAATGAGAATTGAGATGATCACAACTGTAACTTCCCATTCGCGAGCCTTTGTGTCCTCCCAAGACCTGTTTTGTAACATGATTCCCTATGAAACACTGCCTGACAGACTCACACTCTGGTAAGTGAGAAAGTTGTAAAAACCTAAACGGCAGTGAAGCACAAACGTCGCCACTCACCAATGACTTGATAAGCTGATTGTGGCCTGGCTGCTCAATGTGCCTGCTGGCTACTACTTGCTAGCTTCCTTGACAAACACAGAGTTGGAACTTTGCTAGCTAGCAAGTGATTTTGGGCACTGATAAACAGCATGTAGCTTGTGCTTTATTTACGATAGTTTAACAGCTTGCAGACATGTTATTGTTCTCAGAAATCAGTCCTGAGTGCAGAGACACAATGTCCTGACTCAATAGGCTGTATGCAGTACACTAGGAGTAGTTTTTTAGCACATTTTTTTTACTTCAAATATACTGCACCAAACACTTTGCTAGATGTAAAATTGCGTTACTAGGACCTCCTTGGCAAAAACGTCTAAATTAATTACAGATTTCTTGATTTATCTTAGATATCATTCTGACTATTTTAAGAAAGTGACTATTTTGAGGAAATGGCTATGTTGTTGCTACAGTGATTCAGGAGGGACAAACAACCGTACCTGTTAGGACACAATATGCGAACATAACACACCCACATCAAATCACACCCCCAAGATAACTCTCGAATAGCTTCAGTCATTGCCGCCAGCATTCTTAATGAGCAATCTTCAAAACGAGGCCAAATCAGGAAGTGCAGTCGCCATTTTAAAAGGACCACAATGGAAATACATTGATGATTTCAAATGCATTATCCACGTGTTGTCGTATTATGTTTTAACCTCTACAGGATCGGTGTTCCCCCAACCCCCACGGGACGGTTAAGCTAACATAGTAGCCTAATGTGATGAGCATGAGGTAGCTTACATTCTTGTTAATCTAACTGCACTGCATAATTTACAGTAACTATTAAAGTGAAAGAATACCATGCTATTGTTTGAGGAGAGTGCACAATTATGAACTTGAAAATGTATTAATAAACCAATTAGGCACATTTGGGCAGGCTTGATACAACATTTTGAACATATATGCAATGGTTCATTGGATCAGTCCAAAACTGATGCCATCTAGTGGCCAAAATATAAATTGTGCCTGGGCTGGAATAATACATTTTGGCCTTTTGTAACGTGGTGCTTACTGGCGGCAGAGAAGTCAGGCGCAGGAGAGCAAAAACTGATTTATAACGGTGTCGTTTAATAAACATAAAACCACCGGAAACAGAACAATAAATGGATGGGTCAAACAAAACCACGGTATCCACTAGCATAACGTACACAAGCACTACAAGAACCAATTACGGACAAGGACATGGGAGAAACAGACGGTTAATTACACAACATGTAATTGATGGAATTGAAACCAGGTGTGAGGGAAGACCAGACAAAACCAATGGAAAATGAAAGGTGGATCGGCGATGGCTAGAAGGCCGGTGACGTCGACCACCGAACGCCACCGAACTAGGAGAGGGACCGACTTCGGCTGAAGTTGTGACACCTTTCTCTTGCATTTCAATGTTGATGGTAAAAACTCAAATAAAAAGCATGTTTTTTTTCTTTCTATTATCTTTTACCAGATCTAATGTGTTATATTCTCCTACATTAATTACACATTTCCACAAACTTCAAAGTGTTTCCTTTGAAATGGTATCAAGAATATGCATATTCTTGCTTCAGGTCCTGAGGTATAGGCAGTTAGATTTTTGTATGTAATTTTAGGCGAAAATGGTAACAAAGGGACGGATCTGTAAGACGTTTCAAATGGTGAAATAAATCTATCTACCCTAGACCAAAGCCAGTTACAGGGAAAGCAACATCACTGATCTTCCACAATGGTAAATGGGAAATGGCTCTGACAGAGAAAACATTTGTATCTGCAGGATTTCCTGTTCGTTGTTATAGCTTCCTCCTTGTTTATCTTTTTACAAAGGAGTGCTTTTCCTCGATGCAGCAATTAGGTTGCATGGGCCATTATTTTCTGCTGAAGTAGGTGAAAAGGGGCCTAATAAATGGGTGTGTGTTGGAATGGCCCATAAATATGAGTGTCCCTGGAAAATGTCCTGTGACACATATAAACCCTGACACCGGATTACTCCTGAATAGTGTCTGCCTGTGCATAAGGGGTAATACATACAACTAAACAGTAAATGCATGTCATCCTGGAGAAAAACATCCATCACTGACGAAAGTATTGATTGAATACAGCCTGAAAAAATACTGGGACTCTTGTCCAGACACAAAATGACAGCATAAAAAGGAAAGTGAAGTCACAACTTGAGAGAGAAAGAAATAGCTTAAATGAAAACTCTGTCCAGAGCAGAAAGACATTAGAGAGGACAGAATATGGTAATGAACTTCTCCTGTCTTTTAAACTGCAGAGCCACCGGCACCCTGAGAGTCTCTTAATAACGATCATCACAACATAACAGATGTTCCAAACCATTAACATTCCACTGAACCCAACATTTACATCATTCTCAGAATACAAGCAGACAGACAACTGCCTGCATGCCGCAGAAAAATACCCTGAAGAAATCATGGAGCTCCACCAGAGAAAGCTATCGTACCGAAATACAAACTGTATACTGAACAAAAATATGAACGCAACATGTAAAGTGTTGGTCCCCTGTTTCATGAGCTGAAATACAAGATGTCAGAAATTTTCTATATGCACAAAAAGCTTATTTCTCTCAAATTTGGTGCACAAATTTATTTTTTCCCTTTTAACGAGAATTTCGCAGGTGAGGCATATCAAGAAGCTGAATAAACAGCATGATCAGTGGACAGGTGCACCTTGTGACGGGGACAAAGGCCACTCTAAAATGCGTAGTTCTGTCACACAACTCACTGCCACAGATGTCTAAAGTTTTGAGGCAGCGTGCAATTGGCATGCTGAATACAGGTATGTCCACCAGAGCTGTTGCCAGAGAACTGAATGTTAATTTCTTTACCATTAGCTGCCTCCAACGTCATTTTAGAGAATTTTGCAGTACGTCTAACCAGCCTCACAAACGCAGACCACGTGTAACCACAGTTAGATTTGGACCTCCACATCCGGTTTCTTCACCTGCGGGATCAAGTTAGACCAGCCACCCGGACAGCTGATGAAACTGTGGGATTGCACAAGCGAAGAATGCTTGCACAAACGGTCAGAAACCATCTCAGGGAAGCTCATCTGCATGCTTGTCATCCTCACCAGGGTCTTGACCTGACTTCAAATTGGCATCGTAACTGACCTCTGTGGGCAAATGCTCACCTTCGATGGCCAATGGCACGCTGGAGAAGTAGGCTCTCCATGGATAAATCCTCGTTTCAACTGTACTGGGCAGATGTCATGTGGGCGAGCAGTTTGCTGATGTCAACATTGTGAACAGAGTGCCCCATGGTGACTGTGGGGTTATGGTATGAGCATGAATAAGCTACAGACAACGAACACAATTGCATTTCATCAATGGCAATTTGAAGGCACAGAAATACCGTGACGAGATCCTATGGCCCATTGTTGTGCCATTCATCTGCCACCATCACCTCGTGTTTCAGCATGATGTCGCATGGATCTGTACACAATTCTTGGAAGCTAAAATGTCCCAGTTCTTCCATGGCCTGCATACTCACCAGACATGTCACCCATTGAGCACGTTTGTGATGCTCTGGATCGACATGTACGACAGTGTGTTCCAGATCCCGCCAATATCCAGAAACTTCACACAGCCATTAATGAGGAGTGGGACAACATTCCACAGGCCACAATCAACATCCTGATCAACTCTATGCGAATGAGATGTGTTGCGCCGCATGAGGCAAATGGTGGTCACACCAGATATTGACTGATTTTCTGATCCACGCCCCTACCCTTTTTTTGTAAGGTATCTGTGACCAACATATTCATATCTGTATTCCCAGTCCTGTGAAATCCATAGATTAGAGCCAAATTAATTCATTTCAATTGACAGATTTCCTTATATGAACTGTAACTCAGTAAAATCTTTGAAATATTTTTGTTCAGTGCATTTGAATGACATACTAATGATTCAGCTCCCTAAGGGAGAATTTTGTTTTTGACTAGCAGTGACATCACCATTGTTTTGGAGGGGTTAGTAAGGAATAGTTGACATGATGGGGGCTTTATACTGTAGGTGTACCGCTAATGTTGTGTCCTGACGTTGGCCTGGGGGTAGGTTTATGACAGTCATAAATACCTCTTCCCCCCTTTTTCCTCTCTCTACCCTACTGATGTTACATTTGCAAAACCCTTGGTTAACGTAGAGATTCTGGGAACATCAGAAGGTGGGGGGAAATTAACTATATTCTGGTAATCCGACCAATTGAACATATGCAGTGGTACTTAATTAATATGATGTCAGTTCGGTTGTCATCTGAAACATTCTCATCAATGATAGGATGACATAAACTCTACAGTGGAAAGTCTACGCCAGAGTTATCGGATTCACATGGAATTGTTGTTCAATTTAAATGTTTGAATATGAAATTATTCGTGAATGGGATGAAATGTGATTTTAGCTTCTAAAATGTGAGATTTGGGTTTTCATAAGATAGGGCTCTGCTCAATCAGTGGCCCGCCCCTGTGAAGGGACATGGGCTATAAAACCTTTCGAACACGCCCTCCTCTCCCTTCCTATATAAGCCCTTGACGACAATATAATCTCCTGTTCCGAGGACGTGAGGACGACGGTCCGATGTCAGAATGGTTCAGATAATAACTACAGAACGAAGCCAACATCCGTGTGAGCTTTGGTTGCGAATGGTATGAACTTTGAACTCTTATTCACTACAGAAGTGATACCTCCAAGCCGTTGAGTTAGCAACAGCAGCTGCAAACGAGGGTTAGGAAGGAACAGACGGAGTATCCCGTCTATCACACAACGTCGTTACTACAACGTATTCAATTTACCAGCAGAGACATTCTTCAAAGGACGAAGGACGCGGTTGGGCAACACGGCCTTCCATCTTCCACCAACCTACCGAAGCGCAGAGTAAATATTTATTGCATTTTCCTTTTCCAAATGGGCGGTAATTTAGAATGCATAAGATACTGTATTTACGATAGCACAGCTTCTCCCTTTGTTCCTCAGTCTTCCCACTCTTTCACTCAAACCCAGCCCTTTTCCTTTGTGTAACAAGCTGTCATATCTGTTCCGCCCGCTAGGGACGTTTTCCTTTATGACGTCATTTGTAATCAAGTTATGATTTAATTATGTGTATGTGTAATTCTGTGTGATTAGGTATTTAGTAAATAAATAATTAAACCCAATTTTGTATTGCTGGTTCAACTTGTTAGCCAGGGTTCGTGCAGATAACCAAGAATTTACAACTTTCAGATGAGACTGAATTAAAATGACGATTAATATTGACTGCTATTGATGTAAAATATTACTCGGTCTTTAAGAGTTTATTCGGAAGATACTGTAACAGCTCTATAAATATTATTTTGTGGTGCCCCGACTCTCTAGTTAATTACATTTACATGATTAGCTCAATCAGGTAATATTAATTACAGATAAATTATTTTATAGAATAGCATGTCATATCACTTAATCCGGTTTAGCCAAAGACACGACAGTTGCATAAATTTGTGCTAGCATGGATTTACACTGTGCTTTATGTCAAACATAAGGTGGTTTCATACCAAACCACATGCAACGATGCATGGTGGTCCACTGAGTACATGTGGGTATAAGGCATAGCAGAGAGAATTGAGGCAGGAGGATAAAGGTCATTGCTCAAATTCGATTGATAGATGGATCCCTGGTCAGGATGAATTGCGTCAAAAGTTATATCTCGAACCTTTCTGTTGGACAGGGTTGCATAAATGTAACCCATTGCATTCACTTGGGACTTCCACTGACACATTGAGAATGCTCTCATTAGAAAATGTTGGTTTGGCTGCGTTTCTGACGCATCATTTGTGCCCAGAGGGGACATATAGTGTATGCTGTAAGTGTATGACCCCAAGAAGCCTGCTGCTATGCAGAGCATATACTCTTCCATCTTTTCCCTAGCAGTTTGTGGCAGCTTATGTTTTACCTTGTTGTAATTCACCATACATTATGCAGAGGTATTTGCGAGATAATGTGACAAGCACTATACTAATATACACTGCTCAAAAAAAGGAAACACTAAAATAACACATCCTAGATCTGAATGAATGAAATATTCTTATTAAATACTTTTTCTTTACACAGTTGAATGTGCTGAACACAAAATCACACAAAAATGATCAATGGAAATCAAATGTATCATCCCATGGAGGTCTGGATCACACTCAAAATTAAAGTGGAAAACCACACTACAGGCTGATCCAACTTTGATGTAATGTCCTTAAGTCAAAATGAGGCTCAGTAGTGTGTGTGGCCTCCACGTGCCTGTATGACCGCCCTACAACGCCTGGGCATGCTCCTGATGAGGTGGCGGATGGTCTCCTGAGGGATCTCCTCCCAGACCTGGACTAAAGCATCCGCCAACTCCTGGACAGTCTGTGGTGCAACGTGGCATTGGTGGATGGAGCGAGACATGATGATGTGTTGTGCTCAATTGGATTCAGGTCTGGGGAACGGGCGGGCCAGTCCATAGCATGAATTCCTTCCTCTTGCAGGAACTGCTGACACACTCCAGCCACATGAGGTCTAGCATTGTCTTGCATTGGGAGGAACCCAGGGCCAACCGCACCAGCATATGGTCTCACAAGGGGTCTGAGGATCTCATCTCGGTACCTAATGGCAGTCAGGCTACCTCTGGCGAGCACATGGAGGACTGTGCGGCTCCCCAAAGAAATGCCACCCCACACTATGACTGACCCACTGCGTCTCCAGACTCTGTCACGTCTGTCACATGTGCTCAGTGTGAACCTGCTTTCATCTGTGAAGAGCACAGGGCGCCAGTTTATTTTTTAAATATTTTTTTACCTTTATTTAACCAGGCAAGTCAGTTAAGAACAAATTCTTATTTTCAATGACGGCCTAGGAACAGTGGGTTAACTGCCAGTTCAGGGGCAGAACGACAGATTTGTACCGTGTCAGCTCGGGGGTTTGAACTTGCAACCTTCCGGCTACTAGTCCAACGCTCTAACCACTAGGCTACCCTGCCGCCCCAGTGGCGAATTTGCCAATCTTGGTGTTCTCTGGCAAATGCCAAACGTCCTGCACGGTGTTGGGCTGTAAGCACAACCCCCACCTGTGGACGTTGGGCCCTCATGCCACCCTCATGGAGTCTGTTTCTGACCGTTTGAGCAGACACATGCACATTTGTGGCCTGCTGGAGGTCATTTTGCAGGGCTGTGGCAGTTCTCCTCCTGCTCCTCCTTGCACAAAGGCGGAGGTAGCGGTCCTGCTGCTGGGTTGTTGTCCTCCTACGACCTCCTCCACGTCTCCTGATGTACTGGCCTGTCTCCTGGTAGCGCCTCCATGCTCTGGACACTACGCTGACAGACACAGCAAAACTTCTTGCCACAACTCGCATTGATGTTCCATCCTGGATGAGCTGCACTACCTGAGCCACTTGTGTGGGTTGTCGACTCCATCTCATGCTACCACTAGAGTGAAAGCACTGCCAGCATTCAAAAGTGACCAAAACATCAGCCAGGAAGCATAGGACCTGAGAAGTGGTCTGTGGACACCACCTAAAGAACCACTCCTTTATTGGGGGTGTCTTGCTAATTGGCTATAATTTCCACCTGTTGTCTATTCCATTTGCACAACAGCATGTGAAATGTATTGTCAATCAGTGTTGCTTCCTAAGTGGACAGTTTGATTTCACAGAAGTGTCATTGACTTGGAGTTACATTGTGTTGTTTAAGTGTTCCCTTTATTTTTTGAGCAGTGTAGAATGCTGTGAAAATATTCAAATAAGCCAAACAAATTCTTGCTGATAAGTGGGTCTGTGAAATTCATCGAGGTAATATGTTGGAGCCGCTGAGCCCCTGAGCCATATGGTACAGTGTGACATGTTCATGGAAATTACAGACATCAAATATTAATCAAGTTGTTGTTACCATAATTTACATTTACAGTAACACTCAAGTGTGTTTATGTGAGTAAGTGTGTTTAATTAATGTTTCATTCACTGAATTAATATGGATGCTTTTTGACCCATTTCATAGTTGTGAAAAACCTTTCACCTCCTCCATCTCCCACCCTCAATGGTTTCATTTCACTCAACCAACCTGCATAATGACCCTGATTGGCTGTAAACCCTCTCTTAGATTAAACAGCAGAGAACCGTGGAGTGACAATGGACTAAGAAATCAATCAGCCCCATTACCATTACTTACCCAATACGCACCTGCATGGCTACAACTTACCAACTACTTGCTTTCATTGTGAGTCTGTGGATGGATGTACCAACTACTTGCTTTCATTGTGAGTCTGTGGATGGATGTACCAACTACTTGCTTTCATTGTGAGTCTGTGGATGGATGTACCAACTACTTGCTTTCATTGTGAGTCTGTGGATGGATGTACCAACTACTTGCTTTAATTGTGAGTCTGTGGATGGATGTACCAACTACTTGCTTTAATTGTGAGTCTGTGGATGGATGTACCAACTACTTGCTTTAATTGTGAGTCTGTGGATGGATGTACCAACTACTTGCTTTAATTGTGAGTCTGTGGATGGATGTACCAACTACTTGCTTTAATTGTGAGTCTGTGGATGTCCTTGTAATACATTCACTAATGGATGACTTCTCGTTTTACTGATCAATGATTAGGTTTCAAACAACAAACACAGACTTAATCAAACAAACTAATCTTCAATGTTGCCTCTATTAAAGCACAGGCACTTCACAGATGAACATTCTGTGGTAATGCACTATTGAAACTTCTCTTTGCGGTAATGCACATAATGATGGTGACATGTATGTGTAATACTGGGCAGCCTGGCACCCTCGAGCGCCAGAGAGGGGGAGCGGGAGCCGGCGTGACAAAGTGACCTGAAGAAGTTATATTCTAACATCAGGTGTGCTTTGTATTTGTTTATGTACTGTAGGTTCACCAGCTGACCTATCAAGGACCGGATTCCCACTGTGAAGATGAGCAATGCTGCAGCAGTTTCTACCTCTACTACCTCCTCCTTTTCCAGACATGAAAGGAGACATCCCTCAGTTAGACACAATTATTGTCATATGCTGTGCCTTGGTCAATCTGAATGATTCTGTTGTGCCATTTGAGTAGAGAGCAACGTCACCTTGTCGTCATGACAAAAGTGCCCCTTAAACTGAAGGAAGTGCCCCTTAAACAGAAACACACTTTCATAGTAATCTATTTCCGTACACTTGTATGAATATATCAAATGTAATTTGGAACCACATGTAAACAAATATTGTTTATGATACTGTAAACATAATGAACTTTAATATTAGACTATATTGTTGTGAAATTTCAAGTGTTTTGTGTGCCATCTCTGCATTGGCTTGCCTCATTGAATAAAATGTATTTCTTAAAGCCTAACTGCTCTTTCTTTCTTTTACAATTTAAACACATTTAGCATAGAACATGTAATTGTTGTAGTAGTCTTAGACAAACCATCTTCATTATCACAGTGGTACTTCCTAGTGCCACTCAGACCTTCTGGGGGGGAAAGTATCTGGCATTGAACTTGGTAGTAGTACGTTTTAAGCTAGGACCCATCATCTCCTGCTTCGACACTTCATCTACCTAGATTACAAGGGATGGATTCGCACTAAACAATTTCATGTCAGCACATGGCATGTATAACATCTGGTATAATAATTAGCCTCATTTACATTGTCTACTGGTATGGTACTGGTTTTTAAATTGAGAACATTTAGCTCAACAATATGTAAACAATGTGTGAGTTAAGCTATTCTCTGCTACAGATGCACTTTCCAGTAGTGAATCACAAAGGCCCTAAAGGCTAATACCATCATACTGTAGGCCTATGGCTGCAAAGGCATTGCATGCCATTATCATCAAATGCAAAATGGGTTCACATGGTTGATATCCAGAGATTACAACTGAACAAAAAGGTCATGTTCATTTAAGAATACAACACAGAAACACAGAAAAATAAGAGACAGATTCCCTTCCCCTCTTTATTGCAGGATTGTGATCTGTGATGAATCAACATTGAATAATAGTTTTAAGTTAACAATTAAAACAAGTTTAAACACTTCACTTCAAAGAATCAACTATTTATGTAATAGAATTTCAAAGTGTATAAGTAAGCTAACTCAAATATAAAGGTTAGTAACAAGTTATCTATTATTACTAAAGCATAATTTCAGGTGAACAAAAAAAGTAAATACCAGAGGAGGCCAACCTCACTCCACGGGTCCCTGATCTACTTGGGCAGCAGATTTCTATTCAGCCCAGCAATAGCACACATGACTATCAACTAATTTGCTAAATTGAATCAGGTGTTAGTGCTGGGCTGGAACAGAAACCTGCACACCCAGCAGGGTTGGCCTGCTCCAGATGTAATTGGTTAATACATTGTGTGTGACTTTAACCTGTGTTTTTGTTTACAACATTTGCTAACATAGGCACACACACTGAGTGCACAAAATATAAGGAACGCCTTCCTAATATTGAGTTGCACCCCCATCTGCCCTAGAAACAGCATCAATTTATCGGGGCATGGACTGTGCAAGATGTCGAAAACGTTCCACAGGGATGCTGGCCCATGTCTCCAATGCTTCCCAGAGATGTGTCAAGTTGAATGGATTCCCTTTGGGTGGTGGACCATTCTTGATACATATGGGAAACAGTCGAGCTTGAAAAACCCAGCAGTGTTGCAGTTCTTGACACACTTAAACCGGTGCGCTTGGCACCTACTACCATACCCCATTCAAAGGCACTTACATCTGCTCGAGCTATGCATTTGGTTTACTAACTTGCTAGCTAAATAGCTACTTGCAAGATAATGCTTCTTGGTTAAAACCAAAAAGACAATCAATCCCCCCCAGTTCCTTAATTTGTTCTGTGTGTAGACAAAATTGAATAAAATTACATTTGAAAAGGACTAATGGCCCTTATGTTGGCAGTACTATATAGTACAGGAACGGTATGAAGGTATGAAAATATGAATACCGCCTAACCCTATCTTCCATGTCTGGATTTTGCACACTGGCCTTCTTCTCAACCCTGTTCTTTGCGTACTGTTGTATGACGTCAGTGTCAACACGTGGGCACGTTAGTTCGAGGTCTTTGTTATTCCGAGCATGTTGCGCAGATGGGCAGGTTCTTGAAATGTGTATAGAAACCCTGGATTGCTGATGCTATGTATTGCACATTGAGAGGCTTAGAAGCCAACAGTAGGAGCAGTCCTCCATAGGAATGATTGGATTTCTACAGTATTTCAATCAATTGTTTCAAGGACAAAATAATATGTATTTAAGTATTTTTATTGTTGTAATGGGGACAGTAGCATTAGTAATCTCGAAAAATTGTACTTCCATTTTTTTGTTCATTTTATGTTTTTTTCACATAATATTTAAATATATATATCCAGGTGTTTGTAATAGATGTGTAATAAATGTGTCAAAAACGAATGTTAATAATAAATGCATTTCTATAGCTTCCAAAATATACATTCTTTATAATGTTGGGGGTGTCAAGTAGAGGCACGCACGGTGGTTTTACCAGCACCCCCTATCAGTCAACTAGTCTATATAAAAATCATTGAGATCTTGGCATGATGTCTTAAGTAAATAATTGCACCAAGGAATCCCATCCAAAAGTGAGAATGTTCCTCAACAGTAAAACTCTTTCAAGGTTACATGATGGAATAAGAGTTTGTCATATGACCATTTTAAGTGCATTTATATTTATATTTCTATAATATTTTAACTTTTTATTAAGGGCTGTTGCTTTATTACAGAGTTGTGTCAATGAGGCGGTCGATTTTCAATTGGCTAACACTTTGTGCAGGCTGGAATATGGTGCGTTGGGATGCGATCGGAAACTTTAACATTTGCAACAAGCATGGTAACAAGCATTTGTTGTTACACCCCTCTAATTACAGACTGCAATTACCACGAGTTACATGTTATTACAAGGTAACTATGAATTATCACAATTAATTACAACACTTGTTACAGTGTAATTACATATGTAATTACACTGTAATATATATATATTTTAAATGAAGTGTTACCCTAACTGCAATCTGGACCCAGTCTTGTGAATTACAAAAGCATATAGACTTCCTGTAGTCTCTTAGTGACGAGAGAGAAGAAGAAGCACATTGAGATGAAGCACAGTATGCTTGACTGCCACTGCCACTGCTCAAATAGAGCGTAATACTTGGATATGACATGTTTGGACATGTAGTGGGTAGTCGTACATCAGAGAGAATTGATAAAACAGTTAGCTAGCAGAGGAATAGCACAGTCAGGGACTTCAATTAGCTGCACAATTTCACTTCACTCTCCACCATTAACTTTGACGTTTTATCTGTCCTTCTGAAATTGCCTGTACTGTATCTAGCATGTAATGGCTGGTGTTGTTTGTCATGGTTTTCTCTCCCCCTTCTCCATTCTCAGTCACTGTGGACACGAGAGTAATAGCTGGATCATTGCAGGGATTTGCCAGATAAACGTTGTACTCAGTGTCATAATTTGTGCCCAGAGGGGACATATAGTTTATGTTGTAAGTGTATGACCCCAAGAAGCCTGCTGCTATGCAGAGCATATACTCTTCCATCTTTTCCCTAGCAGTTTGTGGCAGCTTATGTTTTAACTTGTTGTAATTCACCATACATTATGCAGAGGTATTTGAGCGATAGTGTAACAAGCACTAGACTAATATAATGCCGTGCAAATATTCAAATAAGCCAAACACATTCTTGCTGATAAGTGGGTCTGTGAAATTCATCGAGGTAATATGTTGGAGCCGCTGAGCCCCCGAGCCATATGGTACAGTGTGACATGTTCATGGAAATTACAGACATCAAATATTAATCAAGTTGTTATTACCATGTGTTTATATGAGTGTGTTTAATTTAATGTTTCATTCACTGAATCAATATGGATGCTTTTTGACCCATTTCATAGTTGTGAAAAACCTTTCACCCACCCTCAATGGTTTCATTTCACTCAACCAACCTGCATAATGACCCTGATTGGCTGTAAACCCTCTCTTAGATTAAACAGCAGAGAACCGTGGAGTGACAATGGACTAAGACAAATATACAACATACCAACTACTTGCTTTCATTGTGAGTCTGTGGATGTCGTTTTAATGCATTCACTAATGAATGACTTTTTTTGTTATTGATCATTGATTAGGTTTCGAACAACAAACACACACTAATCGCACTATTGAAACTTATCTTTTATTCTGTAGCAGAACCACATGCCTATTGTAACATATCTATTGTAACATTTTAATACAGCTTGTTTTCTTTGTATACGGTATGCTGTTCAGAATGGATAAACAACCAGGGTTGTGTGTGTGTGTGATTGCAGTGCTTGGCTACTAGAATATACCCTTCCTTTCACTAAAAGTCAATTGAAGATCAATATCTTTCAGTCGTGATTTCCAAAGTGTCAGACTTGTGAATTACAACAACATATAGACTTCCTGTAGTCTCTTAGTGACGAGAGAGAAGAAGAAGCACATTGAGATGAAGCACAGTATGCTTGACTGCCACTGCCACTGCTCAAATAGAGCGTAATACTTGGATATGACATGTTTGGACATGTAGTGGGTAGTCGTACATCAGAGAGAATTGATAAAACAGTAAGCACCAACACTTGTTAAATAGTGCAAAAACAAGGAAGGAATATTTGTGGAAATATATCCATGGGGGGGGGCAGATTTAGATACCAACGTCCTACCATTTGTCATGGCCCCTTAAGATATTAATAGGTGTAAAGAAAAAAAACAGGTAAAAAGCCTCTGTTTGTGGTTTTCTGACAACTGTGCAATGTAAAAAAAACAAATATTAAGGAAAGATCAGGGCAGGAGCAGGATGTTTTTGGCAGATTTTTTAAATGTACAAAATCAAACATCAATGACCATTGGTGGTTCTAGTGTTAAGGTGCTAGGGGGCAGTATTTTCATTTTTGGAAAAAAAAACGTTCCTGTTTTAAACGGGATATTTTGTCAGGAAAATATACTAGAATATGCATATAATATAAGCTTTGGATAGAAAACACTCTAACGTTTCCAAAACTGTAAAGATATTGTCTGTGAGTATAAGAGAACTGATCCAATCCGGCAGTACCCCAGGTTTTGAAAGCGCTGCGTTCCAATGACTCCCTATTCAGCTGTGAATGTACCATCAACGAGCTTATGCTTTCTACGTATTCCCCAAGGTGTCTACAGCATTGTGACATAGTTTTACGCATTTCTGTTGAAGAATAGCCGTAGGTGGCCACATTGCGTAAGTGGTCACATGGTGGCTCCGAGAGAGATTCTCGCGTAAAATACAGAGGTAGCCATTACTCCAATCGGTCCTAGTGAAAAACGAATTGTCCCTACGGTATATTATCGAATAAATATTAGAAAAACACCTTGAGGATGGATTCTAAACAACGTTTGTCATGTTTCTGTCGATATTATGGAGCTAATTTGGAATATTTTTCAGAGTTGTGGTGACCGCAATTTCCAGGCGATTTCTCAGCCAAACGTGAAGAACAAACGGAGCTATTTCACCTACAAAAAGAATCTTTTGGGAAAATGTTTTACTTTGGCTGTCTACCTGGGAGTCTCGTGAGTGAAAACAATCGAAGTTCATCAAAGGTAAACGATTTAATTTGATTGCTTTTCTGATTTCCGTTGCCTGCTGCTAGCAAGGCATAATGCTATGCTAGGCTATGATAAACTTACACAAATGCTTGTCTAACGTTGGCTATAAAGCATATTTTGAAAATCTGAGATGACAGGGTGATTAACAAAAGGCTAAACTGTGTTCCAATATATTTCAGTTGTGATTTTCATGAATGGGAATATTTTCTATGAAGATTTATGTCCGTTGCGTTATGCTAATTAGTGTCAGATGATGACAACTGTCCCGTTCACGGGATGGGGTGTCACTAGAGGTTAAAACGCAAAATCATCAGTGATGATGTGACCTTTGTAGCATGATGAGACAGCGAGAGAGAGCATCCCAGTGTTAGCCAATCAGAGCGAGAACAGGTGGCATGCAGCAGACCAGTACCAGGCAGAAGAAGGAGCAGACTGCTGGCTTCTCGTGTATGTCACGTCTGTTCCAGGATGTCTTCTCACACTGCTGTCTTGCTCTCGTATCTTTGGAGGTGTCAGCCAGGGCATTAGCAAAACAAATCAGACCAAATGCCTTCTTTTCCCTGGACACAAAAGGCATAATGATGATGCGAAGATTGTGCCAGGGCTGCATGGAAAACACATTTACGCCATGCTGAGAGAGCCTTGCCTGTAGCACAGCTCTCGCCCGATCTCCTCAAATAGGCAATAATTGATCTGCAGGTGCATCATCTGGCCCGTCAAGTCACATTAAAAAAGTGTTGTTTTTTTTACCAGCAGTAATACACATATTACCAAGGTAAAACAACATTTATCTCAAAGTTTGGTGTTTTACCCTGGTCTATGAGTGTTGACGTTTGTGCCTTTATAGGACTCCTATGGCATTCTATGGAGTCAACAGTCATGTATCACGGTCAGTTGGTAACCTACATAAAAGCATCATCCACACATGACCTTTTCACCTCTGAATAGATCAGGAAATAAACATATGTAAAGTCCTACACCAGTCTCCTTTTCATCTCATTTATCAGTTGATTTATTTAACAAAAGGAACAGCTCAATAGGTGGTCCAGGTATCCTCATGGCATGGCAAGTGGGCCTTTCCTCTTTTGTTCTCTATTGCTCCTCTATTGTAAATCTGTCACGCCTTGGTCATTGTATTTTGTGTTTTCGTTATATATTTGGTCAGGCCAGGGTGTGACATGGGTTTATGTTATTGTATTTTCGCATTGGGGTTTGTAGTATTTGGGATCGCGGCTGATTAGGGGTGTTGTATAGGCTTGGCTGCCTGAGGCGGTTCTCAATCAGAGTCAGGTGATTCTCGTTGTCTCTGATTGGGAACCGTATTTAGGTAGCCTGGTTTCGCTTTGTATTTCGTGGGTGATTGTTCCTGTCTCTGTGTAGTTTCACCAGATAGGCTATAATTAGGTTTCACGTTCCGTTTGTTGTTTTCGTATTTGTATAGTTATTTCATGTGTCACTTTGTTCATTAAAGTCATGAGTAACCACCACGCTGCATTTCGGTCCGACTCTCTTTCGACAAACGAAGAACGACGTTACAAAATCAAGCAAGGGGGAAGCCAATGACATCATTAACCCCCATCAGACTAACTCTTTGAATGTCCAACTCATTGATGTCTAAAAAACACTATTTAAAAAAATATTTTAAGAATTGTGTGTACTTTACTTTATTTATACTAACAGTAACATTTAAAAAATTACTGTAGGACGTCTTTAAGTATCCTTCTATGGTTTCATAGGAATACTGTATACACTGAGTGTACAAAACATTACGAACACTGGCTCTTTCCATGACATAGATTGACCTGGTGAATCCAGGTGAAAGCTATGGTCCCTTATTGATGTCACTTTTTAAATCCACTTCGATCAGTTTGGATGAAGGTATAAGGACACAAGGCGAGACCCAAATGCAGACACAGGAAGCAGATGGTTGAGCTCCGATATTTATTCATCCAAGGGGTTGGCAAAAGGTAGGTCGGGGACAGGCGAGAGTTCATAAACTGGGTCAGAGTCCAAAACAGTACCAGACAAAGGGCAGTTTCGATGTCAGGCCAGGCAGGGGTTCAGTAACCAGATCCGAGTCAAAACAGTACAAGGGGATAGGCAGGCTAGAAGACAGAACGGGCAGAGAGGTCGGTCAGGCGGGTTCGGAGTCAGGACAGGCAAGGGTTGAAACCAGGAGAACTAGAACCAAAGGAGACTGGGAAAAAATAGGAGCAATGAAAACCGCTGGTTGGCTTGACAGACAAGATGAACTAGCACAGAGAGAAACAAAAGGATATATACACAAAGGGTAATAAGCGACACCTCTAGGGGGTGGAGACTATCACATGGACAGGTGAAACAGATCAAGATGTGACAGAAGGGGAGGAGACCGGTTAAAGAAGGATTTTTTTAGCCTTGAGACAATTGAACCTGGATTGTGCATTTGTGCCATTCAGAGGGTGAATGGGCAAGACAAAATATTTAAGTGCCTTTGAACGGGGTATTGTAGTAGGTGGCGGGCACACCGGTTTGAGTATGTCAAGAACTGCAACGCTGCTGGGTTTTTCACACTCAACAGCTTCCCGTGTGTATCAAGAAATGATCCACCACCCAAATTACATCCAGATTCAGATTCAGATCAACTTTATTATCCCACCAGGGGGAAATTAATTTGGTCATATGCTTTAAAAGGCAGTACATAAAACATGACAACACAGAAACTACACAAAATAAGGGACCAATATACTATTTATTATACAGCCTAATGTCTTTTGGAATAAAAGAGTCCCGTTATGTTTTTAATTTCTTTTGAAGATGTCTCTTTTCCCTTGTCCGGCTGCGTGAAGCGGATGAGTGAAGCGGATGAGTACTGTCCTGTAAAATGCTTTCAAGTTTTAGGAGGATGAGTTTTGTGTACAGGTTGGTGGCTGATTCTTGACCTGTACCAATTATCCCTTCCCGCCATCTTAATCAAGCGCTGAAGCTTGACTTGGTCTTGCACTCGCATGTTTCTGAACACACATATCAGACCGAAGGACAACACAGGGCAGATTTATAGAACATTTGTAAGACATGGCGGTCAACTTTAAGATGGTTCAGTTTGATTAACTGCAATTTCTTGAAATTTCTTTATCTTTGCAAAGGCACAGTCATTGAATTTCAGTTTATTTTCTATTTTGATTCCCAGGTACTTATTTGTGGTCACTCTATCGACTGATTCCCCATTGATCTTAAAAGGGGGTTGTGGAGTTTTGTTCCTTCTGAAATCAATTTACATCTCTTTTGTTTTCTTAACGTTTATTTCAAGAAAGTTATCTGCATACCACAGGACAAATGTAGCTGTTTTTCTGTCAAAATTTTGAAGAGAGGCTTGGTCTGTGTAAGGGGTGCGATCTGGTGGCAGAGAAGTCAGATGCAGGAGAGAAATAACTGTGTTTCCAACGGCACAGTTTATTAACAAAACACACCGGAAAACAGACTAATAAAATAAATGGGTCCATAACCCAACGCACACCAGGACAGACGTGCACAAGCACTTACAATAAACAATCACCGAAAACAGGACAATGAAAATAAATGGGTACCAGGTGTGATGGAAGACAAGACAAAACCAAAGGAAAATGAAAAGAGGATCAGCGATGGCTAGAAGGTTGGTGACTTCGACTGCCGAAAGCCTCCCGAACAAGGAGAGGGACCAACTTCGGTGGAAGTCATGACGGTCTGGGTGGAGGAAATCCACAACAGCGGTGTCATCTGCATATAAAAAATGTGTGGGTTGCATCAGAGGCTTGACAATTGTTTGTGTACAGTGTGTATGTATAGGTGAAAGTACGCAACCTTGAGGGGTTCCCATATTCACCGTTGTAGTAGAAATGGTGGAGTTTAACTTCACTTGCTGAGTACGGTTCACAAGGAAACTATTTATCTACTTGATCGGTAGAGAGTTGACACCCAAATTCACCAGCTTATCCACAAGTAGGTGGGGATGGATGGTGTTAAACACGCTACTGAAGTCAATGAATACAATTTTCACTAGGCTAATTGCCTTTTCTAAATGTTCGTAAATATTGTTCAGCATGACCAGTAACGCTGTCACGACCATCATTGATCCATTTTTCATTTTCCATTGGTTTTGTCTTGTCTTCCCACACACCTGTTTTCAATCCCAATCATTACCTGTTGTGTATTTAACCCTCTGTTTCCCCTCATGTCTTTGTCAGAGATTGTTTTATGTCAGGTGTTGTTTTATGTTGAATAGGTGCGCGATGGGTCCTCATACCCATGTTCGTTTATGTATGTACGTGTTTGGAGCATGTTAAGTGGACTTATATTAAAAGACTCTATTTACACTCCGTTTGACTCTCCGGCGCCCGACTTCCCTGCCACCGATACACACGACCAGCGAGAATTAGTTTAATTATTTATTCAAAATGATTCATAGGTACAGATTTCAAGGGCGACAGGGCATAATCATTATATTCTTTTAGCCTGTTGTTTTTAGGTATTGGGACAATCAGTGACTTCTCCCATGAGTCTGGAATTATCCCACTGTTCAGTGACAGCTAGAACACCTAGAATGGAAATGCGAGCTCGTCTGTGCTTGACGTTATTCACAAAGATCTTTATAGCAACAGCTGGTATGCCGTCTATACTGGCCACTTTCTGCTGTGATGTAAAATCACACATGTCAAACCTACAATAGAAACTGTTCAAATCATTTGCAAAAGCAAAGGTCCTACATGATCATATAATGTCTCTTTTGTTTGTAGACTGTGATGGTTTGCAGCCCTTGCCAGGCTTTCCTACTGTCTTTCTCCTTGAAAAGGTTTTGTAATTTGTCTTTGTATGGTATCTTGCACTCCTTAATTTTGCTTTTCAGTTGCCTCTGAATATTTTTCCTTTCCTCTTTACTGCCACCTGATTTAAACACTATTTTGTTCTGGTTGAGAAGCTCTTTTAATTCCTGAGTTACACACGGTTTATTATTGGGGAAGATGTTAACTTTCTTTAGGAACTACATATCCTAATGTTAGAAAGCACAATATAAACTAGATATAGGCTACTGTGGGTGGGGTAGGCTAAATAATTTAAATGGAATAAGCTTAATTAAAAGAATAATGATAATGGAAACTAAATATTCAAGGCAAAGCTTGTGGCATAGTGAAATTGGAGCCGGAGAGAAGGCATTATTACATTATTTTTTTAAACTGCTCAATTATGCTATGCGCCTCCCTCCACACTTGCACACTTACATTCTCTGGCATTCAAAAGCAGCCATGCTTTAGTCTAACAAAGAACTGAAAATCATATCAATGGATGGAATCAGTGAATGAATGGCTGCAGCAACCATTAAATGGTCTGACAAGCTGCATAATAAATTAGGCCTAATTAATCAAATCAAATTGTATTTGTCACATGCGCCGCCTACAACCTTGCAGTGAAATGCTTACTTACTACAAGCCTTAACCAACGCAGTTTTAAGAAAAATACAAAAAAAAATAAAGTAACAAATAATTAAAGCGCAGCAGTAAAATAACAATAGCGAGGCTATATACAAGGGGTACCGGTACAGAGTCAATGTGCGGGGACACTAGTTAATCAAGGTAATCGAGATAATATATGCATGTGGGTAGAGTTATTAAATTGACTTATGTATAGATAATAACAGAGTAGCAGCAGTGTAAAAGGGGGGAGGGGGGAATTGCAGGTAGTCTGGCTAGCCATTTGATTAGATGTTCAGTAGTCTTATGGCTTGGGGCTAGAAGCATTTTAGAAGCCTCTTGGACCTAGACTTGGCGCTCCGGTACCGCTTGGTGTGCGGTAGCAGAGAGAACAGAGTATTTGACAGGGTTTTGGGCCCTCTGACACCGCCTGGTATAGAGGTCCTGGATGGCAGGAAGCTTGGCCCCAGTGATGTAATGTTGCCGTACGCACTACCCTCTGTTGTGCCTTGTGGTCGGAGGCAAAGCAGTTGCCATATCAGGCAGTGATGCAACTAGTCAGGATACTCTCGATGGTGCAGCTATAGAACCTTTTGAGGATCTGAGGACCCCATGCCAAATCTATTCAGCCTTCTGAAGGGTGTCTCCTGACCCCTCCTGTCTCAGCCTCCAGTATTTATGCTGCAGTAGTTTTTGTCGGGGGGCGAGGGTCAGTTTGTTATATCTGGAGTACTTCTCCTGTCCTATTCGGTGTCCTGTGTGAATCTAAGTGTGCGTTCTCTAATTCTCTCCTTCTCTCTCTCGGAGGACCTGAGCCCTAGGACCATGCCCCAGGACTACCTGACATGATGACTCCTTGCTGTCCCCAGTCCACCTGACCGTGCTGCTGCTCCAGTTTCAATTGTTCTGCCTTATTATTATTCGACCATGCTGGTCATTTATGAACATTTGAACATCTTGGCCATGTTCTGTTATAATCTCCACCCGGCACAGCCAGAAGAGGACTGGCCACCCCACATAGCCTGGTTCCTCTAGGTTTCTTCCTAGGTTTTGGCCTTTCTAGGGAGTTTTTCCTAGCCACCGTGCTTCTACACCTGCATTGCTTACTGTTTGGGGTTTTAGGTTGGGTTTCTGTACAGCACTTTGAGATATCAGCTGATGTACGAAGGGCTATATAAATAAATAAATAAATAAATAAATACATTTGATTTGAATTTGAAATAAATTTGAATAGGCTTTGTTGTGCCCTCTTCACAACTGTCTTGGTGTGCTTGGACCATGTTAGTTTGTTGGTGATGTGGACACAAAGGAACTTGAAGCTCTCAACCTGCTTCACTACAGCCCCATCTATGAGAATGTGGGCGTGGTCAGTCCTTTCCTGTAGTCCATAATCATCTCCTTAGTCTTTATCACGTTGAGGGAGAGGTTGTTGTCCTGGCACCAGGTCTCTGACCTCCCTTTGTGCTGTCTCGTTGTTGGTGATCAGGCCTACCACTGTTTTGTCATCGGGAAACTTAATGGTGTTGGAGACGCGCAGTCATGAGTGAACAGGGAGTACAGGAGGGGACTGAGAACATACCCCTGAGGGGCCCCTGTGTTAAGGATCAGCGTAGCGAATGTGTTTTTACCTACCTTTACCATCTGGGGGTGGCCAGTCAGAAAGTCCAGGATCCAGTTACAGAGGGAGGTGTTTAGTCCCAGGGTCCTTAGCTTAGTGATGAGCTTTAAGAGCACTATGATGTTGAACGCTGAGCTGTAGTCAATGATATCATTCTCACATAGGTGTTCCTTTTGTCCAGGTGTGGAGTGCAATAAATATTGCATCCTCTTTGGAGCTGTTGGGGCGGTATGCAAATTGGAGTGGGTCTAGGATTTCTAGGATAATGGTGTTGATGTGAGCCATGAGCAGCCTTTCAAAGCACTTCATGGCTACAGATGTGAGTGCTACGGGTCAGTAGTTATTTAGGCAGGTTACTTTAGTGTTCCTGGGCACAGGGACTATGGTGGTCTGCTTGAAACATGTTGGTATTACAGACTCAGACAGGGAGAGGTTGGAAATGTCAGTGAAGACACTTGCCAGTTGGTCAGAGCATGCTCAGAGTACACGTCCAGGTAATCCGTTTGGCCCTGTGGCCTTGTGAATGTTGACATGTTTAAAGGTCTTACATCAGCTGCGGAGAGTGTGATCACACAGTCGTCTGGAACAGCTGATGCTCTCATGCATGTTTAAGTGTTACTTGCCTCGACGCAAGCATAGAAGTTATTTAGCTCGTCTGGTAGGCTCATGTCACTGGGCAGCTCTTAGCTGTGCTTCCCTTTGTAGTTTGTAATAGTTTGCAAGCCCTGCCACATCTGGGGCGGCAGGTAGCGTATTGGTTAAAGTGTTGGACTAGTAACCGAAAGGTTGCAAGATCGAATCCCTGAGCTGATAAGGTTAAAATCTGTTGTCCCCCTGAACAAGGAAGTTAACCCACTGTTTCTATCATTGAAATTAAGGATTTGTATTTGTAAACCATTATCTTGTTTGAACGACTTAGTATCTAGTTTGAAAGACTTAATATCTCGTTTGATTACAAAATATTTGTATTTTTCAATTAAAACAAAACTAAATATCCTTGGGATGTTCAGTCGACATTCACTAACATTTTGTATACAAAATCTGTAACAACCACCACAGAACCTTCTCCCAAAGTTCTCATCAGGTTTTCAGGTAATAACCAGTAATTAGTTCTGTGAAAGTTCCCAGAACATTTGTTTGGGCATGGAAAATGTTCTCATATGTATGAAACATTTGCCTGTCGTTAAAGGAACATTCCCATAACACACAATTTGTTCTTTAAAGGTTCCCAGAATGTTTCGTTAGGTTGTGGGAACAATCTGGTGAGAACAACGTGGGGACAACACACAAGATATGTTCCTAAAACACAAACTGTCCATTCTGTATAACATGAACATCTAGCAACCCATCAGACAACTTTAGCATTTGAGCTAATTAACAACTTTTCAACTACTTACTACTTTTTAGCTACTTTGCATGTTAGCAAACCCTTCCCCTAACCCTAACCTTTTAGCTATCCCTTCTAATCCCTAGGTTAATATCTTTACCCACCTAGTTAGGATTTGTACCATATCATACAATTTGTAAATTTGCAACATATTGTTAATTTGCCAAATTTGTAAGTTGTTCTATGGTTTATAACACACATTGTAATTTGTAACATATCATACGAAATGATTGATGGACATCCACAAATTAATACATATCATACGAAATGTAACATATTCTAAATGGAGTGTCTCAGATTTACGTACAGAATAATACGAAATGCTCTGAGACCAAGTTACCCCCACACCGCTAGTGTGAGCGAGTGTCTGCGTAGCCAATCGCTAAAATAGAGCTTGGTTCTATCTGAGATGCTCCAAATGATGCAAATCCCCTCCTAACTGTATCAGGAACATATAAACCCATGTGTTTGCTTCAAAGATGAATGAGGATATTCATACTAACCACACTAACATTACTATTTGTGATGTAATTTGAGTATGTAGTATGCTTATTGGTTATAGTATGGATATAGTTAGTATGCCAAAAGTTCCCGGATGCCGTACTACATTCGTTAAAATACGAAGTGTCCAAGCAGTGGACACTATTTCTGTGCTTTTGGGGCCCATAATGCAAATCTATAATGCAAATCTGTCCATCTGTAAATAGCACACCCAACTACCTCATCCCCATATTGTTCTATATTTTTTTTGCTCTTTTGCACACCAGTATCTCTACTTGCACATCTATCACTTCAGTGTTTAATGTCAAATTGTAATTATTTCGCCTCTGTGGCCTATTTTTTGCCTTACCTCCCTAATCTTACTACATTTGCACACACTGTACATAAACTTTTTCTATTGTGTGTATATAGGGCTGTATCACCGCCTGGTACGGCAACTGCTCCGCCCACAACCGTAAGGCTCTCCAGAGGGTAGTGAGGTCTGCGCAACGCATCACTGGGGGCAAACTACCTTCCCTCCAGGACACCTACACCACCCGATGTCACAGGAAGGCCATAAAGATCATCAAGTACAACAACCACCCGAGCCACTGCCTGTTCACCCCGCTATCATCCAGAAGGCGAGGTCAGTACAGGTGCATCAAAGCTGGGACCGAGAGATAGAAGCTGTTTTTCAATCTCAAGGCCATCAGACTGTTAAACTACAACCACTAACATTGAGTGGCTGCTGCCAACACACTGACTCAACTCCAGCCACTTTAATAATGGGAATTGATGTAAAATATATCACTAGCCACTTTAAACAATGCTACTTAATATGTTTACATACCCTACATTATTCATCTCATATGTATACGTATATACTGTACTCTATCATCTACTGCATCTTTATGTAATACATGTATCACTAGCCCCTAAACTATGCCACTTTGTTTACATACCCTACATTACTCATCTCATATATACTGTACTCGATACCATCTACTGCATCTTGCCTATGCCACTCTGTACCATCACTCATTCATATATCTTTATGTACATATTCTTTATCCCTTTACACTTGTGTATAAGGTAGTAGTTTTGCAATTGTTAGTTAGATTACTCGTTGGTTATTACTGCATTGTCGGAACTAGAAGCACAAGCATTTCACTACACTCGCATTAACATCTGCTAACCATGTGTATGTGACAAATACATTTGATTTGATTTTGACTTGATTTTGTGTTATTGACTGTACGTTTGTTGTTTTTGTCACATTGCTTTGCTTTATCCTGACCAGGTCACAGTTGTAAATGAGAACTTGTTCTCCACTGGCCTACTTGGTTAAATAAAGGTGAAATAAAAAAATTAAATAAAAAATTATTCAGAAAATGAGCGTGACTTCACAACATTTTCAGATTTTAAGAAGATATTCAGACAAAGTGACGAGCGGATTCAAATTCATTGTTTTAACTAATTATGACAAATGTTTAGAAAATATTGTAATAAAGTAATGTCTTTTCAAATAATAAGTAATCAATGGACATTGTTAATGAAGTCGTAAGATGTTTAGCTAGTAATTTGTTAGCTATGCTAACAAGAGAGAAAGAAGTTGCATATCAACAGCACCAACTTCCGGTAGATAGGTGAAGAGCTAGTACACAACTGAAAGGATACCATTCGTTTACACTATACTAACATGAACTAATAGTATATAGCATGTAGCATATACTCATTAAGTATATAGTATACAGTATGTTAGTATGGGTTTTCAAACATAGCTTAGGGTTCCCTTTTTATCTGTGGATTAATCGTCGGAGTAACGAAACACATTGTTAATGATCTACAAAGAACCAGCTAGAAAGGGGACCATTTGCATGATCAGGTAAAATAACAACCCAATGTCTCCCAGGACAAACTGCTAGCAACACCTATCTAGCTTAATGTACATTAATATTTCATGCGTGTTTCGACCTGTTCCAAAATGTATATAGTTGGTTTTAGTATTTTAACCTGTCATGATCCTGTCTCGTGGGAATGGACAAAATCAACACTCATATTGGCATGCACACATGTAGCCATGGTGGCAGTCTGAGATCTTCACAAGTTTGGCTGAGGTCCTGCAGACTTAATTTTCTGCCTCATCTTACTTGACAGGCAGCTGACTGATTTGACAGACAGTGTGGGAAATTGTCCAGTATTAGTAACTAATTCTGGACAATGTCAGTCCTTTCCAGTGACTGTAGACGCTGCCTGGGGGGTCACAGAGTTAAGCTCTAATATTTACTAGTCATGTTAGCATGGATGGCTGAGACAAAGGCAATGTACCGAGGTATGACCCAAGGAGACCTCCGGTTACTATAAACTTTTGTAGCCAAAAGAAAACATACATTTTCCATAACTACTTTACTGATAGTCACCTGTAAATGTAATGTAAAATGCCCCTCTTTTGTAAAATGCACACCTTTTTGAAATTGGTAACAATTTATAAATACTTTATAAATGTGGGTATATACCACTAAGTGTCTATGTTCCACAAAGGGAGGTTTGCAATCAACCATATGGTTATGAAAATCTATACCTTAGACTTAGATAATGTACTTCTCCCATTGACAATCCCACAAATCACAAAATTGACATTTCTGAGTTATAGCACTTGAAACATTCAAAAGTCTATACAGATCTCCCCTATATCGCATAGAGTACATTTCTCTGATTAGCATATACAAAGGTCTGGTAACAGTCAAGTTTCTCTAACACAGGGGCTCCTAATCCCTTTTTGTCTTGTAATATACAGGACCAACTACAACAGTACCTAGACAAATGTGAATAATCTTGTGAAACCAATGAAACCAACTATTATAGCGTTAACCCAGTTTAACTTCATGACACAGAATGGGACTAGCCACGAGCCACCAGTGATTCCTGACTCATCGTTGGGAGGGAGACTGCCCTAAAGGTCCTTATTTCCATTTCTGCCACGGAGCTGCAATTTTGTGAAAAATGTTGCGTTAAATTAGAGTGAAGCAACAAATGGATGAGGGAGGATTAAAAGGGATTGGGATATCTTATTGCTTTTTAACAAAGCCCAGTGAATCCCTCAACAGCTTTACTGTCAGAGCCTTACAGAGATTTACACTACAACGCAGAGCGGAAATATTCACAACTATAAGAAGAAAGACTTGCATTTGTGGGCTTGTTTTACCACTTGACTTAATAAGCTCTGTGTATGCTCAGTTGTGTTTTAGGAATGTGTGTCTCTGTCTCTGGTCTTAATTGAAATTATGCTCACTGGCTTCTAGACCCAGGAGAGATCTCCTCCTTTTAACATAAAATATGAAAGATTTGCCCATTTCAAAGACATAGCAGGAAATCCTGACCACAAAGTGATATCTTCTCCCATGAAGCTGTTTTGCTTTGTAAAGAAAAATAAATATCCCTCACATCCGTTTCTTGTATGCTTTCCTGACAGACAGTGTGACTTTGAAGACTAATTCAATTTGAGAACCCCACTGTGCAGTGTGGACACCTAGCATTCAAAGCACGGTTGTAATCACTCCTCCATGCAAATCACATATACTGTACATGTATTGATTCAGTATGTGGACTTGAAGAACAAAACATTTTAAAAGGAACTTAAAATCTTTCCCTCAGATGTTCAGTACGAATAGTAGAATAATTAAACATGTCCTCTATAACAGAGAGATTATAAAAATAAATAAAAAATTGCTACACCTTGGTTTGAGCATAATTCATTTGGCCTACACCCCCCCACTGGTGTTTTTGTCACTATTTACAGTACCAGTCAAAAGTTGTCACACCTACTCATTCAAGGGTTTTTCTTTATTTTTACTATTTTCTACATCAAATTTGATTTGTCACATACAAATGGTTAGCAGATGTTAATGCGAGAATGGCGAAATGCTTGTGCTTCTAGTTCCGACCATGCAGTAATATCTAACAAGTAATCTGTCACGCCCTGACCTTAGTTATCTTTGTTTTCTTTATTATTTTGGTTAGGTCAGGGTGTGACAAGGGGTGGTTTGTTGTGTTTTTGACCTGTCTAGGGTTTTTGTATGTTTATGGGGTTGTTACTGGTCTAGGTCTTTTGTATGTCTATAGTTGCCTAGATTGGTTCTCAATTAGAGGCAGCTGTTTTTCGTTGTCTCTGATTGGGAACCATATTTAGTCAGCCATATTCCTTGGATAATTTGTGGGTGATTGTCTATGTATTAGTTGCCTGTGTCTGCACTTATTCTATATGGCTTCACGTTCGTTTTTTTTTAAATACTTTTTTTATAGTTCGTTCAGTGTTCTTCCTTCATTAAAGAAGATGTATTCAAATCACGCTGCACCTTGGTCTCATCCATACAACGAACGTGACATAATCAAACAAATTCACAACAACTACCTTATACACACAAGTGTAAAGGAATGAATAAGAATATGTACATAAAAATATATATGGATGAGCGATGGCCGAACGGCATAGGCAAGATGCAGTAGATGGTACTGAGTACAGTATATACATTTGAGAAGAGTAGTGTAGGGTATGTAAACATAATATAAAGTGGCATAGTTTAAAGTGACTAGTGATACATGTATTACATCCAATTTTGTATTATTAAAGTGGCTAGAGATGAGTCAGTATGTTGGCAGCAGCCACTCAATGTTAGTGATGGCTGTTTAACAGTCTGGCCTTGAGATAAAAGCTGTTTTTCAGTCTCTCTGTTCCATCTTTGATGCACCTGTACTGACCTCGCCTTCTGGATGACAACGAGGTGAACAGGCAGTGGCTCGGGTGGTTGTTGTCCTTGATGATCTTTTTGGCCTTCCTGTGACATCGGGTGGTGTAGGTGTCCTGGAGAGCAGGTAGTTTGTCCCCGGTGATGCGTTGTGCAGACAGGATGCTCTCGATTGTGCATCTGTAAAAGTTTGAGTGTTTTTGGTGACAAGCTGAATTTATTCAGCCTACTGAGGTTGAAGAGGCGCTGTTGCGCCTACTTCACCACGCTGTCTGTGTGGGTGGACCATTTCAGTTTGTCTGTGATGTGTACGCCAAGGAACTTAACTTTCCACCTTCTCCACTACTGTCCCGTCGATGTGGATAGGGGGGTGCACCCTCTGCTGTTTCCTGTAGTCCACGATCATCTCCTTTGTTTTGTTGACGTTGAGTAAGGTTAGTTTCCTGACACCACACTCCGAGGGCCCTCACCTCCTCCCTGTAGGCCGTCTCGTTGTTGATGGTAATAAAGCCTACCACTGTAATGTTGTCTGCAAACTTGATGATTGAGTTGGAGGCGTGCATGGCCACGCAGTCATGGGTGAACAGGAAGACATCACAACTATGAAATAACACACACGAAACATGTAGTAAACAAAAAGTGTTAAAAGTAGCCACCCTTTGCCTTGATGACAGCTTTGCACACTCTTGGCATTCTCTCAACCAGCTTCACCTGGAATGCTTTTACAATAGTCTTGAAGGAGTTCCCACATATGCTGAGCACTTGTTGGCTGCTTTTCCTTCACTCCGCAGTCCGACTCATCCCAAACAATGTTGATTGTGTTGAGGTTGGGTGATTGTGGAGGCCATTTCATCTGATGCAGCACTCCATCGCTCTCCTTCTTGGTCAAATAGCCCTTACACAGACTGGAGGTGTGTTGGGTCATTGTCCTTTTGAAAAACAAATAATAGTCCCACTAAGTGCAAATCATATGGGATGATGTATCGCTGCAGAATGCTGTGGTAGCCATGCTGGTTAAGTGTGCCTTGAATTCCAAATAAATCACAGTGTCACCAGCAAAGCACCCCCACACCATCACACCTCCTCCTCCATGCTTCACAATGGCAACTACACATTCAGTGATCATCCGTTCACCTACACTGCGTCTCACAAAGACACGGCAGTTGGAACCAAAAATCTCAAATTTGGACTCATCAGACCAACGGACTGATTTCCACCGGTGTGTCCATTGCTCATGTTTCTTGGCCCAAGCAAGTCTCTTCTTATTATTGGTGTCTTTTAGTAGTGGTTTCTTTGCAGCAATTCGACCATGAAGGCCTGATTCATGCAGTCTCCTCTGAATAGTTGATGTTGAGATGTGTCTGTTACTTGAACTCTGTGAAGCATTTATTTGGGCTCCAATCTGAGGTGCAGTTAACTCTACTGAAATCCTCTGCAGCAAAGGTAACTCTGGGTCTTCCTTTCCTGAGGCGGTCTTCATAAGAGCCAGTTTCATCATAGCACTTGATGTTTTTTGCGACTGCACTTGAAGAATCTACTTGACATTTTCCACATTGACTAACCTTCATGTCTTAAAGAAATGATGGACTGTCATTTCTATTTGCTTATTTGAGCTGTTCTTGCCATAATATGGACTTGTTCTTTTATCAAATAGGGCTATCTTCTGTATACCACCCATACCACACAACTGTTTGGCTCAAATGCATTAAGAAGGAAAGAAATTCTACAAATGAACTTTTAACAAGGCACACCTGTTAATTGAAATGCATTCCATGTGACTACCTCATGAAGTTGGTTGAGAGAATACCAAGAGTGTGCAAAGCTGTCAGCAAGGCAAAGGGTGGCTACTTTGAATAATCTCAAATATCAAATATATTTGGATTTGTTTAACACTTTTTTGGTTACTATATGATTCATATGTGTTATTTCATAGTGTTGACATCTTCACTATTATTCTACAATGTAGAAAATAGTAAACATTTAGAAAAACCATGGAATGAGTAGGTGTGTCCAAACTTTTGACTGGTACTGTATGTTATACTCATGCAACACCATGGTTAACAGAATCAGAATTAGTCAGACCATCGTCTAAGCTCTTGAGAATTATTAGAATACCCGGCAGCATCATCGTAATGTGTTGCAATGCAAAGGTAGTGTGTGTCTACCCTGCCCCTCCCAACGGTAAACCTGGACCTATGAGATGAGTGACTCTCTCTCTCTCTCTCTCTCGAAAATGTATAGTTCAAACCAGGACATCTCAGGGATGTGATGCTGCTCTTTCAACTCTACTGTCAAAACATGCAAAGCAATTGAATCCCCTGCTTCTCCTTGGTAGTCCCTCTTGATTGTACTGCAGTGAGTTTATTTGTGAAATGTCTAGCATACTTGCGGATTCCTCAGTTTTTTGTGTTACAGTAGATTAGGTGTCAAAATAATGTATATCTTGTCAAACACATCGAACATCTATCTAACACCATCAAACACCACCCAATTAAAGTTAAGTTAGTAAAGTTAAGTAAGTATGGTCAATTCAGACAGAGTTGGGTGGTTAATAAGCTTAACTTTTTCGGGGCATAACTGTCTGTCTGTCTGTCTGTCTGTCTGTCTGTCTGTCTGTCTGTCTGTCTGTCTGTCTGTCTGTCTGTCTGTCTGTCTGTCTGTCTGTCTGTCTGTCTGTCTGTCTGTCTGTCTGTCTAGTGCTACATTATGTTTTTGATACCCACATAACCATGGCTGTCGGATTCTAGAATTCAAGTCTTGAAAATAAGCTGCATGGGCTGTTAGGGGATAAGTTTGCTTTTCAAAACCTGTTTCACCATAAATTACTGGCAGATTACTGTTACAGCACTATACCCTATAAAACAATATAAACTCAGTCCAATTATCTGTGGCCACAGACACTACAATGCAAATTCTAAACGTGTTTTAATGCTATCTGGTTTTAAATGAAACAGTGCATTAAAACAACTTTGCATCATAATTACTGCTTATGTAAATACATGTAATGTCATCGCTAATCACTTTGACAGAGTACACAAAAGCTGCCCATATCTATACCGTATTTACTTCAATATTAAATTTAAGAACTGGGACAGCCACATTTTGTAATCTCACACCATTGAATGGAGCATTAAGAGTCCCTATATGGTATTATAAGAATAAAAAAGCTATATATCACTGTAGTTCCTATTCTCCTCTCTGTCCTCCCTCCTGTGACAAGTGGTGAGGTAGTGAGGTACAACCTACTGTAATGAAGCATAGAGTAAATACCTCTGTCCATTAAGCCCTAGCAGATTGATTCATGCCCTCTAAATAATGCATGTATTGAAAGGGACAAATGCTTGATCAATATGGTATGGTCTCCCCCATTGTTACCTTTGCACTGTGCCTATTGATGAAAAACAGATCTTTCCTCCCATGTCCTCTCGGTTAAAGGACTGTATTATGTGAGAATGAATCATTCATGTAATGGAGAGATTAGCCAGTGGAGGAAAGGAAGAGATACAGTATATCTGTAGTCGATATTTGATATACGACACAGATCAGGTCTCCTGTTGCAGCGATCTCTCACACTAATGTAAATATTTCTCATCTATCACTTTCTTCTCCCAAGGCTCATCATGTCTACCTTCAAACCATGATGTAGTATAGCCAAATGATCAAATTCCCTCAGCAATTGGCTCAAATCAGTCCTATTTTTTTTAAGTGGTCTGTTTGTTTTAGTGGGCCCACATATGGTCAGCCACTTCGTCATTTGCTGCCTGATGGACGTGGGCCTCCAGGTGATTTAGTTTTAGCAGCGGCTGGAACTGGAATGGCTGGTTACCACAGATGGCTGAGGCTTAATGTGGGCTCATAATGACAGGGCTGAACTTTTCAAGGTGACTCTCTCTCTCCCTCTCTTTGTTGTGGATGTGAGGATACAGAGGAAAGCAAAGCAAACACCACTACTCTTCGATATTATGATTGTGTACCCTCTTCCCAGTATGAACTCTATTGTGATTTTGTAAACATCATAGAGCTATAACACTATTTAATTCTGTGGTCAACATGAACTGTGGTATGTGTAGTGTGAGGACATCTTGAAATGTGTAGCTAACAACTATGTACCACCACCACCATTGCAAAAAGACTTGTGTTTTTGATAAAAGGAACTATCCTCTAACAATCCATTTGGCAGTGTCTGTCTCCCGACCATAAAAGGAACATTTGCTGTAAAAGGAACAAACAGTGGACAAACTAGCCACAGCATCTGAAAACAACAATTCAAATCGGTGAGTGTTTTACCCAAGTTCAATAGTGTACCAATCTTTGTCTGGTTTTCTTTAACTATAGAAAGGTTTGAAGTTTCAAGACACAAACTCCCTCCAATTATGTTCAACTGTAAAAAAAATTTTTAAAAAAAGAACACAAGTCTAGTTAAAGGCCTGTGAATTCCCTTTTCTACTGTCTGGATTCCCTTTTCTACTGTCTGGATTCCCTTTTCTACTGTCTGGATTCCCTTTTCTACTGTGTGGATTCCCTTTTCTACTGTCTGGATTCCCTTTTCTACTGTGTGGATTCCCTTTTCTACTGTCTGGATTCCCTTTTCTACTGTGTGATTCCCTTTTCTACTGTCTGGATTCCCTTTTCTACTGTGTGGATTCCCTTTTCTACTGTCTGGATTCCCTTTTCTACTGTGTGAATTCCCTTTTCTACTGTGTGAATTCCCTTTTCTACTGTCTGGATTCCCTTTTCTACTGTGTGGATTCCCTTTTCTACTGTGTGGATTCCCTTTTCTACTGTGTGGATTCCCTTTTCTACTGTGTGGATTCCCTTTTCTACTGTCTGGATTCCCTTTTCTACTGTGTGGATTCCCTTTTCTACTGTGTGGATTCCCTTTTCTACTGTGTGGATTCCCTTTTCTACTGTGTGGATTCCCTTTTCTACTGTCTGGATTCCCTTTTCTACTGTGTGGATTCCCTTTTCTACTGTGTGGATTCCCTTTTCTACTGTGTGGATTCCCTTTTCTACTGTGTGAATTCCCTTTTCTACTGTGTGAATTCCCTTTTCTACTGTCTGGATTCCCTTTTCTACTGTGTGGATTCCCTTTTCTACTGTGTGGATTCCCTTTTCTACTGTGTGGATTCCCTTTTCTACTGTGTGGATTCCCTTTTCTACTGTGTGAATTCCCTTTTCTACTGTGTGAATTCCCTTTTCTACTGTCTGGATTCCCTTTTCTACTGTGTGGATTCCCTTTTCTACTGTGTGGATTCCCTTTTCTACTGTGTGGATTCCCTTTTCTACTGTGTGGATTCCCTTTTCTACTGTGTGGATTCCTTTTCTACTGTGTGGATTCCCTTTTCTACTGTGTGGATTCCCTTTTCTACTGTGTGGATTCCCTTTTCTACTGTGTGGATTCCCTTTTCTACTGTGTGGATTCCCTTTTCTACTGTGTGGATTCCCTTTTCTACTGTGTGGATTCCCTTTTCTACTGTGTGAATTCCCTTTTCTACTGTGTGGATTCCCTTTTCTACTGTGTGGATTCCCTTTTCTACTGTGTGGATTCCCTTTTCTACTGTGTTAATTCCCTTTTCTACTGTGTGAATTCCCTTTTCTACTGTGTGAATTCCCTTTTCTACTGTGTGGATTCCCTTTTCTACTGTGTGGATTCCCTTTTCTACTGTGTGGATTCCCTTTTCTACTGTGTGGATTCCCTTTTCTACTGTGTGGATTCCCTTTTCTACTGTGTGGATTCCCTTTTCTACTGTGTGAATTCCCTTTTCTACTGTGTGGATTCCCTTTTCTACTGTGTGGATTCCCTTTTCTACTGTGTGGATTCCCTTTTCTACTGTGTGGATTCCCTTTTCTACTGTGTGGATTCCCTTTTCTACTGTGTGGATTCCCTTTTCAACTGTGTGGATTCCCTTTTCAACTGTGTGAATTCCCTTTTCCACTGTGTGAATTCCCTTTTCTACTGTGTGGATTCCGTGTGTGGATTCCCTTTTCAACTGTGTGGATTCCCTTTTCAACTGTGTGAATTCCCTTTTCCACTGTGTGAATTCCCTTTTCTACCGTGTGAATTCCCTTTTCTACTGTGTGGATTCCCTTTTCTACTGTGTTAATTCCCCTTTCTACTGTGTGAATTCCCTTTTCTACTGTGTGAATTCCCCTTTCTACTGTGTGGATTCCCTTTTCTACTGTGTGAATTCCCTTTTCTACTGTGTGGATACCCTTTTCTACTGTGTGGATTCCCTTTTCTACTGTGTGGATTCCCTTTTCTACTGTGTGGATTCCCTTTTCTACTGTGTGGATTCCCTTTTCTACTGTGTGAATTCCCTTTTCTACTGTGTGGATTCCCTTTTCTACTGTGTGGATTCCCTTTTCTACTGTGTGGATTCCCTTTTCTACTGTGTGGATTCCCTTTTCTACTGTGTGGATTCCCTTTTCTACTGTGTGGATTCCCTTTTCTACTGTGTGGATTCCCTTTTCAACTGTGTGGATTCCCTTTTCAACTGTGTGAATTCCCTTTTCCACTGTGTGAATTCCCTTTTCTACCGTGTGAATTCCCTTTTCTACTGTGTGGATTCCCTTTTCTACTGTGTGGATTCCCTTTTCTACTGTGTGGATTCCCTTTTCAACTGTGTGGATTCCCTTTTCAACTGTGTGAATTCCCTTTTCCACTGTGTGAATTCCCTTTTCTACCGTGTGAATTCCCTTTTCTACTGTGTGGATTCCCTTTTCTACTGTGTGAATTCCCCTTTCTACTGTGTGAATTCCCTTTTCTACTGTGTGAATTCCCCTTTCTACTGTGTGGATTCCCTTTTCTACTGTGTGAATTCCCTTTTCTACTGTGTGGATTCCCTTTTCTACTGTGTGGATTCCCTTTTCTACTGTGTGGATTCCCTTTTCAACTGTGTGGATGCCCTTTTCAACTGTATGGATTCCCTTTTCAACTGTGTGAATTCCCTTTTCCACTGTGTGAATTCCCTTTTCTACCGTGTGAATTCCCTTTTCTACCGTGTGGATTCCCTTTTCTACTGTGTGAATTCCCCTTTCTACTGTGTGGATTCCCTTTTCTACTGTGTGAATTCCCTTTTCTACTGTGTGAATTCCCTTTTCTACTGTGTGAATTCCCTTTTCTACTGTGTGGATTCCCTTTTCAACTGTGTGGATTCCCTTTTCAACTGTGTGGATTCCCTTTTCTACTGTGTGGATTCCCTTTTCTACTGTCTGGATTCTCCTTTCTACTGTCTGGATTCCCTTTCCTCCCTTTTCTACAAGTACCTGAAAATATCCTGCCAAACAACAAACCCTGAAAGTGAAGGGGCAGGAGGGTATCCTATCTTTTGGGTAGGAGAGGACCCAGCTGAGTTGAGCGATGTCCGTCTCCTCTCCAAATTTGTATAGATGTTTCTGGAGTTTTAATTCAGCAAATTCCCTCTCAAACTGAAGTGAGATTATGACTATATGCCAGGGATGAACCAGAGCCAGTGTGGATATGGTAGAGGGGCTTTCAGGAAATTATTGTTTAAGTTTTTTGTTAAATACATGTGAAATGGCTTGGGTTGGTTGAATTAATTTGATTGTCCCAAGAGAAGTGCCCTGGTGGGATCACTCACAGAAGGTTTAGTTAAATTGGGGCTGAGTAAAACCTGATTTTTTTAAAGAAAACCCTGCAGAGCGCATAGTGCCTATATACCAATAAGACCATTTAGGTGGGAACTAACCTATAAAGAATATGTCTGTTTATCATTTATTTCTAATGTAACAGACTAACAAATGTCTTCCAGACAGACATATTTGATTTGTATCTACAAATTCATACGTAGGTATTTATACTCCCTGTAACTCTTGATAAACCCTTTACAAACATGTGCAGTGTCACTCTTGACCCCTAGATATATTTTATGTATGTATGTGGAGTACCAGTCAGTTTGGACACACCTACTCATTCAAGGGTCTTTATTTATTTTCTTTATTTTCCACATTGTAGAAGTTTCTTCAACTGCAGTTGTGATGGTGTGGGGGTGCTTTGCTGGTGACACTGTCAGTGTTTTATTTAGAAGTCAAGACGCACTTAACCAGCATGGTTACCACAGCATTCTGCAGCAATGCGCCATCCCATCTGGTTTGTGCTTAATGGGACAATAATTTGTTTTTCAACAGGACAATGATCCAACACACCTCCAGGCTGTGTAAGAGCTATTTGACCAAGAAGGAGAGTTATGGAGTGCTGCACCAGATGACCCGGTCTCCACAATCACCCGACCTCAACCCAATTGAGATAGTTTGGGATGAATCGGACCACAGAGTGAAGGAAAAGCAGCCAACAAGTTTTCAGCATATGTGGGAACTCCTTCAATAATGTTGGATAAGCTTTCCAGATGAAGCTGGTTGAGAGAATGCCAAGAATGTGCAAAGCTGTCATCAAGGCAAAAGGTGGCTACTTTTGAATAATATAAAATCTAAAACAATTTTTTATTTGTTTAACAGTTTTTTGGTTACTACATGAATCCTTTGTGTTATGTCATAGTGTTGATGTCTTCACTATTATTCTACAATGTAGAAAATGGTGAAAAATAAAGAAAAACCCTTGAATGAGTAGGGCGTGTCCAAACTTATGACTGGTACTGTATGTATACTGTAGCTACATATACCTGAGGAGACATGAAGAGCGATGTTGTGGTCTCATGAGATGCTTTATCAGCAAACAATAAGTGAGAGATGGAAAAACCATGACACAATAAATGTGTATTGACACCTCTGGCAGAATTCATCATTTCTATTCCTTCTTGACATTGTTTTCTCTTTGCAAACTCAGCCTCAAGGTAAGCAATATTTTAATGTCTGACACCTGGGTATGGGTTTCAAATTACATATTAATATATTGGCTAAATTACCTACATTTTACACATTTTACACATACTGAGATAGATTGGCAAACTGTGTTATCAAGGTACTTTAGGTAATTTAGCCATGATATTAATGTTGTTGATTATCGATGCCATTGCAGCTCTTCCAATAAAATATTAGTATTAATGTAGCTTATTTTTGATGCAGTTCACTCTGACTTACAAATGAGTGTAATTTTAAACCCATACCCAGGTTATGTACTGAAACATTTACTTTAACGTCAATAGTCAATGTATCTTATTGTTTTTACACATTGACTACCTCTCTTGTATCGGTCTTTTCCTCCACTTCTCTCTAGTGTAAATACATCTCTATACCGTACATGGAAAAAATCCAACAAGATCTTATACTTCTGATCTTGATACCCTCCAATGGCCTTGTTTTATTCATCTACTGCAATCTCAAGGTCTCCACAATCACACAAAACACCACTGTGGCTTATGAACCCAGCACCAGCTCATCTCAACATCTCTCTTTCTCGATCTCTCTATCTTAACCTTTCTCTTCTTTTAAAGAGGCCAGCGCCTAGGTGCCAGCCCAGAAAACCCTTTTATATGGAGTGTAGAATGCACAGTAAATTACAATACTACACAACCTTTGGCTGTGAACTTGGCCTTACATCCACACCCGTGGTGAAATGGTCCTGGGCAGCAGGCAGCTACTGAGAGCTGCCCTGGCTAATTGTTAAACATGTTCCTGTCAATCACGCCTATTCAAAATGCCAACTCTCCCTCCCTTTCTCTCTCTCATTGTCTCTGTATCCATTCATTCATTCATTCATTCATCCATCCATCCATCCATCCACCCATCTCTCTCTGTCTATCTCACTCACCAGTTTCAATGAGTAGGCCTTGGAGAAATAATTGCTCCCGATCTCCATTCCATTAAAGGAATATACAAAATGTATGGCGGTGAAGCAAAGTTGAATGTTATTCAGCCATTCATATACAGTACCAGTCAAAAGTTTGGACACACCTTCTCATTCAAGAGTTTTTCTATATTTGTACTATGTTCTACATTGTAGAATAATAGGGAAGACATCAAAACTATGAAATAACACATATAGAATCACGTAGTAACCAAAACAAGTGTTAAACAAGTCAAAATATAATATACATTTGAGATTCTTTGAAGTAGCCACCCTTTGCCTTGATGACAGCTTTGCACACTCTTGGCATTCTCTCAACCAGCTTCATGAGGAATGCTTTTCCAACAGTCTTGAAGGAGTTTCCACATATGCTGGGCACTTGTTGGCTGCTTTTCCTACCCTCTATGGTCAAACTCATCCCAAACCATCTCAATTGGGTTGAAGTTGGGTGATTGTGGAGGCCAGGTCATTTGATGCAGCACTCCATCACTCTCCTTCTTGATCAAATGGCCCTTACACAGCCTGGAGATATTTTTTGGGTCATTGTCCATTTGAAAAACAAATGATAGTCCCACTAAGTGCAAATCATATGAGATGGTGTATCGCTGCAGAATGCTGTGGTAGCCATGCTGGTTAAGTGTGCCTTGAATTCCAAATAAATCACAGTGTCACCAGCAAAGCACCCCCACACCATCACACCTCCTCCATGCTTCACGGTGGGAACTACACATGCGGAGAACATCCGTTCACCCACTCTGCGTCTCACAAAGACAGGGCGGTTGGAACCAAAAATCTCAAATTTGGACTCATCAGACCAATGGACAGATTTCCACTGGTCTAATGTCCATTGCTCGTGTTTCTTGGCCCAAGCAAGTCTCTTCTTATTATTGGTTTCTTTAAGTAGTGGTTTCTTTGCAGAAATTCAACCATGAAGGCCTGATTCATGCAATCTCTTCTGAACAGTTGATGTTGAGATGTGTCTATTACTTGAACTCTGTGAAGCATTTATTTGGGCTGCAATCTGAGGTGCAGTTAAGTCTACTGAACTTATCTTCTGCAGCAAAGGTAACTCTGGGTCTTCCTTTCCTGTTGCGGTCCTCATGAGAGCCAGTTTCATCAAAGCTCTTGATGGTTCTTGCGACTGCAAAGTTCTTTAAATGTTCCATATTGACTGACCTTCATGTCTTAAAGTAATAATCAACTGTCGTTTCTCTTTGATTATTTGAGCTGTTCTTGCCATAATATGAACTTGGTCTTTTACCAAATAGGGCTATCTTCTGTATACCACCCATACCTTGTCGCAACACAACAGATTGGCTCAAACGTATTAATGAGGAAAGAAATTCCACAAATTAACTTTTAACAAGGCACCCCTGTTAATTGAAATGCATTCCATGTGACTACCTGATGAAACTGGTTGAGAGAATACCAAGTGCGTGCAAAGCTGTCATCAAGGCAAAGCGTGGCTACTTTGAAAAATCTCAAATATAAATAGGTATTTGCATTTGTTTCACACTTTTTTCGGTACTACATGATTCCATGTGTCATTTCACAGTTTTGATCTCTTCAATATTATTATACAATGTAGAAAGTAGTAAAAATAAAGAAAAACCCTAGAATGAATAGGTGTGTCCAAACTTTTGACTGATACTGTACATGCAGGTATACAGTTGAAAGTTTACATACACTTAGGTTGGAGTCATTAAAACCTCTTTAGGCTAGGGGGCAGTATTTTGATGTTTGGATGAAAAACGTGCCCAAAGTAAACTGCCTATTTTTGAGGCCCAGAAACTAGAATATGCATATAATTGGCAGATTAGGATAGAAAACACTCTAAGGTTTCCAAAACTGTCAAAATATTGTCTGTGAGTATAACAGAACTGATATGGCAGGCGAAAACCTGAGGAAAATTAATCCAGGAAGTGCTGTTTTTCTGAAACTACTCTTTTCCATTGCAAGCCTATCCTCCATTTAAAGGGATATCAACCAGATTCCTTTGCCTATGGCTTCCACAAGGTGTGAACAGTCTTTAGAAATAGTTTCAGGCTTTTATTCTGAAAAATGAGCGAGAATGATCACATTGCGTCAGGATCACATCCTCAGATTTGTGCGCTCGCACGCCAGGAGCGAGACCTTTCCTTTCTCTCTTCTATTGAAAAGGCTACCGTCCGGTTGAAATATTATCGATTATTTATTGTAAAAACAATCTGAGGATTAATTATATAAAACGTTTGACATGTTTCTATGAACTTTACTGGTACTATTTGGAGTTTTCGTCTGCCCGTCGTGACCGCACGAGCCTGTGGATTACTGAACAAAACGCGCCAACCAAATGGAGGTTTTTGGATATAAAGAGAATCTTTATCGTACAAAACAAACATTTATTGTGTAACTTGGAGTCTCTTGCGTTATCAAACTCAGTTTTTTCCTTGATTACACAGTCTTCATAGATCGATATCTAGGCTATATATGGACCGATTTAATCGAAAAAAAGACCCAAATAAATGTTTATGGGACATCTAGGAGTGCCAAGAAAGAAGCTCGTCAAAGGTAATGAATGTTTTATATTTTATTTCTGCGTTTTGGGTAGCGCCGGCTAACGCAAAATCTGTCGTGTTAGGTGACGTTGCAGTATTTTGTGAGTACATGCTATCAGATAATAGATTCTCATGCTTTCGCCGAAAAGCATTTTACAGATCTGACTTGGTGGATAGATTCACAACGAGTGTAGCTTTAATTCACTACCTTGAATGTGTATTTTAATGAAAGTTTAATGAAAGTTTGAGTTTTATCAAAAACTATAGGTGGCGCTCTGAAATTCCGCTGAGTGATGTTCCTGCATGGGAACTGTATTCTGCCACATCCTTAAGAAGTGAACAAGTTAAGCTGTGTTTGGTGTATTGCACTTGTGATTTCATGAAAATTAAATATTTTTTGTAATTTAATTTGAATTTGGTGCTCTGCAAATCACCAGATGTAGACGAAAATTATCCCGCTAAAGGTTATTAAAACTTGTTTTTCAACAACTCCACAAATTTCTTGTTAACATACTAAAGTTTTGGCAAGTAGGTTAGGAAAGATACTTTGTGCATGACACAAGTAATTTTTCCAACAATTGTTTACAGACAGATTATTTCACTTACAATTCTCTGTATCACAATTCCAGTAGGTCAGATGTTGACATACACTAAATTGACTGTGCCTTTAAACAGCTTGGAAATTTACAGAAAATTATGTCACGGCTTTAGAAGCTTCTGATAGGCTAATTGACATAATTTGAGTCAATTGGAGGTGTACCTGTGGATATATTTCAAGGTCTACCTTCAAACTCAGTGCCTCTTTGCTTGACATCATGGGAAAAATCCAAATAAATCAGCCAAGACCCCAGGAAAAGAATTGTAGACCTCCACAAGTCTGGTTCATCCTTGGGAGCAATTTCCAAACACCTGAAGGTACCACGTTCATCTGTACAAACAATAGTACGCAAGTATAAACACCATGGGACCACGTAGCCATCATACTGTTCAGGATGGAGACCCTCGGTCTCCTAGAGATGAAAGTACTTTGGTGCGAAAAGTGCAAATCCTTCCCAGAACAACAGCAAAGGACCTTGTGAAGATGTTGGAGGAAACCGGTACAAAAGTATCTATATCCACAGTAAAACAAGTCCTATATTGACGTAATCTGAAAGGCCGCTCAGCAAGGAAGAAGCCACTGCTCCAAAACCGCCATAAAAAAGCCAGACTACGTTTTGCAACTGCATATGGGGACAAAGATCATACTTTTTGGGAGAAATGTCCTCTGGTCTGATGAAACAAAAATAGAACTGTTTGGTCATAATGACCATTGTTATGTTTGGAGGAAAAAGGGGGACGCTTGCAAGCTGAAGAACACCATCCCAACCATGAAGCACAGGGGTAGCAGGCTTATGTTGTGGGGATGTTTTGCTGCAGGAGGGACTGGTGCACTTCACAAAACAGATGGCATCATGAGGAAGGACAGTTATGTGGATATATTCCGACTTCAACTGTATATTATCTCAATATCCTGTTTGTTTAATGATAATGTATTTTATTTTCTTCACACAATACCAGAACTAAAGAAAAGGTTTTAAATAAAAATACTGTTTGTGTAAGTTTTATGGTGAAAGACAAAGAGAGACTTATGCCGATGTTTGTGACATTGGTGTTAAGTTATTATTACATGACTCAAGGAGAGTGCAATTACTTTATGTTAGCACAGAGCAAATGTCAGACCAGACACAAGTCATCCAACTGAGCAGAATAAGAAAGTGGAGTACATCAGTATAGAACACACACTCTAGTGGGTTTGTTATAACACTCTACTTAGTGGCCTTGTCTGAATGAATCTCCTACCCTATGAACCCACCCAGTGGCATGGTTTGCTGCGTAAAGACAGGTCCGGTGAATAACACAACACAGTTAACCTTGAAGACTGAAATTCGGGATGGCACACCGAATACTGAAATAACCATTAGGAGCAATGAGGAAGGTGACTGTTCACTGGAATTAAACCTAAAACAAACAGTTACTGCATAATGAGACATGGAGAACATATTATTGTCTGAATGCCTCTTACTATTTGGGGGGGAAACCTTGCTATTGATGAGGATATGGTATGCTAGTCCACTTGGAATGATGAGGACTCTGAGACGGTCATTATCTACTATAACACTCCCTTCAGGTTCATCTGAGGGGTTGAGTTATCAATAAACCAACCAGGATCTATCCTCTCGCCTCTGGAGTCAGTTTTCAAAGGCTACAGATAACCTTCTGAAGCACCATTCAAGCATTCTGAAGATTTTGAAATGAAAGTGATGACATTAAATGAAGAAGGATCTTTCAAGCATTTCTCATTTTAATAAGCAGAGAGTGAGTTTAGATTCAGAGTGCTTCCACTTGGCTGAGGAGAAACATTTTCTGAATTTAAACGCTACCAATTCTTCAACCAAGCCGCCGTTCACATGAAGCATTAAATTCAACTAAAATCAGCTGCAAAGATTTTGACATTTTCAGTATAGGGCTTTAAGGCCTTTGGGTTGACTGAATATTTATTTGCATTAAGGGTTTTCCCTCCCATCTGGGAAACTTTCTGACTTTGCAGAGTTTAAACATCTCTCTGTTGATGCCTCTGGGTATTGAATCTTAAGCTGTAACCCGTAAGCCTAAAAAAAATAACGAAACTTAATCATGAGCCATTCCAAAGACGGGAAAATATATTTCATAAATATTTTCACCAGTGACTTAACTGATCCGGAGCTTACTGTACCTAATATTGGATTTGTAATGACTGCTAGTGTTCCAGCACACTAGCCTTTCCGTTCCACCTAGCAATCAGAACCCAACCCCACTAGCTTTAGCAGAATAGACTCATAAACAACCCCAACTTTTCTAATGGCATTTCTAACTACTTTTTTTGTGTGGTTATGATGTAATACCTTCATGTTGTAACTTCTCAAAAATAAATGTTTCCATTTGAGAATAGGAAAGGAATTTGATAAGCAGAATGAATCAGTGTTGTTGTACTCACCCGCATGCCAAGCTCAATGTTCTCGCCTCCATAGACTTCCATGCCAGGATCAAGGAGGCCGATCTCACTAAAGTATTCTCTGTCCACCACAAAGGAGCAGCCGATCATAGCTGGTGTCCTAGATGAAAAGAGAGAGGGAAAGAGAGGGGGAGAGGCTTTCAAAAACTGTGTTCATTCCCCTGTCATTGTCTTGATCAGCTTCAGTGACAAACCTTTATACACCCACTGTGCATTCTGTTGATTAGAGCCTTTACTAAAACAACAGGATTCATAATAATGTTTATAATCACTGCACACAAGACAGTATGCACCCCGGGCTACATTGCAGGCCGATACACGATTGACTTGAATTTATGTAGTTTCCAAATCTATGCAGAATTAACCTTGGAAAGCCCTTTGAATAACAATGCATTTTATGTGTTGCTATAAAAAAAAAATTAACAGAGGACACCAGTGTTTTCTCTTAATTTTATATTTGCATGTGAGGTACAAGTGTACTCAGACATGAATGTGTTTTGATAAATCTACATTCTGTAAAAATAGCACAGGCTCAGGGTTTGGCATGTCTTTAGATATGCATTTCTCCATGGGTGTCACTGTTAAAACATCAAAAGGACCAACTTCCAGAGACATCCTCATAATACAATGTAACTAAGTATACAATAAAGCTTTTCAAGAAAGATTGCTTTAGGGACATTTGAGGGGTATGAGGGGGAAGCTATGATGGGAGAATGTCCTCTAGTAAATATAGAAATGTCAGGAAGTTTCCCCTTGGAACACACACATGCCATGAGATAGCCGTCTGTGATGGCCTGAGGATAGAATGGGTCACTCTTTTCCACTCCACCCTGCTCTCCCTCTCAAGGTCTCTAAAGTAGTTTTATTTCCGGGACTACTGTCACCATAGGCATGCTTTTACTGGCTTTATCCATGGAACTTTAAAGTGCTCTGTGACAAAGATGTCATACGTTATATAGAAATATAGCTGTCCATGTTGTGTGATGGCATGCATCGTTAAAAGGCTTCTTTTCAATCTGATCAGCGTTTAGCCGTTATTTACTGCAACATTGTGTCTGCAGTTAGTACACCATACATGAACATGCACAGTGGAGAGTGCAGTCCACTACGACTGGGCCTACAGAAAATTAGTGGAAGGAGGTTATTGGAGAGGAAGGATGAAGAGGAGACTATGATTTCATTGATAATATTCAAAATAATGTTGTTTTAGGGCTATCAAGGATGCTGTGCATGTATATATTTGTATGCATATAGTTGTGTTTAGACGATAACTGCAGTAGTTTCTTTTTCACAAAAGAATCTGCTTGGAGTGTGCTTTTTGGAATTATTGTGGGGGAAGAGAGAAAGAAAGACACACACACACTCAAAAAACAACCTAAGCATGTCTAATTCTCTCATCAAAAATGCTTTGTCTCCACTTCCTACTGCACAGTCAGTTCTCTATAGATATCTGGCAAAAAAGCTCACTTTTCCAATGTACACATTGCTTACACACTCATCCTCTGTAGGGGTTTCACCTTCAATTCTTATTACATTTTCAGACACTCTTAGTAACCTGACAAATTTTATAAAAGAGACGTGTTTGCTTTTATATTGAATGTGCCCAAATACATTAGTGCCATGGCAATCGGTCTCAGCTCTGAATAGCCATAGGTCTATTGTTGGTGGGCAGAGAGCTTGAGGAAACAAGTAAAGAAAGTATTTCTAATATGGATCCACATGGCTGACACACTACCTGCCCCTTTAGGCACACTGTCCATTTATAGCAAAGTATCAATAACAGGACCACAAATAGCAAACAGCACCTGCAATTTTTGCTGGCACATTTGCAAGGCACATTTTGGAAAGACAATTTATGTCGAACTGGCAATGCATAGTTCGGTTGTAGGCAATTCAAATAGTGATAAGCAAAATAGCATAGCCGTATTGTCAGATCAGCCAATCTTCTTTAAGAGGGTAAGGCTGATTCTTATCTTGTCTCTGCTGTCGCTCTTGGTTGGCTCCTGACATTGTGTGAAATTACAATCATATGGTAATTTGCTTTAATGCCTCAACAAGAAGACAAATGGCCCATAAGTTCAGCAGTCACCTCCAGTGTTCAGACACAGCATTTGGGGTTATATGAATAATGAATTTAATCTCTGTATGACCTGATTTACCAAGTGTGTGTTTCGACCTTGCCCAGCCAAACACGTCTGGAGAAATATGACTGTTTCTGTGTGATTTATAATATATGATATAACACTTTAATCGTGAACATATTAATTAAGCAATAATACATGAGAGGACATGTGTTATGGCATTTTGATCACAACAGGCTACCAGCTTTAAAAAGCTAGATTCTTTCTCAAACGATACATTTTTCAACAAAACGTGATTCTACATTCACTAACACTTGTTCTCCAGTGCAATTGTAGGTATTCTCTGGTCGTTAGTTCTATTCATATTGAATGCCATGTAAAGCAAAACTAACCAAGGCTGGTTGATAGTTCCAGAACTTTGCAGGTTGCTATGGTAAACAAAAAAATGGTTGCTATGAACTTCCCCCCTGTTAGCTAGCCAACAACACAGCTAACACAATCACTTCAGACTAAAGCTGAAAAGACAGCAAACTAGCTGCATTTTGTTTCGTTTTGCCATAAAAAGTATGCTGATTCACGATTTCGACTGACTGTGAAAAGCTGGCTCTCTGTCTCCTCCCGACTTCCAACAATGTTTCACTTTTGAACAATGTTGCAAATGTCAGAGATAATGTCTAGATGCGTTTTACAGTGGAGATCAAGTTCATAAATTGCATGGCTGGACAGTGCATTTGTAAAAGTAGTAGTAGTAGTGCGTTGCTAGATAACAACCTAAAGGATGGCAAGTTTTATGAATGATCAGCCTTGTGTAAATGGTCTATTATAAAACTACTTGTTTGGATCCTGGATGAATTGGACGATCAGCGTTCCAAGGCATGTTGCATAGGTCATCACCACAGACACTCATATGCTTGCTAACAGTTCCATCTGAAAATGAACACTGCGCCTTCATAAAAAATATCATGGTAATTTTACTGTCCGAATCATCTCTTGTATTTGTCTCAACACTCACATGATTTCCCCTTGCTTCCAGCTTAGCATTTGGTTTGATACAGCATGGTTAATTTAAGCCTATCTGTCTGCCTGCCTCGGAAACAATGTTTCACTTTTGAATTTCGATTTCTTTAGCGAGTACTATACATAGAGTGAATCATGCCGACCAGACAACGAAATCAAATCCAAGTAAATACCAACAGAAAAGAAGCTCAAACAAACGAAAATGCAGCAAGTGTAATGTCATTCCAGGTTAAAAGTTTGATGTTAGTGAATGAGTTAGCTGCAGTTGCCTAGCTAGCTAGCAAGACATGTTTTCCAGCCTTGCATAGCAACCATTTTATTTAGATTTGAAGACCACTCCTTTTGCATAGCAACCATGCCAACATAAGTAATGCCTAGGGTCATGTCTGTAGCAACATGAACAAAATCACTAACAACCACATTTGTCTGGACTATACACCTAATTTTCGAATGTTGCTATGGGCAAAGCCAAACAACGGTGTGATGTGATGGATTTGACTTCCGCTTTACTTACGTACTGCAGTACACATGTGGTAAATTTGCTGGAGTAAATTATTTGAACGATTCCATTTATAGAGTGTAAAAGTCAAGTAAAAAAGTGTAATTGTAATTGTATATGTATTTCATTCAAGTTCGATAAAGGTGCTATATTTATTTTCTTAGTCAACCTTGTGTTCTGTTTCGTTGTGTTCTTCAACGAAGCCTTGTCTTTACTTTTTGTTCATTTATTTCACCTGTGTTAGTTACTTGCCTGGTCGCATCAGCTCCTTATTTAGTTCAGTTCTTTCTGTTTGTGCCTTTGTGAGGTATTGTTCGTTTTGACTCTACTAAGCCTTTTCCTAGCTCGTTTGTGAGAACCAGTTATAGCATTCAGTCCTAGTTTTGATTCACCTGCCTGTTTGCCTACCTGTGTATGACCATTGCCTGTCTGTGACCACGATTCCTGCCTTCTGCGAAGGCGAAATTAACAACTGCCTCGCTCTGCGTGTGAATCTACACCTTTTTATCCACGAGTATTCGTTACAACAGGTAGTTATGTTGTGATAATTACGTTAGTTGTGTTGTGTAAGCGATAAGGGCCATCTACCAAGCCTATTTTTATTTTTTAAATTTTATTTTACTAGGCAAGTCAGTTAAGAACAAATTCTTATTTTCAATGACGGCCTAGGAACAGTGGGTTAACTGCCTGTTCAGGGGCAGAACGACAGACCTTGTCAGCTCTGGGTTTGAACTTGCAACCTTCAGGTTACTAGTCCAACGCTCTAACCACTAGGCTACCCTGCCGCCCCTATAAATCAAACCAAATCCAATTTTATTTGTCACATACACATGGTTAGCAGATGTTAATGCGAGTGTAGTTCCGTGTGTAGTTCCGACAATGCAGTAATAACCAACAAGTAATCTAGCTAACAATTCCAAAACTACTACCTTATAGACACAAGTGTAAGGGGATAATAATATGTACATAAAGATATATGAGTGAGTGATGGTACAGAGCGGCATAGGCAAGATACAGTAGATGGTATTGAGTGCAGTATATACATATGAGATGAGTATGTAAACAAAGTGGCATAGTTAAAGTGGCTAGTGATACATGTATTACATAAAGATGCAGTAGATGATATAGAGTACAGTATATACATATACATATGAGATGAATAATGTAGGGTATGTAAACATTATATTAGGTAGCATTGTTTAAAGTGGCTAGTGATCTATTTTACATCATTTCCCATCACTTCCCATTATTAAAGTGGCTGGAGTTGAGTCAGTGTGTTGGCAGCAGCCACTCAATGTTAGTGGTGGCTGTTTAACAGTCTGATGGCCTTGAGATAGAAGCTGTTTTTCAGTCTCTCGGTCCCAGCTTTGATGCACCTGTACTGACCTCGCCTTCTGGAAGATAGCGGGGTGAACAGGCAGTGGCTCGGGTGGTTGTTGTCCTTGATGATCTTTATGGCCTTCCTGTGACATCGGGTGGTGTAGGTGTCCTGGAGGGCAGGTAGTTTGCCCCCGGTGATGCGTTGTGCAGACTTCACTACCCTCTGGAGAGCCTTACGGTTGTGGGCATAGCAGTTGCCATACCAGGCGGTGGATACAGCCCAACACGATGCTCTCGATTGTGCATCTGTAGAAGTTTGTGAGTGCTTTTGGTGACAAGCCGAATTTCTTCAGCCTCCTGAGGTTGAAGAGGCGCTGCTGCGCCTTCTTCACGATGCTGTCTGTGTGGGTGGACCAATTCAGTTTGTCTGTGATGTGTACGCCGAGGAACTTAAAACTTACTACCCTCTCCACTACTGTCCCATCAATGTGGATAGGCGGGTGTTCCCTCTGCTGTTTCCTGAAGTCCACAATCATCTCCTTAGTTTTGTTGACGTTGAGTGTGAGGTTATTTTCCTGACACCACACTCCGAGGGCCCTCACCTCCTCCTTGTAGGCCGTCTCGTCGTTGTTGGTAATCAAGCCTACCACTGTTGTGTTGTCCGTAAACTTGATGATTGAGTTGGAGGCGTGCATGGCCACGCAGTCGTGGGTGAACAGGGAGTACAGGAGAGGGCTCAGAACGCACCCTTGTGGGGCCCCAGTGTTGAGGATCAGCGGGGTGGAAATGTTGTTGCCTACCCTCACCACCTGGGGGCGGCCCGTCAGGAAGTCCAGTACCCAGTTGCACAGGGCGGGGTCGAGACCCAGGGTCTCGAGCTTGATGACGAGCTTGGAGGGCACTATGGTGTTAAATGCCGAGCTGTAGTCGATGAACAGCATTCTCACATAGGTATTCCTCTTGTCCAGATGGGTTAGGGCAGTGTGCAGTGTGGTTGAGATTGCATCGTCTGTGGACCTTTTTGGGCGGTAAGCAAATTGGAGTGGGTCTAGGGTGTCAGGTAGGGTGGAGGTGATATGGTCCTAGACTAGTCTCTCAAAGCACTTCATGATGACGGAAGTGAGTGCTACGGGCGGTAGTCGTTTAGCTCAGTTACCTTAGCTTTCTTGGGAACAGGAACAATGGTGGCCCTCTTGAAGCATGTGGGAACAACAGACTGGGATAGGGATTGATTGAATATGTCCGTAAACACACCAGCCAGCTGGTCTGCGCATGCTCTGAGGGCGCGGCTGGGGATGCAGTCTGGGCCTGCAGCCTTGCGAGGGTTGACATGTTTAAATGTTTTCCTCACGTCGGATGCAGTGAAGGAGAGTCTGCATGTTTTAGTTGCGGGCCGTGTCAATAGCACTGTATTGTCCTCAAAGCGGGCAAAAAAGTTATTTAGTCTGCCTGGGAGCAAGACATCCTGGTCCGTGACTGGGCTGGTTTTCTTTTTGTAACGATAACTATAATGATCAACTAGGCTACATAACTATAAAACGTTGGTGAGCATCCACAGGAAAGTGTATCGTTCTACAGTCCTGCACCTATCAATCAACTGATCAAGATATCCTATTGCATGCTGCCTATTAATAAATAAGGTGGTACCACAAGACAATTTATGAGGTCACTAAGGCACAGATACTGGTTCAGACCATTCAGTGTTTTCAGGGTGTGTTCATTGTCATAGTGACAGCTGCAAATAATAATTCAATGTACATGTAGCCCTAATGAAAAATAATGTAGTAACTTGTATTTAAATGTAGCAATTCAACAACAAACGCCCTTTAGCCTGCACATGTTTTACGGCATGTCATTGCCTCATTGCTCAAGTGGCTGGGTATTTTTTACTGTGCTCATCTAGGCTATGTCCTGTGCAACTATTTGTGATGCATCAGTGCAACAATGTTATCATAACCGGTAAAAGTGATCACACCAATGAACTCCCCGAAATTGATTTTCTATGTTGTAGGTCTGTTTTACATTCGGCAATAAGTAAAAACAAGCTTGGTTCTTTCCCCGAATAGGCTATTAAGGCTTAGTATAAAAAATAAATGGCCTCTACCTTTTGCAGCCTATAGCTTTCCTGGGATTTCACAATAAGAGGAATGGCCTATTGCGGAGAGGGTTTGTAGCCTCTGTAGCCTATAGCCTGTTGCAGTTGTTCCTGTTGCGCACAGGAACAACTGCACAGAAACCGCTGGAAGAGAGAGGCTTGTGATGTGTAGCCGAGGTAAGAAGCTAGATATTAGGCTATTCGCTAAATATTAGAACTATAAGGTAAATATTTACCCGTCAAAGTGCAAGAAAATAAAGTGAACAGATGAAGAAATGGCAAATCTGTACTGCGTTCCTCCAGGCTGCGCTCTGTGGTCCCCGGGCACGCAAAGTTCCACTTTTGATTAGGCATATGTCTATGTTGTTAAACCAGACAATTATTATACCTGGACTACGACAACACAGTGCAACAAGGAATGTATTATTGTTATCAAGGGAATACACAATTGTCCATAGGTTGTAAACTACAGTGAAGTAGGCGCATTTTAACCGCTCAAATGTCCTATTAAGTTTCATGCCAAAAGAACTGCATAGACCGACAGCCTAGGCATGACTATGAAACCATTTGGATCAGTTTGGGTTTATTCTCAACAGTTTATAAGACCAAGCAAGATACCTTAGCAGGCCACTCTTATGGTTTATTTCGTCAGGATGTATCCCAGTGTTAAGATAGGTCTACTATAGGAAAATGTGGGCTTCTCCTTTCCAACACCCCGCACGTTCTTAGTACTGTAGCCTATATTACATTCAGCAAGCAAGAGCAGGCGTGCATCTCTCCTCCAATAGGCTATTAGTAGGCTAAAGAAAAAGTTTGAATTAAGTGTCCAACAAGCTTTTGTAATCTGGCTTTTCCTGGGACTCCACAAGTTTTAAGAGGAATAATGATTGAGTTGGAGGCGTGCATGGCCACCTCTTTAAGGAATACCTAGGATAGGATAAGTAATCCTTCTCACCCCCCTAAAAGATTTAGATGCACTATTGTAAAGTGGCTGTTCCACTGGATGTCATAAGGTGAATGCACCAATTTGTAAGTCGCTCTGGATAAGAGCGTCTGCTAAATGACTTAAATGTAAATGTAAAATAACCGTGGCAGTGGAGAAGCCAGGTGCTTAATTGTGCAACAGAACATAGACCGGCTTGAGATTTAACCTATAGCCTAAGTAAAAGCATAAGCATATTAGACAATAATTTATAAGCTCAATGATAGGCGTAATACTGCAGTGAATATATTCATTACATTTACACAGCGAAATAAAAAAATAAGTTTATCAGACAACGAAATCATAGGTAGTTACACTATGTGCGCTCTCGAGGCTGCGCCGGAAAAGCTCCCATGTTTCTAGGAACAATAAATGTATCCTACTTAGTCTACAACAATACAGTATAATGAAGATTGATATTATTGTTTTCAAGTGGGTACAAAACTCTAGTCTATGCTGTAAAGTGCAGGGAATAGCCTATGTAATAGTGGTGCGAGGGTCAGCTGTTTGTTCACACGCACCCGTCCACAATTGCTAAAAACCCATCCACAACCACTTACAGTATGTGATAAAGTGAACATTTGAGTCCGGCACCCAGCCCTAACTTGCAAATATAGGAAATGCGCTATAGGCTACAGTCAAAGACTGCAGAACGAGTTTGTGAAAGGGGTGCAGGATTTTTTTGTTGTTGCCTGTTTCTGCTTATAATTTCTGAGATTTTCGTAGACTATATGTTAGTCGAGTTGTCTGTAATTATATACATGTAGTTTGTATCGATAGATTATCGATAAGATACAATGAATGCTTCAGTCTAGTTGTTGTGGTGCTACCATGTTGTTGTTATGTTGTATTGTTACCTTGCTGTGTTGTCATTGTGATGCTGCCTTGCAATATTGTTGTCTTAGGTCTATATTTATGTAAGTGTTGTGTTGTCTCTCTCACACATGTAGGCCCTTCATATATAGGCTATGCGCAAAACTTTGTTAAATGAATCAATCAAATATTTTTTATTGCTGAACACCTGTCAAACTCAAAACACAGGGACGTTGATTCGCACGGGACTAGTATTTTCAGAGGACTTTGGAGTTTGCCAAAAAAAACAGTAGGTTATTCTGGTTAGTCAATTTCCAGATTTCAGATTCCATTTAACCCATGCAAACAGTAGGCTACAGTTCACTTGACATGCCATAGACCTATTTAAAGTCCCATCTTGAGACTGTCGAATTTGTATCAAGCCTCACAATCATCACACATAACATAGCCAGCACTGCTATCATCCTCTTTTTACCACTTCACCAAATATTTTCAGAACATTACTTTTTTGGCCCTCACTTCTCTATATTTTCAACTTTCCGTTTGCACTTTTTGGCATTTGGAATTAAACCACCACAATGTCATTTTTGCCTATAGATTGATGTTAACTTTTTCTACCCGTTCCCAAAAGCATTATTTGGCGATTGGCTGTGTAGGCTATTTGAATAACCGCTCAAATGCCTTGCATCTACTGTAGCCTGCCTGATTGGGCAACCATTTGAATCGGGTTTTTTCTCAGCAGTTTAGTTTAGGTCCAGGCACATAACATGCTGACCAGACTGCTCCAGTTGCATGCGCCAGTGTTGCAAAATGAATGTAAACATACATGTTATTCAATTATTGCACCCACATTGCTCTGCGTTGCCAAGGGCTAAAATAGAAGTCAGTTCTATTTGTGACGCCGATCATGGTGCAAGTCCTGCCTCTCCCATGTCCTCATTGGTTTATAGAAGCAGATACCCACATGCCATCTCCTCATTGGTTATGCCCACGTGGGTGATTGAAAGATGAACTGAGTTAAGTCGTGTTGTGGTAACTATGTAAGTTAGATGCCAATTGCCATATAAAGTCCAAAGAAGAAAACACCTGGAAGGAGGAGAGATGACTAGAAACGATTCCTGTGACCGTTTTATGTGTTGATTGATTGTCGGAGTAGAGGACCTTGTGCATTTTAGGTAAAATAACAACTCAACATTTATATCCCAGGACAAATTAGCTAGCAACAGCAAACTAGCTAAATATGACAAATTAGCTACCATCTGCAAGCTAGCTAGCTAAATTGCCACAAATGTTTAATGCTTTTCGACCTGTCCCCAAATTAATATAATTGGTTGAGTTTTTTATATTTTAACCTGCATGTCGTGATTGCGTTTGGTGTGGGGGGGAGGGGCAAAATCTATTTGTGCACGGCCGGTATGGGTACTGTGTAAGGCCAGTAATATGTTGTATTTTGTCAGGATGTTTCGGTTAACAGAAACATGCTAATGTAGGGATTTCTAGTGGCTCGCATATAAATTCTGATAATACCGAGCATGGACGAGTGTCACGCCTTGGTCATTGTATTTTGTGTTTTCGTTATCTATTTGGTCAGGCCAGGGTGTGACATGGGTTTATATATTGTATTTTCGTATTGGGCTTTGTAGTATTTGGGATTGCGGCTGAGTAGGGGTGTTGTATAGGCTTGGCTGCCTGAGGCGGTTCTCAATCAGAGTCAGGTGATTCTCGTTGTCTCTGATTGGGAACCGTATTTAGGTAGCCGGGGTTTCACTGTGTATTTCGTGGGTGATTGTTCCTGTCTCTGTGTAGTGTTCACCAGATAGGCTGTATTAGGTTTCACGTTCCGTTTGTTGTTTTGTATTTTGTATAGTTATTTCATGTGTCACTTTTTCCATTAAAGTCATGAGTAACCACCACGCTTCCGCATTTGGTCCGAAAGAATGATATTGTATGAATTGACTCTCTTTTAATGAAAATATTTAAATCATTGTCAAACGAAGAAAAAGCAATAAAGCACACTAGACAGTGCTACAGAATCACCCACCACACATGGACCGAGTGGCATGAAAACAGGCAGCGACAGCTGGAGCAGCAAAAGGAGGATGAATTATTCGGAGAATGGACATGGGAAGACGTGTTGGATGGTAAAGGTGGGAGGAGATACTGGCCGGAAGAGATCGCCTCCCATGGGAACAGGTGGAGGCACTAAGGAGAGCAGAGGCAGCCGGAGTTAGGAGCCGACGATACGAGGGAACACGGTTGGTAAGGAAGCCCGAAAAGCAGCCCAAAAAAATTATTGGGGGGGGCTTAAAGAGAGTATGGCTATGCCAGGTAGGAGACCTGCGCAAACTCCCTATGCTTACCGGGGGGCTAGAGAGACCGGGCAGGCACCGTATTATGCTATGGAGCGCACAGTGTTTCCAGTGCGGGTGCATAGCCCGGTGTGGCACATACCAGCCCTTCGTATTGGCCGGGCAAGAGTGGGCCTCGAGCCTGGTAAGGTTGGGCAGGCTCGGTGCTCAAGAGCTCCAGTGCGCCTGCACGGTCCGGTCTATCCAGAGCCAACTCTCCTTGTTTATCGTGAGGAGCCAAGGAGGAGACCAGAACCAGAGCCGGTGTTAGAGGTGAGCGAAGCAGAGACTGTGAAGGAGTTAATGGGGAAAGTGGAGGAGAGAGTAATGAGGGAGTTGCTAGCATGGTGCTATAGGTACGATATTCGTCCGACGGAGCGTGTCGGGGATTTAATGGCACCTGGGTCAGCGCTACATACTCGTCCTGAGGTGCGTGTTAGTCGGCTGTGCCAGGCTCACGCACCAGGCCTCCTGTGTACCTACCTAGCCTTGCACGTCCTGTGCCAGTCCTGCTCTCAGGCTCTCCAGTACACCTTCACGGTCCAGTCCATCCTGTGCCACCTTCACACACCAGTCCTCCGGTAGCAGCTCCCCGCACCAGGCTTCCTGTGCGTGTCCTCGATCCTGTAGCACCAGTTCCAGCACCACGCACCAGGCCTTCTGTGCGCCTCGCCTGTTCAGCACAGCCAGAGCCTTCCTTCCCTCCTGCGCTGTCGGAGTCTCCCGCCTGTTCAGCGCTATCAGAGCCTTCCTACTCTACAGCGCTGCCGGAGCCTCCTGCCTGTTCGGAGAAGCCTGAGCTGTCAGTCTGCATGAAGCAGCCAGAGCTGTCAGTCTGCATGAAGCAGCCAGAGCTGTCAGTCTGCAAAGAGCTGCCAGTCTGCAAGGAGCTGTCAGTCTGCAAGGAGCTGCCAGTCTGCAGGGTGCTGTCAGCCTGCATGGTGCTGTCAGCCTGCATGGAGCAGCCAGAGCTGTCAGTCTGCATGAAGCAGCCAGAGCTGTCAGTCTGCAAAGAGCTGTCAGTCTGCAAAGAGATGCCAGTCTGCAAGGAGCTGTCAGTCTGCAAGGAGCTGTCAGTCTGCAGGGTGCTGTCAGCCTGCATGGAGCAGTCAAAGCTGTCAGTCTGTTCGAAGCAGCCAGAGCTGTCAGTCTGCATGAAGCAGCCAGAGCTGTCAGTCTGCAAAGAGCTGTCAGTCTGCAAAGAGCTGCCAGTCTGCAAGGAGCTGTCGGTCTGCATAGAGCAGCTAGATCCGCCAGTCAGCCATGATCTTCTAGATCTGCCAGTCAACCAGATTCTTCCAGATCTGCCAGTCAACCAGTCTCTTCTAGATCTACCAGTCAACCAGTCTCTTCCAGATCTGCTAGTCAACCAGAATCTTCCAGATCCGCCAGCCAGCCAGGATCTACCGGAGCCTACTACCTGCCTGAGCTTCATCTCAGTACTGGGCATCCTCTCAGTACTGGGCTTCCTCTCAGTACTGGGCTTCCTCTCAGTACTGGGCTTCCCCTCAGTTCCGGGCTGCCCCTCAGTCCCGGGCTGCCCCTCAGTTCCGGGCTGCCCCTCTGTCCCGAGCTTCCCCTCAGTCCCGAGCTGCCTCAGTCCCGAGCTGCCCCTCAGTCCCGAGCTGCCCCTCAGTCCCGAGCTGCCCCTCAGTCCCGAGCTGCCCCTCAGTCCCGAGCTGTCCCTCAGTCCCGAGCTGTCCCTCAGTCCCGAGCTGCCCCTCAGTCCCGAGCTGCCCCTCAGTCCCGAGCTGCCCCTCAGTCACGAGCTGCTCCTCAGGTCAGTGGGGTTCTGGGTGAAGACTATTAGGCCATGGCCGGCGGCGAGGGTGGATTATCCCAGGACGCGAAGGGGAGGAACTATGACTTTAATGGAGTGGGGTCCACGTCCTGAGCCGGAACCGCCACCATGGACAGACGCCCACCCGGACCCTCCCTATGGTTTTGAGGTGCGTCCGGGAGTCCGCACCTTTGGGGGGGGTTCTGTCACGCCTTGGTCATTGTATTTTGTGTTTTCGTTATATATTTGGTCAGGCCAGGTTGTGACATGGGTTTATATATTGTATTTTCATATTGGGGTTTGTAGTATTTGGGATTGCGGCTGAGTATGTGTGTTGTATAGGCTTGGCTGCCTGAGGCGGTTCTCAATCAGAGTCAGGTGATTGTCATTGTCTCTGATTGGGAACCGTATTTAGGTAGCCGGGGTTTCACTGTGTATTTCGTGGGTGATTGTTGCTGTCTCTGTGTAGTTTCACCAGATAGGCTGTATTAGGTTTCACGTTCCGTTTGTTGTTTTGTATTTTGTATAGTTATTTCATGTGTCACTTTTTCCATTAAAGTCATGAGTAACCACCACTCTGCATTTCGGTCCGACTCTCTTTCGACAAACGAAGAACGCCGTTACAACGAGGTTGTATCCATAGTTTCCACGTTTGTCTTCCGTGTTTTAAAAGCGTTCGAAAATTAGGTGGATATCTTCTGGTGAAAGAATGATATTGTATGAATTGACTTAGCAAAATAACATTTTAATGAAAATATGTAAATCATTGTCATTTTTAACATGTTAACAGTTTCAGAAAAGCAATAAAGCACACTAGACAGTGCTATATCATGTATACAGTTACAGGTAAATGGTCACTGCCTCTTGTGACTTATTGCTTAAAGTGGATCTGACAGCGTTTTAACTACTTTTCAGATATGAAACAAACAGACATAATATCAGTCCAGATATCAAATTCCCAGTTTATACTTCAAAATCAACTTTATACAATGTTTTAAAAATAGGTTCTATTTGACTGAAAATCCCATGACATACAGTACAGTAATGCATTGTTGGCACAATGGATAAATGCAGTTCAATGCACAATTAATATATTTTGCACCAATGCAATCAGGTTGCAAATCACAGCTGGCCTGCTACGTTATTTGCTGCCACAACCCATTCAAGATGCATTGTTTCAGTTTCAATTACTCAATATTTTGAACAAAAACGGACAACCAACTAAGGCTGGGAATGTCAATACAATTAAACCAGTAAGGGCAATGATCAGTCATAACGTGGCTAATAGGCTAGCGCACGTGTCAAACACAGGGCTCGTCGGCCAAATAGGACACACTCGCGAGTATAAAGTCAACAGTTGAGTCACCAATGGGACCCACAAATTACAGCACTCGCATCAGTGAATTCAACTTCAATTGCGCTGATTTCGTGGGTCCCGTTTAAGTGTGCAGTGGAGGGAAAGTGTATAGACTCATGCCACAGTCCTAGCTAAGCTAGTAAAATGTTTTGAGTGCGCCAAACAGCAATGCTGTATTCAACCGTACCAGTGATCCATGCAGTGCAAAAAAACAAACAAAAAAGGTTTAAATGTTGCAACAACCTATAGCTATGTTTTTGTTATTTAGAGTTATTAAATACTTTTTGACTAGGGTCGCAGCATATTATGCACATCTGCAAGTATAGCAGCAAAGGCTGGTCAAATATTATTTCTCTCTTTTGTTTTAATATGTTAAAATACTAAATTGAAGTCGGAAGTTTACATGCACCTAGCCAAATACATTTCAACTCAGTTTTTCACAATTCCTGACATTTAATCCATCATAGTAAAAATTATCTGTATTAGGTCAGTTAGGATCACCACTTTATTTTAAGAATGTGAAATGTCAGAATAATAGTAGAGAGAATGATTTATTTCAGCTTTTATTTCTTTCATAACATTCCCAGTGGGTCAGAAGTTTACATACACTCAATTAGTATTTGGTAGCATTGCCTTTAAATTGTTTGACTTGGGTCAAACGTTTTGGATAGCCTTCCGAAAGCTTCCAACTATAAATTGGGCGAATTTTGGCCCATTCCTCCTGACAGAGCTGGTGTAACGGAGTCAGGTTTGTAGGCCTCTTTGCTTGCACACACATTTTCAGTTCTGCCCACACATTTCTATAGGATTGAGGGCTTTGTGATGGCCAATCCAATACCTTGACTTTGATGGCCTTAAGTGATTTTACCACAACTTTGGAAGTATGCTTGTGGTCATTGTCCATTTGGAAGAACCATTTGCGACCAAGCTTTAACTTCCTGCCTGATGTCTTGAGATGTTGCTTCCATATATCCATAATACTTTTCCATCGTCATGATACCATCTATTTTGTGAAGTGCACCAGTCCCTCCTGCAGCAAAGCACCCCCACAACATGATGCTGCCACCCCTGTGCTTCACGGTTGGGATGGTGTTCATCGGCTTCCCCTTTCCCTCCAAACATAATGATGGTCATTATGGCCAAACAGTTCAATTTTTGTTTCATCAGACCAGACGACATTTCTCCAAAAAGTACGATTTTTGTCCACATGTGCAGTTGCAAACCGTAGTCTAGCTTTTTTTTATGGCGGTTTTGGAGCAGTGGCTTCTTCCTTGCTAAGTGGCCTTTCAGGTTATGTCGATATAGGACTCGTTTTACTGTGGATATAAATACTTTTGTACCGGTTTCCTCCAGCATCTTCACAAGTTCATTTGCTGTTGTTCTGGGATTGATTTGCACTTTTCGCACCAAGGTACATTCATTTCTAGCAGACAGAACACGTCTCCTTCCTGAGCGGTATGACGGGTGCCTGGTCCCATGGTGTTTACACTTGCATACTATTGTTTATACAGAGGAACGTAGTACCTTCAGGCATTTGGAAATTGCTCCCAAGGATGAACCAGTGTACTTGTGGAGGTCTACAATTATTTTTCTGAGGTCTTGGCTGAATTCTTTTGATTTTCCCATGTTGTCAAGCAAAGAGGCACTGAGTTTGAAGGTAGGCCTTAAAATACATCCACAGGTACACCTCCAATTGACTCAAATTATGTCAATTAGCCTATCAGAAGCTTCTAAAGCCATGAAATCATTTTCTGCAATTTTCCAAGCTGTTGAAAGGCACCGTCAACTTAGTGTATGTAAACTTCTGACCCACTGGAATTGTGATACAGTGAATTATAAGTGAAATAATCTGTCTGAACAATTGTTAAAAAAATGACTTGTGTCATGTGTAATGGATGTGAAATGGCTAACTAGTTAGCGGTGGTGTGCGCTAATAGCATTTCAATCCGTGACGTCACTCGCTTTGAGACCTTGAAGTAGTGCTTCCCCTTACTGCAAGGTCCTCGGCTTTCGTGGAGCGATGGGTAATGATGCTTCGTGGGTGACTGTTGTCTATGTGCAGAGGGTCCCTGGTTTGCGCCCGGGTATGGGCGAGGGGACGGACTAAATGTATACTGTTACACATGTACAAAGTAGATGTCCTAACCGACTTGCCAAAACTATAGTTTGTTAACAAGAAATGTGTGTAGTGGTTGAAAAAAAAGTTTTAATGACTCCAACCTAAGTGTATGTAAACTTCTGACTTCAACTGTAAGTGGACATTATAAAGAGACATATTTTTTCTAATAAAACAATGGCCAGTTTGGGTCGCAGTTGCTAGCTATTTATTTAACAAGATAAAAAGACGGAGCCTAATGTTACCTAGCCATCGATTAAATGCAATTGTCTTCGCTTATGCCTGCCCATACCATAACCCCACCGCCACCATGGGGCACTCTGGTCACAAAGTTGACATCACCAAACCGCTCGCCCACACAACGCCATATACAGTGGGGCAAAAAAGTATTTAGTCAGCCACCAATTGTGCAAGTTCTCCCACTTAAAAAGATGAGAGGCCTGTAATTTTCATCATAGCACACTTAAACTATGACAGACAAAATGAGAAGAAAAAATCCAGAAAATCACATTGTAGGATTTTTAATGAATTTATTTGCAAATTATGGTGGAAAATAAGTATTTGGTCAATAACAAAAGTTTATCTCAATACTTTGTTATATACCCTTTGTTTGCAATGACAGATGTCAAACGTTTTCTGTAAGTCCTCACAAGGTTTTCACAGTGTTGCTGGTATTTTGGCCCATTCCTCCATGCAGATCTCCTCTAGAGCAGTGATGTTTTGGGGCTGTTGCTGGGCAACTCGGACTTTCAACTCCCTCCAAAGATTTTCTATGGGGTTGAGATCTGGAGACTGGCTAGGCCACTCCAGGACCTTGAAATGCTTCTTACGAAGCCACTCCTTCGTTGCCCGGGGGGTGTGTTTGGGATCATTGTCATGCTGAAAGACCCAGCCACGTTTCATATTCAATGCCCTTGCAAATGGAAGGAGGTTTTCACTCAAAATCTCACGATACATGGCCCCATTCATTATTTCCTTTACACGGATCAGTCGTCCTGGTTCCTTTGCAGAAAAACAGCCCCAAAGCATGATGTTTCCACCCCCATGCTTCACAGTAGGTATGGTGTTCTTTGGATGCAACTCTGCATTCTTTGTCCTCCAAACATGACGAGTTGAGTTTTTACGAAAAAGTTATATTTTGGTTTCATCTGACCATATGACATTCTCCCAATCTTCTTCTGGGTCATCCAAATGCTCTCCAGCAAACTTCAGATGGGCCTGGATATGTACGGGCTTAAGCAGGGGGACACGTCTGGCACTGCAGGATTTGAGTCCCTGGCGGTGTAGTGTGTTACTGATGGTAGGCTTTGTTACTTTGGTCCCAGCTCTCTGCAGGTCATTCACTAGGTCCCCCCGTGTGGTTCTGGGATTTTTGCTCACCGTTCTTGTGATCATTTTGACCCCACGGGGTGAGATCTTGTGTGGAGCCCCAGATCGAGGGAGATTATCAGTGGTCTTGTATGTCTTCCATTTCCTAATAATTGCTCACACAGTTGACTTCTTCAAACCAAGCTGCTTACCTATTGCAGATTCAGTCTTCCCAGCCTGGTGCAGGTCTACAATTTTGTTTCTGGTGTCCTTTGACAGCTCTTTGGTCTTGGACATAGTGGAGTTTGGAGTGTGACTGTTTGAGGTTGTGGACAGGTGTCTTTTATACTGATAACAAGTTCAAACAGGTGCCATTAATACGGGTAATGAGTGGAGGACAGAGGAGCCTTTTAAAGAAGAAGTTACAGGTCTGTGAGAGCCAGAAATATTGCTTGTTTGTAGGTGACCAAATGTTTATTTTCCACCATAATTTTCAAATAAATTCATTAAAAATCCTACAATGTGATTTTCTGGATTTTTTTTCTAATTTTGTCTGTCATAGTTGAAGTGTGCCTATGATGAAAATTACAGGCCTCTCATCTTTTTAAGTGGGAGAACTTGCACAGTTGGTGGCTGACTAAATACTTTTTTGCCCCACTGTACGTGGTCTGAGGTTGTGACGACCTACTGCCAAATTCTCTAAATTGACATTGGAACCGGCTTATGGTAGAGAAATGAACATTCAATTCTCTGGCAACAGCTCTGGTTGACATTCTGGCAGTCGTCATCCCAATTGCACACTCCTACAAAACTTGAGACATCTGTGGCATTGTGTTGTGTGACAAAACTGCACATTTTAGTGGCCTTTTATTGTCCCCTGCACAAGGTGCACCTGTGTAATGATCATGCTGTTTAATCAGTTTCTTGATATGCCACACCTGTCTTGTGGGTGGATTATCTTGCCAAAGGATAAATACTCACAATCATAGATGTGAACAAATCGGTGCACAAAATTTGATATAAATATATAAATATTGATATAAGCTTTTTGTGCGTATGGAAAATGTTGGGTATCTTTTATTTCAGCTCATGAAACATAGGAGCAACACTTTACATGTTGTGTTTATATTTTTGTTCAGTGTACATATTTACAGAAAACCATTCAGGTGTATTTTGTGGCTTTGGCAAATGTGTTCTAATGATCTAAAGCCAAACTGTTGCCTGTATACACACAGTCCAGTTCAAAGTGAATGATGGCAGGCCCATTTAATTTTTTTATTTTACCTTTATTTAACCAGGCAAGTCAGTTAAGAACATATTCTTATTTTCAATGACGGCCTGGGAACAGTGGGTTAACTGCCTGTTCAGGGGGTTTGAACTAGCAACCTTCCGGTTACTAGTCCAACCCTCTAACCACTAGGCTACGCTGCCGCCCCATGTGGCACATGGCTTCTTTGCATATAGATCTACTGTAGGTCTGATTGGCTATGGTACACCGGTCTCCGTAGACTCTGGTCCTGGTCTGGACAGATGTTTTAATTAAGTTTTATTTGCTGCAGTGTCTGTTAATTGTCCAAATGCATGGCTGCTAGAGAATTTTCACAAATGACTTACTATACGTCATTTCCAAACATTCTGAGAATTTATGAAAATGTGAAAATGACCATAACTAAGTGCTCGCTTGTCAGAAAATGTAAAAAAAAATGTAAATAAAAAAAGGTGTCATATTCTTTCTAGGGGTGTATGTGAACAGATTTGAATAAGATTTCATGTTGCTAAAATGCTGTCAGTTCCACTTTAAGTATATCATGAGCAGAATATGCTCTAACAATGTGAATTCCAAATCACCCGTTGTATAAAAATACATAAGACATGATTTACCTGAGGACCCTAGGTGAATAATTATGGTAATAATCATAAATTCTATGATTACAGTGACTATTGCTTCCATACATTAGAGAACTAACCCAATAAAGACAGTTGTGTAAACTAGAGTAATGTACAACGCTCGTATGTAAAAACACATATGACCCAATATTCAAGGCTTCCTCTCGTGCACCCCACACATCAATATTAAGATATTTATAATTTTAATTAGAGACTTTTTTCAATAGTGAGGTTCACTGTTGGTTGTTTGGCCTGTACACTTGTACCAAAGACCTATAGAGCCATATAGTTGATGGCTCTAACAATGTACAAGTCATATCCGGGACCTAGCTATCCGTATTTCATCAAAGATCCTCATCTATAATGGGGGGGGTGCTCAGCTATGGTGAGGGGTGTTACCTGATGGGAGCTGTCTCATCGCCCTTGTCCAGCCACTCCTGAGGGGGGATGATGTACATGCACCACAGGCCCCAGTTGTAGCCGTGGGCCGCATTGGCGTACTGCTGCACCTCAAATGTGTTGAACTTGATGTTGTCGATGGCCGGGAGGATGATCCGGGTGTGGTCCTCCTTCACCCTGGTCAGGATAGGCTCCGCCCTTATTTAAGAGAAGAGACAGACATCAGGGATGAGCTACTGTACTGTGACACTGTCATTCTCAAGCACAACCATCAAACAAACATCCATCAACATACCTTTAGGTGGGTAAAACAGTAAGGAAATAAATTGAATACATATGCCCAGCAATAAAAAAGCAGTGTTGGCTCCCTTGAGATCTTTAGCTACTATTTCCCATGTACAGGGTTGCCAGTGATCCTCAATAAAAATCCTTTCTCCAAAATCCTGCCAGTCTTCAACAATGGGTCGTGCTCTAGGATGTTGTTTGGCACATTCTGTGTCAGAGTACATCAAGCAGTGAGAAGCAGTCTTGGTGTTGGTGTCCCCAGGTCATTGAAGTGGCTGGCTACAGAATTGATGTGTTTGTTTCCTTTCTTTCCTACTCCTTTGGCCTAAGGCATGCATGCTGATACCGTTAGATAGATGGTAAGGGAATAATCCAGGGTCGCTGTCAATTATTTAGCCATACTGTCAGCCCTGGATATATTTTGATCATCTGTCTAATGTCGGACGGTTCAGTACAGTTTTAGAGCAAATATCCATTCCTGACAAGCATTATTCTCAATCTGACAGGAGGCTGCAATTACGACTCATATTTAAGGTAACTCTTAAAAATACCCTCTCCCTTATCTCTCTCCATTCTAATCCTCTATCTCTCTCACCACCTTTTCTTAAACTCTTTCCTCTTCTCTCTCGCTTCCTCCCCTTTCTCTCAATTTCTTTAAAACCAAGCCCATTTATCTTCCAAAAGCAGAATTATTCTTCATCACATCAAGGTAGTGGAAAGAGTGCAGAGGAATGGATCCAAATGGAGCTATAAATGGGTTTGCCAGTAAAAATGACTGACAGAGGCACTACTTAGTAAAAGCAATCATTTAATAACAGTGGAGTGATTGTTCAAAGCTTCCCATCTCATTGAGAAAGATTGACATATGAGAGACCTGGGTCGCTACTTACTTTAAGGCATAATGGCAATGATAAAAGTCTGTGGGAGAGGGGTTGAGTTCACCATCTGCTGTTGGAAAGTTGGTTTGTATCCAGGTAAAGAAAGGTGTTGATGAACCAAATTGTCTGACAAACATTATTTACCATATGTGCTTTGAAGTCAAACTGGAATGATGAAAACATAATAATTGAAGGGTGATAAAGAATATTGCAATGCTACTTAATATTGTCAGTGAACACTTTGAAATTCATTGAAAATAACTGCATAAAGACTCATTAACTCCAGGATTTGTTTATAGCCTCACATGCTGAGATGTTGCTGATGGTACATCCTGTATGCATTCTCTAACCTTGAGGACCCAGAACCCCCTTTTCCAGTACACTCCATCAGCCATTCATCTTCCCTTGTCCTTCAGAGTCTAGGGTACAGTAGCACCCCAGAGGTAGTTAGCAGCATCCTCAACACTAGCTACCTCAATAGGTACCTCAGGGATCCCAGTGTTGATGAGGGAGAAGACAAGGCGTAGAAACAATGAGGGATCAGGTTTGACTGATGATGCTTGTCATTTTCCCCCTCTGCTTATTCACCGACATCTGTCCAGATTCAATCTGGTTTCATATTCAAATAGTGTTTTTTCCCTCAGCGATGACTCATGTAATATTGTGAATACATTGTGGCAATAGGTCTTACCATTAGTTGTTACTCTAGAGCTTCTCTCATGTTATTCCTACCTTGCCTGGTTTCAAGACTTAAAAAAAATGTACAGATGTTTTGGAAAAACGGATTATTGTATCCGTTGTTTATTTTCATGATTTGATTTATTGAATGTCTACATGCTCCAAAATGAACAGCCTTGCGTGTGTTTTTAACACACTCAAAACCAATTAAAAGATTGTCTAATATTACGATCAACACTGATTTTCCCAACCTAAGCAAAGTCACACATACCTGGGGTCGTGGAGCGTCATATGGCAGGATAAAAATCTGCTCAATCTCTATCTGTGTGTACTTGAGTCTACATGCCACCTTCTGAGGATGCCTCCTCTCCCTATCTGTCCTACCTTTGTCCTCTGTACAGAGCCCAGAACGCAGGCCGTGTGAGATTACAACTCCATTTTTCCAGATTAATGGAATTCCTTTTTGAAAAGTTTCTCAAGCACGGATTTATCAGATAATGGGATCTAGCTTCATTCACAACCATACACACACAGAACTGCAGGCGCCAAGTGCCTAAAATAGGATCAGTTTAATTTGTTTGCAGGCCAAATGCAGCAGAACATGTAAATTGCCTGTGCAGAAAGTAGAGGCAATTTCATTGTGACATACTGTAGCTTCCATTTATGAGAACATTAACGCTGTGTGTGTGTGCATTCTCATTTCTGTGTGTGTTTGTTTGTGTGTGAGAGAGAGAAAGAGAGTGTGTGTGTGGGGATCTCAGACTTCATCGCTTCCGGTCATGTTCTAGCACAGGGATGGGCAACTTTGATGGGCGAGGGGGCCACAAAAAAGCTGAACTCATCATGAGGAGCCACGGTGGCTTGTGGGTCTGTGTATCTACATCTGATGATCAATGGCCCCCACCCCGGTCAGTAATTCGACCATGCTTACTGCAAGTTTAGATAGCTGGCCACTAGACTAATTTATCTAAACATGTGCTAATTGAATGACTGCCGATGCACAATCAAATTTTGAAATTGCACCTCGTGTATTCTATTATTCTAACTCTCAAAAGTAAATTGAGATCCCGACTGAGTTCCTAAAAAAATGTAGGGTGAAATTGGTCCGCAGGCCTATAAAAGAGGATCCACGTGCCGCCAGTTGTCCATCCCTGTTCTTGCACATTAAGACTGTACACTGTGCACAGATCTTAGACTATCCAGTCTTCAGAGTTGTTTCTTTGGATAAATAATGCTTGAATCTGTAGCATAAATATCAATATTATATACTAATCCTGTATAAATGACTGCTCCAGATGAAAGGTAGGGAAGGTAATTCACACTGAATTTAAAGTTACAGTGAAATAGATTTTGCCAATATCCCGATAGATTCTTGAGATTACTTTGTACGTTTTCAGTTTACCTGGTATACAGTATAGGCTTGGGGGTTAATTCAGGCTGATTTGATAACACTGTTGTATTAGCAGTATAAATCTCTGTCTATTCTGTATTTTTGGATGCCTGCCTGGTATGTGGTCTGTGAAGCACTCACTGTGTAAGCGTTTATACCATCCTTCTCTTTTCAAGATGGATAAACACTGAACCAAGGCCAGTCAGTCAGAGCGAGGGGGAAAGGAAAGGCATGTTTTACTTTAGCTCAGAATTCAAAATAATACTTGTAGTAATAGACCTGCACAGCGCAGCAACACTGTTTTCATTATATCAATTAAAATGCAGGAGCACCGGAACTGGCAGTGTGAATCCAGGCCCAGCCAATCAGGGTGGCTATTATTGTTTTTATATATTTTATTTGTAGCCTATTCGCCAATAATGCAATATATGGTCCACTTGATTCAGCTGCCCTGAATGCCCTGCATTCCCATTTTAAACCATTTTATTAGTGTGAAGATAGAGAGCTAAATCAGATGCACCTGTAGTCATACCGCTGGCTAATTGGATAACTTAGATCACTGTGTCTACAGCAGCTTCCATGAGCCCACAGCAAAGTTGATACTGACTGTAGAAAAGGCTACTGTAAGAGTTAAAAACCATGCCTAGAGAGAGATTGTCAAAGAGTACAGAAAACTATTGAGTTTTATTTGTTTTAGGACTACAACAGTGTTTTTTTCAACACTTGTAGATATCCCACTCTCTCCCTCCATCCGATTGACCATCAGTCCAGTGAGATAAAGGTTATTTCAATTTAGGCTACAACAACTGACCTATTACCAGTGTCATCATATAGCCTAGCTTGACACTCCAGTTTTGAAATATAAGGGTTATTTATATTAAGGGGAAGGCCTACATGGAGAAAATCAGACCTCTCTTATATGAAATTAGGCAAATGAATGAAACAATATCTATTTCCAGTCAATGGCCTATCATTTTTAGGAATGTAATTTAATTGGAAATAGAACTTCGCTCTGTGCTTCTCCAACCATGCACTATAGGGAGGCCTTATTGATCTCACACAATACATTGTAGGAGCACTTGATCTCCTGCACCCAGCAGAGAATTGCATTGTGACTCAATGTGATCTCGACTAAGAAAATGTTGGTGACCACTGTTCTAGTCTATATAGGTTATGGAATATTATTATGTGTATTAGAATACTGTTATAATTTACCTTTCCTTTGATGGTGTTTAATATACAGTGTGTAACCTAATCTAAACCTGATCTACTTTGATTGGCCTGCTCCCGAGTTGCGCAGCGGTCTAAGGCACTACATCTCAGTGCTTGAGGCATCACTACAGACACCCTGATTCGAATCCAGTCTGTATCACAACCGGCCGTGATTGGGAGTCCCATAGGGTGGCGCACAATTGGCCCAGCATTGTCCGGGTTTGGCCAGTGTAGGCTGTTATTGTAAATAATAATTTGTTCTTAACTGACTTGCCTAGTTAAATAAAAACTAAATTGTTACATTTGTGGCTGCCTACCCTACTATCTCCTGGTCTCTGAGACAGTGATCTGAGAGATTGCCAAGCCTATTAGGATTATTACTGTTATATCAGGGCATTATATTCTATTCTCATAGTCTATTAATTAAGCTATAGGCCTCTAGTTTATTATGTGCAGGTCTGTGAGTCATGGATTTACATAGGCCTACAAGAGTATTTGATCCGTAATGTAAAATCACATGTTAGATGGTTTGTTGTGTGCGATCGATTACATTAAGGTATAGGGTAGGTAATGCTTTTATGATAATTTAATGATTTGAGTGCCTACATTTTGTCCCACAAACATTTTTGCTGGCTTTGCCATCAACAGATTTCTGCCTATGCCACTGATTTAAAAGTGATTCATTTCCAAGCTTTGAGAAATATGTCAGATTACTTTTTAATTCTTTCGCACATTTAACTACATGGGATAAGGTCTGTGGGTAGCCATCTTTCCCATTTCCTTTGTTTGGAAAACAAGAGTTTAGTTCACAAATTTGTCTAAGATAATTAATAACCTAATTGAATTCTGTTTAAATATATAAAACATTTCTGAACTACGAATCCAACGAATGCAAAGCACACAATCCAAACCAGTTGAGAGGTCCTTGGAAGAGGTTGGAACAGTCATATTGCTCTTTTCTCTTTTATTGGTCCTATTTTCCATTCCCTGACCTCAATCTGAATCCTGGGAAACGGTGGGATCACAAGGTGCAGCAGCATCACAACACCATCAAAGCGTGGGGTTGTGAGCCGTGCATTTCACTACAGCCATGCAGCCAACATCCAACACCCACAACCTCTAATCTCCCCCACACACTCAGCAGGCACACATACACACATAGCGCTCGCATGAACTATTCATTAATAACCTGAGATTGCAATGGTGCAGAATAAAAAAATAAACAATATCAATTTATCTGAGGCTCTCCCTGTGAGTTCAGAGTTCAGGAGGCGTAGATGCTTATTACAACCCTGTTGTATTTCCACCACATCAATTGTATTTACTGAACAGAAAAATTGAGCTTAGTGGGATTAGAATGTTCGCCTCGGAATGAATGACCCTGCTTCTCAGCCTTGGATATATAGTTGTACTGGAATGGCTTCAGAGGGAGGAAATGGATTGTGCACATATTTAGATGACACAAAATAATGCAATGATATAACATCCTGTAAAACTGAATGTGTTCCATCCATTCCATTTGTGAAAACTATTCACATGAGAACTATCCACACTTAAATTAACCAAGTATGATGCAATTATATCTAACTATCCTATAAATCCAAAAATGTGTGTAATCAATTGCATACTAGACACAATCAATGACACTCTTACTGACAGTTGTAGCTGCTTTGCGTGATGTATTGTTGTCTCTACCTTTGTACTGTTGTCTGTGCCCAATAATGTTTGTACCTTGTTTTGTGCTGCTACCATGTTGTGCTGCCGCCATGTTGTGTTGTTACCATGTTGTTGTCATGTGTTGCTGCCTTGCTATGTTGTTGTCTTAGGTGTGTTGTGTGTCTTTGTAGTGTTGTCTCGTCGTGATGTGTGTTTTGTCCTTTATTTTTTTAATCCCAGGCCCCTGTCCCCGCAGTAGGCCTTTTCCCTTTTGGTAGGCCGTCGTTGTAAATAAGAATTAGTTCTTAACGGACTTGCCTAGTTAAATAAAATAATAAAATACAAAGGGTAAACAATATCAACTAGACAGCTTCTTGGCTTCAGAATGCCAGCAGGTTCACTTGGCTCAGCAAACTGGATGCCTGGGTATGCACTAGTAGTTTTTACAAGGTCATTCACTGTGTCTCATGATAAAAAGGCAGGGGAACAATCCATCTCACTTATTACTGTAGTATGTGCCATGTTGCATAGTCATATGATGATGAATACAGGGGCTTGGACACATCTAAGGTTGCGGGCTAGCAGAACAATACACCACATACATTCAACAAATTTGTCATGTTTTTCCCCCCTATTCCCACTGAAATAGATTATATTATGCTCAGCTCTGTGCACACATACTGTATAAGTACACTCACAGTTGAAGTGGGGAAAAATGGACTGTATGTAACGGCGTTCGTTTGTTGAAGGAGAGTCGGACCAAAATGCAGCGTGGTGGTTACTCATGTTCTTTAATGACGAATAGCGAAATACATGAAATAACGATACAAATACAAAACAACAAACGGAACGTGAAAACCTAATACAGCCTGTCTGGTGAACAACAACACAGAGACAGGAACAATCACCCACGAAATACACAGTGAAACCCCGGCTACCTAAATATGGTTCCCAATCAGAGACAACGAGAATCACCTGACTCTGATTGAGAACCGCCTCAGGCAGCCAAACCTATGCTACACCCCTACTCAACCACAATCCCAATACCTATAAAACGCCAATACGAAACACAACAAAATAAACCCATGTCACACCCTGGCCTAACCAAATATATAACGAAAACACAAAATACTATGACCAAGGCGTGACACTGTATGCAACACAACCTGTTTCTTACAAGAATGTAGTGGCTGATGCTTTTCATCTCATATACATTATCTCTATGTTTTTTAACATATCACAGCTTATTCGATAGAATCACTGGGGGCCAAGTGCACAGCTGTACTTTTCAGAAATAGAGACTCATGCAAAGCAAATGCACGGCTGCCGTATCGAACACACTTTAAATGTAGAGTGTGAGTGTGAGGGTGAGGGTATGCGTGCGTGCGTGCGCGCGTGCGGCGTGAGTCATGAAGGCAGCAAGTGAGCTAACTCAAAGGATCATTTTGATAGATCCCTGCATGTAAAACAGGGGAGCGAACATCAGAAACAATGAGGGTGGACCCGTGGAGGTGAAAGGATGGTGAGGGGGCGGAAAAGCACAACCATTTTTTAACAGGAGCAGATGGGGAAACAGATGAGGGAACCACCAGGGTATCAATTATCATCACCCACTCCAACTCCTGATGAAACCAACCAACTCCCCGATGTAGCTGGCTGACTGGCAGAGACACCCTGTGGGTTTGGAGTGTCCATTACGTTCTCACTAAAAGCACTCCTGGGTGAAAATCGAGGTACATGAGATCCTCCTCTGCCTAGAGGTCAAAAGGATGACAGTGATGAATGATTGGCGGATCAGATCACAGTAGATGGACTGTCTGTGGCTATATGTTATTTGGTTTGATTTTGTATGATACTATCTGTGCTCATATTTGTGTATGTCTTTTTCAGCTTTGATGCTGTTTATTATAGTCAAATCTGTGTTGGAATAGTAGGTAGGAAGGAGGAGTAGGAAGGAGGAGACCAGGACTTTTTCCTGAACACGTGACCTGACTTGGTAAATCTAGTCAGACCACGTGACCTGACATGGTAAATCTAGGCCCTAGATTGTCATGTTACAGTCAAACTCTATGCTTTATTCATAACACGATAGAATGCAATACTCTTGAACAAGATATTTAACCACAATTTTATTGAAGCGATATGTAAATATATTCTGCAAATATTTGTCGTCTTCGTTTCCCTTTCTGGCTGATGTTTCAGTTATGAAGCAGTGGTGGTATGTTGTTAGGTGAAGTGCCTGAGCTACAGCCAGGGAGGCAGACAAACAACTTATTACCCAAACCTTTGGTTCCAGCCCTCCCCCAGCTTCCCCCCAGGAACACACCACACGCTCTACGTCTTGAAAAGCCTGACAGGATGACAGGCTCAAATTAGGTGCCAATTACAAGGCACTTGAGTGTCTTGTTTGGTGGTAAGCATAGGTACCAGCCAGACATTGGGTTGAGACCCCCTTAAGTAATTTCCATCATGCTTATAACACTAAAGCCTAAGGCTGGAGGAGGGTGAAACAATGTGGCAAAAACAACATTTAATCTGTCATCTCTTATGTCATTGTCCCACCACCGTAAAAACAAGGTTTAGGCTTATTTCAGCGACTTACACTACAGTACAGTACAGGTAACATAATTGAAACTCAGTGTATTTTCTATTGGCCATTAGTCACAGTTCAGAAGTGATGAGTTTGAATCTCAGCAAAAGCTTATTAACTGTTCTAACTAATTCAAAATGGAGGTCATGTTCCCTGAATGTGCTGCCTCAGTAACAATTCCTCATAGCGTAAGCACAGTTTAGCTGACGCTTAATCAAAATGCTTGAGGGGCGACCCGCATATTTAATCTACGATTATGTAGGACTACAACCACTGCACTCTAACATGAACCCCAAGAGTAAAAAGGACAATGAGGAGATACTGTATGAAGATGAAGCACAGTTCTTACCAGGCAGTGTTGAACTCTACATGGGCATCAAAGAAACCTACAACCGGGGCGGTTGCAGCATTCCAACCGTGTATCCTGGCTCGGATCAGGCCTTCCCTCTTACTGTTGCGGACGATCTTCACCAGACCTGGGTAACGCTTGTTCACATACTGGTCCAGATTGAACTTCAGCTCCACTGGAAAAACAAGAGAAAGAGAATCAGTTATTTTGGATAACAGAAACACTGAGAAGTATTGACTTCACTGCAAATGGGCCTGTGAGTAAGATCTTCATGGTAATAACATTTTATTTTTAAATTTGATTTGAAATTAATAGCTTGCAGAAAATGTTGAATCTGGTATACAACAATACATTTGTTATTCTGAAATGAATGGGGATATGAATTGCCCCAGGAACAACACACAACAAAGCTCAGCATCATGAGTTACATAGAGTAAGTAAAACTTGAGCGACCCAGCACAACACAGATGACCTTATTCTTTCTGTACTGTAAAAACTTTCTCTCCCTCTTACTCTACTCCAAGGGATAAGGCTAGCTTTCTTTCCGTGTCACTGTCATCCCTGGAAATAAAGGCTGTGAGGTAAACAAGCAATTCTACAAATGGCAGACTAACTGAATGAATGAGCCCAATGTAATGTTTGTGGAGGATGTTTGAGGTTCTCCCATCAGGTTGCACATACTCAACTTTCTATGGGAGGGAGAGAAAGAATAATAAGGGCAATTGGCCTGGGACTGACACCTAGGATTGACGCCTGGGATTGACGCCTGGGACTGACACCTGGGATTGATGCCTGGGACTGACACCTGGGATTGACGCCTGGGACTGACACCTGGGATTGACGCCTGGGACTGACGCCTGGGATTGACGCCTGGGATTGACACCTGGGATTGACGCCTGGGATTGACGCCTGGGACTGACGCCTGGGACTGACGCCTGGGGCAGTAGCCTGGGGCAGACGCCTGGGACTGACGCCTGGGACTGACGCCTGGGGCTGACGCCTGGGACTGACGCCTGGGACTGACGCCTGGGGCAGATGCCTGGGGCTGACGCCTGGGACTGACGCCTGGGGCAGACGCCTGGGGCAGACGCCTGGGACTGACTCCTGGGACTGACTCCTGGGGCTGACGCCTGGGGCTGACGCCTGGGACTGACGCCTGGGACTGACACCTGGGGCAGATACCTGGATCTGACGCCTGGGACATATTCCTGGGGCAGATGCATGGGGCTGACACCTGGGGCAGACGCCTGGGGCATACGCCTGGAGCTGTCGCCTGCTCCGCACATAAATCAACCTCTGAATGAACACCAGGGCTAATCTGTATGTGACAAATAAAATTTGATTTGAAGTTGACATTTAAATTGGTTAAGGTTAAGAATAGGGTTAAGGTTAGGTCAGGGTTATGGTTTGGTTAATGGTATGGGTTAAGGTTACTAACCGTGAGAGTATGGTACATGTCTCTGTGTCTCTGTGCCTGCCTGTTGGCTTATGTGAGTGTGTGGACGCATTTATGTTTGTTTACTATAATGGTTTGTGACCTATGTGCAAACTGTGGCTACACAGATGCAGCTAAAAGATGATGAAACCCAACAGAGTGCAATAATTGCATGGCTGTTTTGGTGGGAGGGAGAAATGTTAAAGGATCCCCTCTGGTGCACAGCAAATAAATAGAAAACTGGAATGCATCGCCAGCACCGGAGAATTATGGACCAAGGAATAGGTTTTAAAGGGATTGACAGTGCAAAACAGAAAATATGAGTTTTAATTTAATAGCCCCCGCGACATGCAGCTGTTCAGGGAAGTCAAGAACCAATACACGTAGTCAGTCAGGAAAGCAAAGGATAGCTTTTTCAAACAGAAATGTGCATCCTGTAGTGCATCCTAACTCCAAAAAGTTTTGGGACACTGTAAAGTCCATGGAGAACAAGAGCACCTCCTCCCAGCTGCCCACTGTATTGAGGCTAGGTAACACGGTCACCACTAATAAATCCATGATAATCGAACATTTCAATAAGCACTTCTCTACGGCTGGCCATGCCCCCCCCCCCTGCAGCTACTTGCCCGAGCCTCCCCAGCTTCTCCTTCACCCAAAACCAGATAGCAGATGTTCTGTAAGAGCTGCAAAACCTGGACCCGTACAAATCAGCTAGGCTAGACAATCTGGACCCTCTCTTTCTAAAATTATCCACCACCATTGTTGCACCACCTGTTCAGCCTCTCATTCGTATCGTCCGAGATCCCTAAAGATTGGAAAGCTGCCGCGGTCATCCCCCTCTTCAAAGGGGTTGACACTCTAGACCCAAACTGTTATAGACCTCTATCCATCCTGCCGTGCCTCTCTAAAGTCTTCGAAAGCCAAGTTAATAAACAGATCACTGACCATTTCGAACCCCACCGTACCTTCTCTGCTGTGCAACCTGGTTTTCGAGCTGGTCACGGGTGCACCTCAGCCACGCTGAAGGTACTAAACGATATCATAACCGCCATCGATAAAAGAGTATTGTACTGTGCAGCCGTCTTCATTGACCTGGCCAAGGCTTTCGACTCTGTCAATCACCGTATTCTTATCGGTAGACTCAATAGCCTTGGTTTCTCAAATGACTGCCTCGCCTGGTTCATCAACTACTTCGAAGACAGAGTCCAGTGTGTCAAATCAGAGGGCCTGTTGTCCGGACCTCTGGCAGTCTCTATGGGGGTACCACAGGGTTCAATTCTCAGGCTGACTCTCTTCTCTGTATATATCAATGATGTCGCTCTTGCTGTGATTCCCTGATCCACCTCTATGCAGACGACACAATTCTGTATACATCTGGCCCTTCTTTGGACACTGTGTTAACCAACCTCCAAATGAGCTTCGATGCCATACAACACTCCTTCCGTGGCCTCCAACTGCTCTTAAACGCTAGTAAATCCAAATGCATGCTTTTCAACCGTTCGCTGCCCGCACCCGCCCGCCTGCCTGACTAGCATCACTAGCCTGGACGGTTCTGACCTAGAATATGTGGACAGCTACAAATACCTAGGTGTCTGGCTAGACTGTAAACTCTCCTTCCAGTCTTATATTAAACATCTCCAATCCAAAATCTAGAATCTGCTTTCTATTTCGCAATAAAGCCTCCTTCACTCACGCCGCCAAACTTATCCTAGTAAAACTGACTATCCTACCGATCCTCAACTTTGTCGATGTCATCTACAAAATAGCTTCTAATACTCTACTCAGCAAACTGGATGCAGTCTATCACAGTGCCATCCGTTTCTTTACCAAAGCCCCTTATACCACCCACCACTGACCTGTATGTTCTCGTCGGCTGGCCCTCGCTACATATTCGTTGCCAGACCCACTGGCTCCAGGTCATCTATAAGTCTATGCTAGGTAAAGCTCCGCCTTATCTCAGCTCACTGGTCACGATAACAACAACCACCCGTAGCACGCGCTCCAGCAGGTATATCTCACTGGTCATCTCCAAAGCCGCCTTTCCTTCCAGTTCTCTGCTGCCAGTGACTGGAATGAATTGCAAAAATCACTGAAGCTGGAGACTTATATTTCCCTCACTAACTTTAAACATCAGCTATCTGAGCAGCTAACTGATCGCTGCAGCTTTACATAGTCCATCTGTAAATAGCCCACCCAATCTACCCATATTGTTTTTAATGTACTTTTCTGCTCTTTTGCACACCAGTATCTCTACTTGAACATCATCATCTGCTCATTTATCACTCCAGTGTTAATCTGCTAAATTGTAATTACTTCGCTACTATGGCATATTTATTGCCTACCTCCTCACGCCATTTGCACACACTGTAAATTGACTTATTTTTCTTCTATTGTGTTATTGACTGTACGCTTGTTTATTCCATGTGTAACACTGTGTTGTTGTTTGTCTCGCACTGCTTTGCTTTATCTTGGCCAGGTTGCAGTTGTAAATGAGAACTTGTTCTCAACTTGCTTACCTGGTTAAATAAAGGTGAAATAAAAAATCAAATCGAATAAAAATTTGAAGCATGAAATTCACACATATTGTACCGTACAGGTAGCCATAGGATTTCAGGGTGGTAATGTTAAGGTAGTGAGAACATGCCTAGTGTTAGGCAGGTAGCCTAGCGGTTAAGAGTGATGGACCAGTAACCGAAAGGTCACTGGTTTGAATCTCCGAGCTGGCAAGGTGGAAAAATCTGCCATTCTGCCCTTGAGCAAGGCAGTTAACACACAACATGAACTGCTCCCCAAGTGTCAATGATGTTGATTAATGAAGCCCCCTGCACCTCTCTGATTCAGAGGGGTTGGGTTAAATGCAGAAGACACATTTTGGTTGAATGCATTCAGTTATGCAACTGACGAGGTATACCCCTTTCTTTCCTATAGATTTGAATTCCAGGCTCATTAAACCGTTTACATCTAATACTATGTGAGCTGGAACAATGAATGAATGTTTGGGACTGTTGCTGTATGGTATATACAGCTAGACTAAACCCTGATCAGGTAGAACATGCATTTAGCTCCCCCGCCCGCCCAGCTATGGCTAAGGAGCAACCCTGAAAAGAAACCTCTCAGAAACCAATAAATGTCCCAGCTAAAGGATGTGTCAGAGAGACAAGAAAAACATGTTCCCTGTGTGTGACTCATTATGCCACTGTGCTGTGCCTCAAGTAGCCAAGCCTGCATGTTAATATTCTAATGTCACTGGAGAGAACAGCTTCTACATGTGCACGCACGCACACATAACCTTCACCAATCACAACCATTAAACAATGGGGTATTCAGAGAGGGGGGAGTAAGTGGGTTGGTATTTTGACGCAGCGGCTGCCATTTGTGCCTACCTCGTTTGGTTTAAATGGTTGCCTATTGCCTCTATGGGGACACTAGGCATGTGCCAATGTTGACTCTTGGTCCTCTATCAACATGTTATTTATGCGCCTCCTCTCTGCTTCAGCCCGGGGGATGCTGGGACTAAGCCCAACTCCATGCCAAGTGATGGAGGGCCAAGTGTCGGTTGGAATCTAGTTCATTGTCTCTGTCCACTGAAACAGGCAGCCTTCTGGGAGTCGGGGCTGTGCGGGGCTGGCTGCCATGGGGCGTGCAGGTGTGTGGAAGCAACCAAAACCTCACGCAGACCAAATCACAATGGAGATTTTTTTCTGGTTATTTTTAAACTCACTAACAGTGTTCAATAGCACACCCCCGAGGGTTCTTCATCCCTCTCTCACCCGCTCTATACTTTTCCCTCGTTCATTCTCCTCTCTTCTCTGAACAGACAGACAGACAGACAGACAGACAGACAGACAGACAGACAGACAGACAGACAGACAGACAGACAGACAGACAGACAGACAGACAGACAGACAGACAGACAGACAGACAGACAGACAGACAGACAGACAGACAGACAGACAGACAGACAGACAGACAGACAGACAGAGACAGACAGACAGAATCCCACTTAAATTGGACATGTATTTATTGTTAAGAAACTTGACTAGTTTGTTTTATAAGGGAATTGACACCTCTGGCACTTTTCCTACACACAAACCGATGCAATTCTTTGTTTGTGACACCACCCTCCACTTTTAAAGAGACAAACATGAATTGGAGAAGTGATGTTTGTGGAGCAATAATCCAAAACAAAATGCAGTAACACAGGGATTGTGGTTATTCTAATGAAATGTTGGAAACAATCTAGTAGAATCTTCTGGTTTTGCTGGCTCTTTAAGATCTAGGTCAGCAGACAGTAGCAGCACTGTGACAAATGCTGATGATAAAAGGGCTATATAAATTCAATTGATTGATTGATTGAGGAATGAACAGTTAGATGGTTATACTGAAGAAGCATCGAGACTAGAAGTCTTACCACTGTCGCTGTTGTCGTCCACCAGGATGATCTCCTTGAGAAGGTGTGCAGGGGTGTGGTTGACCACGCTGTGGACGGACCGCAAGATGACCGACAAGGCCTCGTTCACAAAGATGAACACCACTGAGATCTGAGGGAGGTCCTCTGGGTAGGTCAACTGCTTGCACCTGTAATGAAACAAATCAGACCGTTTTAGAATTATGGAACACAATTCAGGATTTGGAGAGTGAAAAGGTCAAAGTGAGCTGCCTTCTTTCATTTGAATAAACCAAGTTTTGTTTGGATTAATTGTATGAGACAGAATATGTTGAAATGTAAAATGTATGAAGAGTTGTGTACGTACTGTATGCTCAGTGAATGAATGTTGTTTTATATTGTTGTCCCTAGAAGCGTAACACGGTCCCAAACCATTTTCTGACAAAGCAAAGTAGGGGAAATAGGAACATATATCTTTCTTGTGAGGGTTGTGGCAAGGGAAAGCTGCAGCCTGGCTGTAAATGGAAGAAGCAGCGCTGTCCTGGCTAGCTCATTCTCTCTGTCTCTGTCTCTCTGTCGCTCTCTCTGTGTCTCAATTCAAGGGCTTTATTGGCATGGGAAACATATGTAAACATTGCCAAAGCAAGTGAAGTAAATAATAATCAAAAGGGAAATAAACAATAAAAATGAATAGAAAGCATTACACTCACAAAAGTTCCAAAATAATAAAGATATTTCAAATGTCATTATGTGCAAATAGTTCAAGTACAAAAGGGAAAATAAATAAACATCTCTCTCTCTCTCTCTCTCTCTCTCTCTCTCTCTCTCTCTCTCTCTCTCTCTCTCTCTCTCTCTCTCTCTCTCTCTCTTCTCTCTCTCTCTCTCTCTCTCTCTCTCTCTCTCATTTCAGAAATTAAGAGTAAACATTACACTCACAAAAGTAAAATAATAATATAGACATTTCAAAGGTTATATTATGGGCTATGTACAGTGTTGTAACAATAGTTGAAATACGAAAGGAAAAATAAATAAACAGATAAATATAGGTTGTATTTATAATGGTGTTTGTGCTCCACTGGTTGCCCTTTTCTTATGACAACATGTCACAAATCTTGCTGCTGTGATGGCACACTGTAGTATTTGTGTTGTTTCACCCAAAAGATATAGGATTGGATTTTTTTTTTCAAATTCTTTGTGGGTCTGTGTAATCTGAGGGAAATATGTGTCTCTAACATGATCACGCATTTGGCAGGAGGTTAGAAAGTGCAGCTCAGTTTCCACCTCATTTTGTGGGCAGTGGGCACATACTGTATGTAGCCTGTCTTCTCTTGAGAGCCAGGTCTGCCTATCACAGAGCCTCTCTCGATAGCAAGGCCATGCTCAATGAGTCTGTACATAGTCAAAGCTTTTCTTAATTTTGGGTCAGTCACAGTGGTCAGGTATTCTGCTGCAGTGTATTCTCGGTTTACTGCAAAATAACATTCTAGTTTGCTATTTTTTGTTGATTCATTACAATTTGTAAAGTTATTATCTTTTTGTTTTCTCATGGCTTGAGAATCGCTTCCTTTTACTTGGTTGTAGAATTTAATTGCTCTTTTCTGGATTTTGATCATTATCGGGAATCGTCCTAATTCGGCTCTGCATGCATTATTTGGTGTCTCTTTCTCTCTTTCCAGTCTCCACAGCCAACAGTCCCCCTCTCTCTCTTTCTCTCACTCTCTTGCTCTCTCTGTCTCCAGTCTCCACAGCCAACACAGTCTCTCTCTCTCTCTCTCGCTTCCTCTCTCTCACTTTCTTTCTCTCTCTGTTACAGTGTTGAAACATTGTGGAAATAGTTAAAATACAAAAAGGAAAATAAATAAACATAAATATGGGTTGTATTTACAATGGTGTTTGTTATTCACTGGATACCCTTTTCTTGTGGCAACAGGTCACAAATCTTGCTGCTGGGATGGCACACTGCAGTATTTCACCCAATATATATGGGAGTTTATCAAAATTTGATTTTTTTTTCAAATTCTTTGTGGGTCTGTGTAATCAGAGGGAAATATGAAATATGAAATCTAACATGGTCATACATTTGGCAGGAGGTTAGGAAGTGCAGTAAACAGTAAACAGGAGATATTTGACTTCAGACTCTAGTAGGGTGAGGCCGGGTGCTGCAGACTGTTCCAGTGCCCTCGCCAATTCGTTCATATAAAGTGCATTTGAAAAGTATTCAGAACCATAGATTTTTTCCACATTTTGTTACGTTGTAGCCTTATTCTAAAATGGATTCCATTTTTTTCTTCTCATCAATCAACACACAATACCCCATAATGACAAAGTAAAAACTGGTGACAAAACAGATGGCACTGTGTTTGAATCTATTTTGTAAATGACGTCGCCGAAGTCGAGGATTGGTAGGATGGTCAGTTTTACGAGGGTATGTTTGGCAACATGAGTGAAGGATGCTTTGTTGCGAAATAGGAAGACGATTCTAGATTTCATTTTGGATTAGAGATGCTTAATGTGAGTCTGGAAGGAGAGTGTACAGTCTAACCAGACACCTATTTGTAATTGTCCACATATTCTAAGTAAGAACCGTCGAGGGTAGTGATGCTGGACGGGCGGGCAGGTGCAGGTAGCGATCGGTTGAAGAGCATGAATTTAGTTTTACAAGTATTTAAGAGCAGTTGGAGGCCACGGAAGGAGAGTTGTATGGCATTGAAGCTCGTCTGGAGGTTAGTTAACACAGTGTCCAAAGAAGGGCCAGAGGTATACAGAATGGAGTCGTCTGCGTAGAGGTGGATCAGGGAATCACCCGCAGCAGCAAGAGCGACATCATTGATGTATACAGAGAAGAGTCGGCCCAAGAGTTGAACCCTGTGGCACCCCCACAGAGACTACCAGAGGTCGGACAAAAGACCCTCCGATTTGACACACTGAACTCTATCAGATAAGTAGTTGGTGAACCAGGCGAGGCAATCATTTGAGAAACCAAGGCTGTTGAGTCTGCCGATAAGAATGTGGTGATTGACAGAGTCGAAAGCCTTGCCCAGGTCTATGAATATGGCTGCACAGTAATGTCTCTTATCGATGGAAGTTATGATATCGTTTAGGACCTTGAGCGTAGCTGAGGTGCAGCCATGGCCAGCTCTGAAAACAGATTGCATAGCGAAGATGGTACGGTGAGATTCAAAATGGTCGGTAATCTGTTTGTTAACTTGGCTTTCGAAGACCTTAGAAAGGCAGGATAGGATAGATATAGGTGTGTAGCAGTTTTGGTCTAGAGTGTCTCCCCCTTTGAAGAGGGGGATGACCTTCTTTGGGAATCTCAGACGATACGAAAGAGAGGTTGAACAGGATAGTAATAGGGGTTGCAACCAGATAATTTTAGAAAGAGAGGGTCCAGATTGTTTAGCCCGGCTGATTTGTAGGGGTCCAGATTTTGCAGCTCTTTCAGAACATCAGCTATCTGGATTTGGGTGAAGGAGAAATGGGGGAGGCTTGGGCGAGTTGCTGTGGGGGGTGGAGGGCTGTTGATCGGGTAGGGGATGTCTTGGCTGTGTGCATAGGGTCGTTGTCCTGTTGGAAGGTGAACCTACGCCCCAGTCTGAGGTCATGAGCGCCCTGGAGCAGGTTTTCATCAAGGATCTCTCTGTACTTTGCTCCATTAATCTTTCCCTCAATCTTAACTAGTCTCCCTGCCACTGAAAAACATCCCCACAACATGACGCTGCCACCACCATGCTTCACCGTAGGGATGGTGCCTGGTTTCCTCTGGACGTGACGCTTGGCATTCAGGCCAAAGAGTTCAATCTTGGTTTCATAAAACCAGACAATCTTGTTTTTCATGGTCTGGGAGTCCTTTAGATGCGTTTTGGCAAACTCCAAGTGCACTGTCAAGTGCTTTTTATTGAGGAGTGGCTTCTGTCTGGCCACTCTACCATAAAGGCCTGTTTGGTGGAGTGCTGCAGAGATGGTTGTCATTCTGGAAGATTCTCCCATCTCCACAGAGGAACTCTGGACCTCTATCAAAGTGACCATTGGGTTGTTGGTCACCTCCCTGACTCCAGCCCCCCAGTTTGGTCGGGTGGCCAGCTTTAGAAGAGTCTTGGTGGTTCCAAACTTCTTCCATTTAAGAATTTTAATTTTTTTATTTTATTTTTATTTCACCTTTATTTAACCAGGTAGGCTAGTTGAGAACAAGTTCTCATTTGCAACTGCGACCTGGCCAAGATAAAGCATAGCAGTGTGAACAGACAACACAGAGTTACACATGGAGTAAACAATTAACAAGTCAATAACACAGTAGAAAAAAAGGGGAGTCTATATACAATGTGTGCAAAAGGCATGAGGAGGTAGGCGAATAATTACAATATTGCAGATTAACACTGGAGTGATAAATGATCAGATGATCATGTACAGGCAGAGATATTGGTGTGCAAAAGAGCAGAAAAGTAAATAAATAAAAACTGTGCGGATGAGGTAGGTGAAAATGGGTGGGCTATTTACCAATAGATTATGTACAGCTGCAGCGATCGGTTAGCTGCTCAGATAGCTGATGTTTGAAGTTGGTGAGGGAGATAAAAGTCTCCAACTTCAGCGATTTTTGCAATTCGTTCCAGTCACAGGCAGCAGAGTACTGGAACGAAAGGCGGCCGAATGAGGTGTTGGCTTTAGGGATGATCAGTGAGATACACCTGCTGGAGCGCGTGCTACGGATGGGTGTTGCCATCGTGACCAGTGAACTGAGATAAGGCGGAGCTTTACTTAGCATGGCCTTGTAGATGACCTGGAGCCAGTGGGTCTGGCGACGAATATGTAGCGAGGGCCAGCCGACTAGAGCATACAAGTCGCAGTGGTGGGTACTATAAGGTGCTTTAGTGACAAAACGGATGGCACTGTGATAAACTGCATCCAGTGTGCTGAGTAGAGTGTTGGAAGCGATTTTGTAGATGACATCGCCGAAGTCGAGGATCGGTAGGATAGTCAGTTTTACTAGGGTAAGCTTGGCAGCGTGAGTGAAGGAGGCTTTGTTGCGGAATAGAAAGCCGACTCTTGATTTGATTTTTTTCGATTGGAGATGTTTGATATGGGTCTGGAAGGAGAGTTTGCAGTCTAGCCAGACACCTAGGTAAATAATAATATAATAATAATAATAATAATATATGCCATTTAGCTGACGCTTTTATCCAAAGCGACTTACAGTCATGTGTGCATACATTCTACGTATGGGTGGTCCCGGGAATCGAACCCACTACCCTGGCGTTACAAGCGCCATGCTCTACCAACTGATCCACAGAAGGAACTTATAGGTGTCCACATATTCAAGGTTGGAACCATCCAGTGTGGTGATGCTAGTCGGGCATGCGGGTGCAGGCAGCGATCGGTTGAAAAGCATGCATTTGGTTTTACTAGCGTTTAAGAGCAGTTGGAGGCCACGGAAGGAGTATGGCATTGAAGCTCGTTTGGAGGTTAGATAGCACAGTGTCCAATGACGGGCCGAAAGTATATAGAATGGTGTCGTCTACATAGAGGTGGATCAGGGAATCGCCCGCAGCAAGACCAACATCATTGATATATACAGAGAAAAGAGTCGGCCCGAGAATTGAACCCTGTGGCACCAGAATGATGGAGGCACTGTATTCTTGGGGCCCTTAAATGCTGCAGACATTTTTTGGTACCCTTCCCCAGATCCGTGCCTCGAAGCAATCCTGTCTCGCAGCTCTACGGACAATTCCTTCAACCTCATGGCTTGGTTTTTGCTCTGACATGCACTGTCAACTGTGGGACCTTATATAGACAGGTGTGTGCCTTTCCAAATGATGTCCAATCAATTGAACTAATTATTTGATCCATTTTAGAATAAGGCTGTAATGTAACAAAATGTGGAAAAAGTCAAGGGGTCTGAATACTTTCCGAATGCACTGCATATGTTGATGAGGGTGGGGGTGGGGCTCAAGCTGCATTCCTGTCCTACCACACAGCCCTCTGGAAAGAAATGTTTGTGTTTTTTGCCAATTTTAACCGCACACTTGTCTGTGTACATGGATTCTATAATGTTGTATGTTTTTACTCCAACACCACTTTTTTTCAATTTGTATAGCAGACCCTCATAACAAATTGGGTCAAAAGCTTTTTTTAAATCAACAAAGCGTGAGAAGACTTTGCCTTTGTTTTGGTTTGATTGTTTGTCAATTAGGGTGTGCTAGGTGAATACTTGTCTGTTCTGCGGTAATTTGCTAAGTACATTTTCACTGAGGAAATGTACGAGTCTGTTGTTAATAATTCTGCAGTGGATTCTCTCTCCCTCCAGTCTCCACAGCCAACAGTCTCTCTCTCTCTCTCTCTCTCTCTCTCTCTCTCTCTCTCTCTCAGTCTCCCTCACTCTCTCCAGTGTCCCTCATTCTCTCTTGCTCTCTCTCTGTCTCTCCCTATCCCTCCTCTCTAACTCCCTCCCTCTCCTCCCCACGCTCTCTCTACAGACCAGGAGCTCAATTGCTCCCACTGATTAGGCCTCACACCAACATCATAGTAACTGGAACTGTGGAGCAGTGATTCTAGTGATTGGAATCCGATTTCATGTTGCCGTTTTAAATGACCCAGTTAATGAAATGAATAGCACACAACCACAGTCATGGTTGCTGCTGTACACAAGCACACAAACAGGCACCAGACAGTAGCACTTTCATTATAGATGCTGTTCATTATCATAGCCGGTTGGACTCCTCCCATTGCATTTACCTAGGGGTTTCACAGTAGCGTAATACTTTCCAGGCATCTAGAGGTAAAGCGGGTCACACTGAAACTGATTCCTATGGCAACCACTGGTACACATGATCATCTTGTAAACCATCCCCCACCAGCATCCTAATTATATTTCAACTGCAAACCTCTTTACGCTTCCCATGCTTGATATGCTCAACAGTGCTGTGTTTTTTCATCTTCTATTTTTCTGGTGTAATCTGGTGATAATGAGGGTACTAGCCATAATGAGATGTTTACATTTTTGAAAATTTCTCACGTTTAGTTGAAATTAAATGTTTATGAGGCGGTGTAGGCAGAACTGCATCACAACAAATTGATCCAAACTTAAATTGACTACTAAATATTTTCCCTCTAATGGGCTTCTTCATGTTCACTCTCTCTTGCTCTCACAAAGAAAAATATTCCTTTAATAACATGTACTCTGTAGTCTACACATTATGCTTATTCAGCCTGGCCTCAGAGCCATACGAAGCATACTACGCATATTTATCTGCACCTCCAAGACATATAATATGTACTAATGTTCTAGATACTTTAGACAAAGCAAAAGCAGTGATGTTGGTCGGGGAGGATGGATGTGCATATACCACGACTCCCTAGCAATCCAAAGGTTACGTGTTCGAGTCACGCCAGAGACAACTGTAACATTATAGCTAACCCTAACCCTTATTCTAACTGTTCATCAATTCTGTTATGCCAAACTTTGTTGTTTTAGTTCTCCTAACATTTAACGTAAATCATCAATTCATAAATTCATAAATAAATTCAGGAGGCTGAAGAAATTTGGCTTTTCACCAAAAGCACTCTGATTTGATCCTAACCTTTGTTGTTAGTTATCCTAACCACCAATGTAAATTCTCCCCGTAAATTCTCCTTTGTTGTTACAACGCAACAAGCAGTCTGGTCTCAGAGACATACGTATAATACTCTACGTCCGCCGGATGGTTGTTGTCCTTGATGATCTTTTTGACCTTCCTGTGACATCGGGTACTGTAGGTGTCCTGAAGGACAGGTAGTTTGCCACTGGTGATGCGTTGTGCAGACCGTGGTACAATTGCCATACCAGGCGGTGATACAGCCCTACAGGATGCTCTCGATAGTGGCGTCTGTAAAAGTTTAGGAGTGTTTTAGATGCCAAGCCAAATTTCTTCAGCCTCCTGTGCCTTCTTCACATCACTGTCTGTGTGAGAGGACCGTTACAGTTTGTCTGTGATGTGTACGCAGAGGAACTTAAAACGTTCCACCTTCTCCACTACTGTCCCGTCGATGTGGATAGGGGGCTGCTCCCTCGGCTGTTTCCTGAAGTCCACAATCATCTCCTTAGTTTTGTTGACGTTGAGCGAGAGGTTATTTTCCTGACACCACACTCCAAGGGCCCTCACCTCCTCCCTTTAGGCCGTCTCATCGTTGTTGGTAATCAGGCCTACCACTGTAGTTTCGTCTGAAAACCTGATGATTGATTTGGAAGCGTGCATGGCCACACAGTCATGGGTGAACAGGGAGTACAGGAGAGGGCTGTGAAAGCATAATCGTCGGGCCCCAGTGTTGAGGATCAGCGGGGTGGAGATGTTGTTTCCTACCTTCACCACCTGAGGGCGGCCCGTCAGAAAGTCCAAGACCCAGTTGCAGAGGGGGTTATCGAGACCCAGTGCATAATGACGAGTTCGGAGGGCACTATGTTGTTAAATGTTGAGATGTAGTCAATGATCAGCAGGTATTCTTCTTGTCCAGATGGGATAGGGCAGTGTGATGGCGATTGCATCATCAGTGGACCTATTGGGGCGGAAGACAAATTGGATTGGGTCTAGGGTATCCGGTAGGGTGGAGGTGATATGGTCCTTGACTAGTCTCTCAAAGCACTTCATGATGACAGAAGTGATTGCAATGGGGCGATAGTCATTTAGTTCAGTTACCTTTCTTGGGAACAAGAACAATGGTGGCCATCTTCAAGCATGTGGGGACAACAGACTGGGATAGGGATTGGTTGAATATGTCCATAAACACACCAGCCAGATGGTCTGTGCATGCTCTGAGGATGCGGCTAGAGATGCCACCTGGGCAAGCAGCCTTGCGAGGGTTAACACTTAAAAAATGTTTTACTCATGCTGGCCACGGAGATGGAGAGTCCACAGGCTTTGGTAGCGGGTCATGTCAGTGGCACTGTATTGTCCTCAAAGTGAGCAAAGAAGTTGTTTAATTCGTCTGGGAGCAAGACGTCTGTGTCCGCGACGGAGCTGGTTTTCTTTTTGTAATCCGTAATTTACTGGAGACACTACCACATATGTCTCGTGTTTGAGCCCTTGATTTGCGACTCTACTTTGTCTCTATACTGACACTTTGCTTGTTTGATTGCCTTGCGGAGGGAACAGCTGCACAGTTTATATTCGGTTGTGTTTCCGGTCGTGTTGCCATGATCAAAAGTGGTGGTTCACGCTTTCAGTTTTGTGCGAATGCTGCCATCAATCCACGATTTCTGGTTAGGGAAGGTTTTAATGGTCACACACTTGCTAATAAACTCGCTCACCGAGTCAGCGTATACGTCAATGTTATTGTCTGAGGCTATCCGAAACATATCCACGCGTCCATGTGATCGAAGCAATCTTGAAGTGTGTAATCTGATTGGTGAGACCAGCGTTGTATTGACCTGAACACGGCCGTTTCCTGTTTTAGTTTCTGTCTATAGGCTGGGAGCAACAAAATGGAGTCATGGTCAGATTTGCGGAAGGCCGGGGGAGGGCTTTATATGCATTGCGGAAGTTAGAGTAGCAATGATCCAGAAAGCTACCAGCTCTTATTGTGTATTAGATATGCTGATAGAATTTAGGAAGTATGGTTCTTAGGTTAGCTTTGTTAAAATCCCCAGCTACAATAAATGCAGCCTCAGGATGTATGGTTTCCAGGTTACATAGAGTCCCGTGAAGTTCTTTCAAGGCCGACGAGGGATTGGCTTGGGGGGGGTTGATATACATGGCTGTGACTATAATCGAAGATAATTCTCTTGGAAGATAATGCGGTCGGCATTTGATTGTAAGGAATTCTAGGTCGAGTGAACAAAAGGGCTTGAGTTCCTCTATGTTGTTGTGATTACACCATGATTCATTAATCATAAGGCATACACCTCCACCCTTCTTTTAACCAGAGAGATGTTTGTTTCTGTCAGCGAAATGCGTGAAGAAACCAGGTGGCTGTACCGACTCTGACAACATATCCCAAGTAAGCCATGTTTCCATGAAAAATAGATGTTACATTCTCTGATGTTTCTTGGGAAGGCAACTCGTGCCCTAATTTCATTCACATTGTTATCTAGAGATTGGACATTGTTGAGTAATATGCTTGGAATCGGTGGATGGTGTGCTCGCCTACTGAGTCTGACCAGTATGCTATTGCACGACTAACGTAACATAATATATCATTCAAAATGGAGGGAACAATATATGTATAAAATCCAACAAATTGCCCTGAGACCAGGTTAGCTTATCTGGTGAGTTAACAGGGCATCCTGGCTCTGTGCATTCTGGCATTTGAAGTGCTGACGTTGAAAATCGTGAGTTCAGGTGTAGTGACACATAAAAGAGCCGTACGCACTGAGTCAGGGTTGTGTGCCTAGTGACAGTGGGGTTGTCCGGGAGGGAATGTGTGTATGTGTGTGGCTGCGTGTGTGTGTGCACCAGATGGAACTCAGCATGGCTGCGTTCTGTCCTCTCTACCGATTGAAGCTTGTGGGGATTGTGCAGTCAGACAGGGCTACCAATGACGTCTCAATGCACCAGAGTCCTGTGTATGTGTGTGTGTGTGTGTGTGTGTGTGTGTGTGTGTGTGTGTGTGTGTGTGTGTGTGTGTGTGTGTGTGTGTGTGTGTGTGTGTGTGTGTGTGTGTGTGTGTGTGTGTGTGTGTGTGTGTGTGTGTTTGACTGGAGTGAAATTGACAATGATATGGAGAGGATAGACTGTCAGGGTGTTAATACATGGTAAATTATACCATTAAATGATCCGATATATCACGTTATATTATAGCGTTAAATTAGAATCTGAAGCTGTTGTCTAAATAGGTCATACTATAAATCAGGGGTTCCAAACTCTTTTGGCCCGGCGACCCCATTTGGATTTTAAAAAAATGCGTGACCCCACCATGTATAAAAGTGATGTAATCAAAGGCCAATGTTTTAATTGGGGCTATAACAGTCTATTACAAATCAGTCTGACAGTAGTGTTTACAGTATTTCAATCTGAAGTAAGTATGGTTTGAAGTGGCTGAAATATATCAGGAAGGTATTGGGAAGTTTAGAAGATCATCAGGCTCCTCCCTAAGTTTGTTTTACTCACTGCTCTAGCACACTCTGCTAACCCTGATGTCCTTGCCGTGTCTGAATCCTGGCTCAGGAATGCCACCAAAAATTTGGAGATTTCCATACCCAACTATAACATTTTCCATCAAGATAGAACTGCCAAAGGGGGAGGAGTTGCAGTCTACTGCAGAGATAGCCTGCAAAGTAATGTCATTCTTTCCAGGTCCATACCCAAACAGTTCGAACTACTAATTTTGAAAATTACTCTCTCCAGAAATAAGTATCTCACTGTTGCCGCCTGCTACCGACCCCCCTCAGCTCCCAGCTGTGCCCTGGACACCATTTGTGAATTGATCGCCCCCCATATAGCTTCAGAGTTTGTTCTGTTAGGTGACCTAAACTGGGATATGCTTAACACCCCGGCAGTCCTACAATCTAAGCTAGATGCCCTCAATCTCACACAAATCATCAAGGAACCCACCAGGTACAACCCTAAATCTGTAAACAAGGGCACCCTCATAGACGTCATCCTGACCAACTGGCCCTCCAAATACACCTCCGCTGTCTTCAACCAGGATCTTAGCGATCACTGCCTCATTGCCTGTATCCACTACGGAGCCGCAGTCAAACGACCACCCCTCATCACTGTCAAACGCTCCCTAAAACACTTCTGTGAGCAGGCCTTTCTAATCGACCTGGCCGGGTATCCTGGAAGGATATTGACCTCATCCCGTCAGTTGAGGATGCCTGGTCATTCTTTAAAAGTAACTTCCTCACCATTTTAGATAAGCATGCTCCGTTCAAAAAATGCAGAACTAAGAACAGATATAGCCCTTGGTTCACTCCAGACCTGACTGCCCTCGACCAGCACAAAAACATCCTGTGGTGGACTGCAATAGCATCGAATAGTCCCCGCGATATGCAACTGTTCAGGGAAGTCAGGAACCAATACACACAGTCAGTCAGGAAAGCTAAGGCCAGCTTCTTCAGACACTGTGAAGTCCATGGAGAAGAAGAGCACCTCCTCCCAGCTGCCCACTGCACTGAGGCTAGGTAACACGGTCACCACCGATAAATCCATGATTATCGAAAACCTCAACAAGCATTTCTCAACGGCTGGCCATGCCTTCCGCCTGGCTACTCCAACCTCGGCCAACAGCTCCGCCCCCCCGCAGCTACTCGCCCAAGCCTCTCCAGGTTCTCCTTTACCCAAATCCAGATAGCAGATGTTCTGAAAGAGCTGCAAAACCTGGACCCGTACAAATCAGCTGGGCTTGACAATCTGGACCCTCTATTTCTGAAATTATCCGCCGCCATTGTCGCAACCCCTATTACCAGCCTGTTCAACCTCTCTTTCATATCGTCTGAGATCCCCAAGGATTGGAAAGCTGCCGCAGTCATCCCCCTCTTCAAAGGGGGAGACACCCTGGACCCAAACTGTTACAGACCTACAGTATATCCATCCTGCCCTGCCTATCTAAGGTCTTCGAAAGCCAAGTCAACAAACAGGTCACTGACCATCTCGAATCCAACCGTACCTTCTCCGCTGTGCAATCTGGTTTCCGAGCCGGTCACGGGTGCACCTCAGCCACGCTCAAGGTACTAAACGATATCATAACCACCATCGATTGTGGTCCTTCTGTAGCTCAGTTGGTAGAGCATGGCGCTTGTAACGCCAGGGTAGTGGGTTCGATCCTCGGGACCACCCATACGTAGAATGTATGCACACATGACTGTAAGTCGCTTTGGATAAAAGCGTCTGCTAAATGGCATATATTTTTATATATATTATCGATAAAAGACAGTACTGTGCAGCCGTCTTCATTGACCTTGCCAAGGCTTTCGACTCTGTCAATCACCATATTCTTATCGGCAGACTCAGTAGCCTCGGTTTTTCTGATGATTGCCTTGCCTGGTTCACCAACTACTTTGCAGACAGAGTTCAGTGTGTCAAATCGGAGGGCATGCTGTCCTGTCCTCTGGCAGTCTCTATGGGGGTGCCACAGGGTTCAATTCTCGGGCCGACTCTTTTCTCTGTATATATCAATGATGTTGCTCTTGCTGCGGGCGATTCCCTGATCCACCTCTACGCAGATGACACCATTCTATATACTTCCGGCCCGTCCTTGGACACTGTGCTATCTAACCTCCAAACGAGCTTCAATGCCATACAACACTCCTTCCGTGGCCTCCAACTTCTCTTAAACGCTAGTAAAACCAAATGTATGCTTTTCAACCATTCGCTGCCTGCACCCGCACGCCTGACTAGCATCACCACCCTGGATTGTTCCGACCTTGATTATGTGGACATCTATAAGTACCTAGGTGTCTGGCTAGACTGTAAACTCTCCTTCCAGACTCATATCAAACATCTCCAATCGAAAATCAAATCTAGAGTCGGCTTTCTATTCCACAACAAAGCCTCCTTCACTCACGCTGCCAAACTTACCCTAGTAAAACTGACTATCCTACCGATCCTCGACTTCGGCGATGTCATCTACAAAATTGCTTCCAACACTCTACTCAGCAAACTGGATGCAGTTTATCACAGTGCCATCCGTGCACCTTATACCACCCACCACTGCGACCTGTATGTTCTAGTCGGCTGCCCCTCGCTACATATTCATCGCCAGACCCACGGGCTCCAGGTCATCTACAAGGCCATGCTAGGTAAAGCTCCGCCTTATCTCAGTTCACTGGTCACGATGGCAACACGCACCCGTAGCATGCGCTCCAGCAGGTGTATCTCACTGATCATCCCTAAAGCCAACACCTCATTTGGCCGCCTTTCATTCCAGTTCTCTGCTGCCTGTGACTGGAACGAATTGCAAAAATCGCTGAAGTTGGAGACTTTTATATCCGCCACCAACTTCAAACATCTGCTATCTGAGCAGCTAACCGATCGCTGCAGCTGTACATAGTCTATCGGTAAATAGCCCACCCATTTTTACCTACCTCATCCCCATACTGTTTTTATCTATTTACTTTTCTTCTCTTTTGCACACCAATATCTCTACCTGTACATGACCATCTGATCATTTATCACTCCAGTGTTAATCTGCAAAATTGTAATTATTCGCCTACCTCCTCATGCCTTTTGCACACATTGTATATAGACTCCCTTTTTTTCTACTGTGTTATTGACTTGTTAATTGTTTACTCCATGTGTAACTCTGTGTTGTCTGTTCACACTGCTATGCTTTATCTTGGCCAGGTCGCAGTTGCAAATGAGAACTTGTTCTCAACTAGTTAAATAAAGGTGAAATAAAAAAAATAAAAAGGCAATAATGTTGTATAATCTTCTGTGTAGAAAAGAACAACATCATTGATGATGTTCTTATTCCCCCAGTCTGATTTAGTGCCTGGTCTTGTCCACTCTGTTCTAATGAGGCTTGTGGGTATTGTAGAGGGAAACAGAAGACATACATGCTCTTGAGAGTCTTATCTTTCAGTGATGGGGTCATAATATTTTGTAGCTTAAAACGTTAAAAAGATAGAGCGACATTTGTAGGAAGAAAACAGAGACCTCTGTTTTTACAACCAGATCTAGTGGCTGCCGGAGGTTAATGACCTAACCCCGGTTCTATAAACCAAGCACATTTTTAAAAATGTATTTAAGAGCTTCTCTCGTGACCCCATTTTCAAATCAGGCGACCCATCACGGGGTCCTTCCTTTTATCTCTCTTCAAGTTTATTTTATTGACTGTGACAGCTTTTCTACTGCCTCTTTCAATCAGCCATACAAGCATTATAAACACAAATCTTTGTGCAATTGTTTTTCTTTAGTGGGGACACAACCACAAGCTGACAACCATACCAAATCAAATGAGGTATGTTTTATATGGGCTTAGTTCGATTTTTCATGGCTAGTTGTTAGCAAGCATATGTTTAATTGTTTCCATAATAATGACAGACAGAAGGAGATGGGGCAATGCACCAGATCACTTCAATTGAGTTGTGTCTATGGCCAAATTCAGTGTCGAGGTTGTTAAGTGATATTGTAGTTCCAATGCCCTAGTTACTGAGTCCAATTTATGCCATCGTTCAACCTTAAATGTGTACCTGTCTGCAGCAACGGGGAGGCTTGTAGGTCCATAACAGGATGAGCGATCGACTCATCTGTTTGTAATGAAACTAAACTCACTGGCAGGCTCTCATAATTTGACCTGGAACGAGCTGTGACAGAAACAGAGCGGCAGATTAAGACTTATTCCCATCACACTCCCTCCTCGGCCTGCAACACTGTGCCGGCCGGCCGGCCCGTCTGGTTTTCACTGCCATGTTATTTGCTATGAAATTTCACATTAACCTGAGATAACCTGTGCTGCACAGGAAATGGGAAAGCAACTCTCCCCCTATAGAAAGTCTGTTCTCAGAAAGACAATTGTTTACCTTGTCATTTCGCTGCCCTGTTGAGGAGATAAACTCAGCTTTCGGGGGAGAAACATAGCTGAAAGCATTTTACTTACCATTGACCACCACGGGGACCTTGCGATCCCATCCCCAGGTATCAGAGGCTTAAGAAATGAGGTAGTGCATATCCACGTGCCCTTCCTGTTGATTTATAGTCTCGTTAAAGTCTCCTAGTCACAGATACTGAAGAAGAACATGCCTTTGGGGAACCAACCACATCTGTTGCATTGCTTTGATAAATGTACCAACATTGATCTCAATGAATACTGGAGCAATCAAATCAAATTGTATTTATCACATGCGCTGAATACAACAGGTGTTACAGTGAAATGCTTACTTACAAGCCTTTAACCAACAATGCAGTTTTAAGAAAAATAAGTGTTAAGTAAAAAATAGATAAGTACATTTAAAAAAATAAAAGTAACAATATACAAGGGGTACCGGTACAGAGTCAATGTGTGGGGGCACCGGTTAGTTGAGGTAATTGAGGTAATATGTACATGTTGGTAGAGTTAAAGTCACTATGCATAGACAATAAACAGAAAGTAGTAGCAGCGTAAAATAAGGGGGGAGGGGCAATGCAAAAAGTCTGGGTAGTCATTTGATTAGCTGTTTGGCAGTCTTATGGCTTGGGGGTAGAAGCTGTTCAGAAGCCTCTTGGACTTAGACTTGGCGCTCCGGTACTGCTTGCCGTGTGGTTGCAGAGAGAACAGTCTATGACCAGGGTGGCTGGAGTCTTTGACAATTTCTAGGGCCTTCCTCTGACACCGCCTGGTATAGAGGTCCTGGATGGCAGGAAGCTTGGCCCCAGTGATGTACTGGGCCGTACGCACTACCCTCTGCAGTGCCTTCGCAATTGGAGGCCAAGCAGTTGCCATAACAGGCAGTGATGCAACCAGTCAGGATGCTCTCGATGGTGCAGCTGTAGAACGTTTTGAGGATCTGAGGACCCATGCCAAATCTTTTCAGTCTCCTAAATAGTCTTTGTCATGACCTCTTCCAACTGTCTTAGGGTGTTTGGGCCATGATAGTTTGTTGGTGATCTCTCAACCTGCTCCACTACAGCCCTGTCGATGTTAATGCAGGTGTGCTCGGTTCTCCTTTCCCCGTAGTTCACAATCATCTCCTTTGTCTTGATCACATTGAGGGAGAGGTTGTTGTCCTGTCACCACACGGCCAAGTCTTTGACCTCCTCCCTATAGGCTGTCTCATCGTTGTCGGTGATCAGGCCTACCTACCACTGTTGTGTTATCGGCAAACTTAATGATGGTGTTGCAGTCGTGCCTGGCCATGCAGTCATGAGTGAACAGGGAGTACAGGAGGGGACAGAGCACACACCCCTGAGGGGCCCCCGTGTTGAGGATCAGCATGGCAAAATCTACCCTTACCACCTGGAAGCGGCATGTCAGGAAGTCCAGGATCCAGTTGCAGATGGAGGTGTTTAGTCCCAGGGTCATTAGCTTAGCGATGATCTTTGAGGGGCCTATGATGTTGAACGCTGAGCTGTAGTCAATGAATAGTATTCTCACATAGGCATCCTTTTGTCCAGGTGGGAAAGGGCAGTGTAGAGTGCAATAGAGATAGCATCATCTGTGGATCTGTTGGATTGGTATGAAAATTGGAGTGGGTCTAGGGTTTCTGGGATAATGGTATTGATGTGAGCCATGACCAGCCTTTCAAAGCACTTCATGGCTACAGACGTGAGTACTAAGGGTTGGTAGCCATTTAGGCAGGTTACCTTCATCTTGGGAACAGGGGCTATGGTGGTCTGCTTGAAACATGTTGGTATTACAGACTCTGAAAATCTCAGTGAAGACACTTGCCAGTTGGTCAGCACATGCTCGGAGTACATGTCCTGGTAATCTGTCTGGCCCTGCGGCCTTGTGAATGTTGCCTGTTTAAATGTCGGATGAAGACGGAGGGGATGAGGAGTGAGGATGTAAAGATCATTCAATCACATCGACTACGGAGAGCGTGATCACACAGTCGTCCAGAACAGCTGATGCGCTCATGCATGTTTCAGTGTTACTTGCCCTGAAGCGAGCATAGAAATATTTAGCTCGTCTGGTAGGCTTGTGTCACTGGGCAGCTCGTGGCTGTGCTTCCCTTTGTAGTCTGTAATAGTTTGCAAGCCCTACTACATCCTACAAGTGTTGGAGCCAGTGTAGGAGCCAGTGTAGTGTTCAATCTTAGTCCTGTATTGATGCTTTGCCTGTTTGATGGTTCGTCGGGGGAATAGCGGGATTTCTTATAAGCTTCCGGGTTATAAGCTTTTATATAAGCTTATATAATCTTCGGAGTCCCGCTTCCGAGTTCCGCTCTTGTAAGCTTCCAAGTCCCGCTCCTTCACAGTGTCTGCTCTACCCTTTAGCTCAGTGCGGATGTTGCCTTTAATCAATGGCTTCTAGTTGGGGTATGTACGTACAGTCACTGTCGGGACGACCTCATCGATGCACTTATTGATGAAGCCAGTGAAGTGATGTGGTGTTCTTCTCAACGCCATCGGGAAGAATTCCAGAACATATTCCAGTCTGTGCTAGCAAAACAGTCCTTTAGCTTAGCATCTGCTTCATCTGACCAATTTTTTTATAGACTGAGTCACTGGTCCTTCCTGCTTTAGTTTTTGCAGGAAGGAGGAGGATAGAATTATGGTCAGATCTGCTAAATGGAGGGCGAGGGAAAGCTTTGTACGTGTCTCTGTGTGTGGAGTAAAGGTGGTCTAGAGTTTTTTCCTCTGGTTGCACATTTAACATGCTGGTAGAAATGAAGTAAAACAGATTTAAGCTTCCCTGCATTAAAGTCCCCGGCCACTAGGCACGCCAGCTCTGGATGAGCATTTTCCTGTTAGCTTATGGCCATACACAGCTCATTGAATGCGGTCCTAGTGCAATCATCGGTTTGTGGTGGTAAATAGACAGCTACGAAGAATATAGATAAAAGCTCTCCTGAGAAATAGTGTGGTCTCGGCTTATCTTGAGATACAATACCTCAGGCGAGCAAAACCTTGAGACCAGCTGTTGTTTACAAATATACACAGACCACCACCCCTTGTCTTAGGAGGCAGCTGTTCTATCCTACCAAAAAAAGTGTAAAACCTGCCAGCTGTATGTTATTCATGACGTCGTTCAGCCACGACTCGGTGAAACATAAGATATAACAGTTTTTAATGTCCCGTTGGTAGGATATACTGTACGTGCTCGAAGTTTGTCTATTTTACTGTCCAAAGATTGTACGTTGGAAAATAGGACCGGTAGTAAAGGCAGATTAGCCACTCGCATTCGGATCCTTACAAGGCACCCAGACCTACATCGCCCGATATCTCCGTCTCTTTCTCCAGCAAATGCCTAGGATGAGGGCATTGTCAGAGGTCTAAAGTAAATCCTTAGCGTCCGAATCGTTAAAGAAAAAATCTTCTTCGGTACGGGGTGAGTAATCGCTGTCCTGATATCTAGAAGCTCTTTTCGGTCATAAGAGACGGTGGCAGAAACATTATGTACAAAATAAGTTACAAATCATATAAAAAAACACACACAATAGCACAATTGGTTAAGGGACCGTAAAACGGCAGCCATCTCCTCCGGCGCCATTATTGCCCAATCCAGGTGTGAAAATCAATATTGTGACATGTCTTGATTACAAATGATACAGATGAATTGAAAATATTGAAAATATTGTACAATGTTTCATTTGGAATGATCAGGGGGTAAAGAGGGAAACTAGAGAGCAACAGAGAGCTAACAGCAAGGAAATTGCATTTTCATATTGACTGTGAGGTATAGGCTAGAAATGTTTTTAATTTTCCTTCTCATTCAGACGCTATTCTTTTCTGCCCTCTGTGAAGCTCAGGTGCTAGCTAGTACATTGTGGTCCCCTGTGGCTCAGTTGGTAGAGCATGGCACTTGCAACGCCAGGGATGTGGGTTTGATTCCCACGAGGAGACCAGTACGAATGAAAATGTATGCACTCACTACTGTCACACTGGATAAGAGTGTCTACTAAATGATGTAAATATTATTCACCATCCTTCTTTAAGACTTATTATTGAAGCATTGTGCTGCAGGCCACCCAGCAGCTCCTGGTTGGGATAATAAAGCCTCTAGTTAACTTCCTCTGGATCACCATTAGAAAATGTCTCAGCTGGAAGGATTGCCATCATGAAGCTCAGACCACTGAATAGGGATAATAGAGTTGGTCCCTGGAAATAGTCGCTCTTGATAAATCCTAATTTGACCATGAGCTGTTAGTGGGATGTAATTAATATGAATAGATCGGCTCGTAGGTCTTAAAATCTTACAAAAGGAGAAGATCTAGATCACATCCAATGGATACAGAGACGGAGGGGATGAGGAGTGAGGATGTAGAGATCATTCAATCATCCCACCCAGCCTCCCTGTGGTCATCAAACACCTCTCTGCTCAATGACTCCTGTGCAATTACGGTACTAGATCAGAGGTGTCTTATGTTAGCCTTTCCACACTATCCTACCGACCCCAATCCTACACTGTGTTGGCTGGGGTATTTTTTCACATTGTTCTTTCTAGCAATATTTCAAAAACCAAGGGGAATGCATAAGCAGGCCAATGCAGTACAGATGGGCTTGGCTTGGATCAGTAGGGTGGAAATGGTGTCAGTGTATTGAAGGTGTGTCTTACATTGTTTCTGCACAGCTCAATTCAATCCAATCTGCAATGCCATAAACTCACATAATATGAAAATAGCCCTAACCCAATTAAAGGACTTGTCTTGTTTCGCTCAGTAGACATCTTGCTACTTGTCTAATTAACTACACCAACAAGGTCATTCAAGGTGCAGGGACAATGTTTGTTTTAATTTAATTCCAGCCGTGGTCCAATATAATTTTTTGAACCACCTGTTTCAGGAAGTGATGTCACTGACCCTACGTATAGGACCTTCCACTCCCACCTGGGATATGGATGCCTGATGAAGACCGAAGGGTCGAAACATTGTAAATAAATATCACCTGCATGAGCAGCAGTGTGCAGCATTTTCCTTTCTGTTTTCCATGAGTCTCCCTACAACTCCAGCTCCTGCAGAAAGTACCTGGATGTGCGTATGTTCTTCAGCTGTACCAATGTTATGCAGCACCGTAAGACAAGAATACTTTAAGCTAAACATATGGATTTCCTTTATGCATATGAGGCTCACTGTATCTTCATCAAACAGTGTGTCTACAGTATGGCTATTATGAACTGCTTTGCTTTGGGGAGGGTTTCACCCTCTGGAATGATCTGTTTACATCTCAATATGGGCTACCTTTCTGAGCATAGGTTTGTTAACGGAAGAGTGAACAATTGTGTTAATTTAAAATAGAGGCAGGTCGTTCAGTACTAATGCCAGGACAGATACACACAAACGTGCACACGCACACACGCACGCACACGCACACGCACACGCACACACACACACACACACACA